>NC_051158.1:33156093-33456093 GCF_013339745.2 Dermacentor silvarum
TTTGACGAAACTTGAGTACGTAGGAAAAATAGACCACACTCGGGCGTCTGGACGGGTTTCGAGCCGCGAGCGCTGGCAACTCCACTAACCGCGGTGGTAAGCGCAAGTGACGCCTTGAAAATTGTCTGTCTTCATGAGTCAGACGCCCCAGTCTTGCTCCACGTTTCAAGGCATCGCATTTGAAGCGAAGAACGACGCGCGCAGTAGCAGAACACCACCACCCGCATACGGGCCTCCAAGCCAGTGACGGCAGGCGCCACTAAAAGTTACCACGTACCAAACAATCACGAATGTTCCGGCAACCTTGTGGGCCTTTTCCGCCCCATAAGGCACCGCGCACGGGGCCCTTGAGAGAGGGAGGGGTGGCTTCAGAGGAGGTTGGCTTGCCGAGGCTAGCGGAATCACGTGACGCTCCCTCCTAGTATTTTTTACCTCCATGCTTCCGGTGATCGAGGATGGTCGGTGCACACCGGTGCGGTTGATCGAGGATGAAAGTGCGCACTAAGGCGCCCCAGTGCGCACCGGTGCGGGTGATCGAGGACGCTATATTGTTTCTCCGCCTCTGTTAGTGGACACTCAGAGGATTTCTGCCGTCGTCGTCGCCGTGAGGTTCCGTATGACGTCAACAGCGATGAAATCGTCGCCGCGTGCCAGACGCTGTATGTGCGAGTGAAAGGGCGCGAGGGACGTGCGCTTTCACGGGGAGCGAACGCACGGCGGAGAACAAACGCGCGTTATGCGCCGTGCTCCCTGAAGGGCTGCAGAATTAAGCCTTTTTCCTCCTTTACAATCACCATATATATATATATAGATAGATCAAACGCGACTTCTTCCGTCGCGCAAAAGGCCGTGGGGGGACGGGAGGGAGGCGACGTTTAGCTGCTGCACCAAATGCGTATTTATATAAGAACGTTGCGAGACGAAAAGGTGGTAAAGACTTCCGACGCTGCACGACGAGTTTCCCGTTCTGATCTCGTCGAAAACCTCCGAGCCGCCCCAGAGGCCCCGGCAACAGTCACTAACGCCGCGCGCGTTCTCTGCGAACGCGGGCGAAACGGTGACAGCGTCGACAACAGTTCTGCACGTTGCTGGTGCTGCTCCATGTCCAAGTTTATACAGCTGATAAAACTATTATCCTTACTCTGTATAGCTCTCTGCTAAGTTGCTATCGCAATTGATGCTTCGCATTTCTCGTGGAACTGCGACATAAACGCATTGACGTACTTTTTTGCTGCAAAGTATTTCAAAAATAGTCCAGCTCAACTTTCAATGTGTTTCTATACTTCAATAATGTGTTTCGGGACCCCTTTATCTTTATACCCACTTTACCGCAACAGACTGACAGGTAAAAACAGAACGAAGAAAGCAGCCGAAAGTTGATAAACCCTACACACCCCTGTGTAAATGGTGGCAGGCTGTAATGTGCAGTGCAAATTTACAATAGCACCAGACAAGAGGTGACAAAGAACCAACAGCCCTTAGTCCATACTGGAAAGATAAGTTTATTAGCAAGATGCTCTTCGCTGTGCAAACGTACATATAAACCTAGACTCTCGACTATCAAAGCTCTGCAGCAGTGAACAATGTGCACCATGCAGGATGCCTGCAAGAATAACGCAAAAGGGGAAATCTAAATGATGTATGTACACAGGAGAAAAGGGAAAAAAGCAGATGCAAGATGTGCTAAATGGGGATTTCAATTGCGAGACGCACTGATGAATCAAAAGCCACCTACCGAGCCAAGCGACACTGAGAAGCAAGGGATGCTGTTAAATATATATTAAAAAATAATAAAGGAGAAAGGTGATGCATGAAAATGATGTAGATTTACCTAGTGTGTCCTTAACTTCAGACAGTAATCAAGATCCTGGTCAAAACCGTGACCAGTATACTGTACTAAAACCCTTTCAGCGGTTCCAATGGAAGAATTGGGGAAGGAAATGTTTTTGCAAGATTCTGGAATCACTTCTGTGAGATTTCTTGCAACATAAGCACTGTGCGAGGATAACGCCATTGTTGTAGACGCTGACTCTGCCGGTGCCAGGTCAAGCTAAACCTTGCAAGTGATCGTATCGCCGAAGTAGATAACTGAGAAAGCCGTTCCAGTTCAGCAAAAAACAAGTGCGCAACACTTGCCAGCCTCCTAGCAATGAGAAAGCTTGATGAATTTATCCCCATGCAGTCGCATAACAGGTGCAGGAGAAAGAGCATCACAAGTGAGGAAAGTCAAGATATCTTGACATAAATTGCCTAATCGAATAGTGCAGCTTGCAAAACCATACAGCAACTCGCCAATAAGCCACGCATTTCAAGTGTGCTGAAACCAGACAGCAGTTGACAGACCTTTCTTTTGACTACCCCCCCCCCCCCCCTTGACACCTCTGAACATCTCACACACAAGGCACAAGCTAGCACCATCACTCAATTCATTGTTCACTGCACCAATGCTAGGAGAGCTTACAAAGTGCCCATGCTTGTGTGCTGCCAAGGCCATATGTTGCAGTTGCATTTTCATAGAAAAGGTCAGGGATGTTCTGGCTGTATTGTTTGCTAGGTCTAATTGCTCAGTGGCTGCACCTACGGTAGTTGCTGCCATGGAAGCCGCCTATAGCTACCGATAGGGGACAATGAAGCAGCCAGCAGCCATCGTGTTGTGAGCAGGAAACCTGCCGCGTAGCATGTTGTGCGCTTTCACTGCCCCATATTTTCCCCCGCAAATAATCGCCAATACTAAATTGAAATTTTGGGGGTGGGCCAACTTAAAATGTGTGGGGTGGGCCAACATAAATTTGGGGGTGGCGAGCATGGTTTATCCAACACGCAGGGTTGAACCATGCTCGTTGCAATTGGGCTGCACGCATAAGAAGGTGTTGCAGAGGCACCTTTGTCCAGGAAAGATCACCGCGCACTGCAGTCGCTGCCCACAATCGGCGGCCGCCAAGCTTTCTGCCCATCGCAATATGGTGGCACTGGATTCACTTGAAGAGCGTCTCTTCCACTCCAGCAGTTTTTTTTTTATATCCTCCTAGGGCTGCGTACACTTCTGTTCATTTGGTGCAGCTCGCATTTCCACTCAAGTTTCGTGCGAAGTCTGAACATTTCCTAGGCTTAACAGTGGAACTAAAGTGATGTGGCTTGGAAAGCATGGCAGCGTGCAACACCAGTGACGAATCAAGTGTCAGCGGCAATTCTGATGTTTAAAACTTCAAGAGTTCAGGTCATAAGATAACCATTCAAGTTATGCGAGAATTCCAGGCTTTTCCTTATAGCAGAGACTCTACGCTAACGGGCAGAGCATGAACGCCAAACTGGGCTCAATAACGCTCAAATGAAAGCTGTGTTAAGAGGAATTGCAAGCTTGCAATTATTCACAAGGTGAAACTGGCGTCCACGACAGTTGTCATGCAGTGCATGCAGGGAACTGCACCACCAAGAATAGACATCCCAACGCAATCACCAGTACCGTTTATCACATGTCCTACCACCATGCTTCACCTACGTGGCCTGCATTTCTAAATTCCCCAGTACACTTGCATTCTCCCCAAATACAACCAAACCTCATTATAATGAAATAGCGCAAGGCATGAAAATGCATTCATTATAAGCATATATCTACTGCATGCTAATATCAGTGCTATACTCATTATGACTACATTATATTCAGTAATTCACTATATTGACGTTAAGCATAGTTTAATAGGCATCCCCAAATCTGAAACATCGCTGCTTCTCAAGGCAAAATGGCAGTTTAATTAAAGCAACAGGTTAATGGACCAGCCATTAATTCAAAATTCCTTTCACAAGACAGACTGCCATGACCACAAGCTAGATTCCAAAATTGGAAGGCTGAATAAAGTAGCCAATTTCCTGGGTTTGGCCGCAAAATTTTCAGATTCTGTCATCCCTAGTCCCGCTATCAGTTTCCCTGACAAAGTGAGATTCTGTAAGGAGCGAGGCTGCCTTTTTCCTGCTTCCTTTGCCATGCCCCTTCCACAAGCTTTTCCAGAACTGCCAAGTTATGCGAGAATTCCAGGATCTTCCTTATCGCAGAGACTCTACGCTAACGGGCAGAGCATGAACACCAACACGATCAAATGCTCAAACTGCAAAAGTCCTTCAATACAAGAAATACACTGGCACTTCGCAGAACACACTGTTGGCTTGGCTAGAAAACACAGTTAAAGCTCTTAAGCACCACACGTTTTCACTAAGCGTGCTTGAATTTTGACCTATAGAAAAAAAAGGAAACATCTAGCAAAGTTATCTCGGGTCAACACACCTGCCCCCGATATTTCGCTTCTCCAAATGCCTAATGATTGTTGCATGCAAAGGCACAAAATCACAGAAATTGTAGTATTTGAAACAATGTGAAAAAGCACCAGACTTTTACGACCAAGCACTACCAAGACTGCAAACTCAACCTGGGGTAAATCACCTAGAAGTGAAACAGAGGCGTCATTTGCAGTGATGCGCAGGCTACACAGCCCAAGCATCAGCTCTACCAAGCACGACAAGGCCAACCAAGTCTCGGTCAACTTTTTTTTTTTTGTGACGCAGTCGCCAAATTGTGGACGAAAACTCCATTTTTAGCAAAAAGTCGCGAAGTCATGCAGATGACTAGCTCGGGATTCTGTCATTGTTTTAATTGCTTCCAGATGTCTTTGTCAACTTTTGTTAAAGCGACAGCTTTAATTTACTTCCTGCAGTGGCGAGCGAAATCGGTGTATGGAACAAACACAAAACAGGAATCGCCGATTTTTTTGAAACAGTATCATTCTCAAAGATTGTGCTTTGCCTAAAAAAGCAGCTTTGACACACCCAGCAGTGATAAAGGCACATATATCCCCCTTGGGATAAAATGGGAACAAGGCTTTAACTAGGACTTTCTTGAACTTTGCCAGAAAAATCTTACCGGGAAAAAATGATAACAAGTCACTAAAATGTTGCCAAGACTTCATGAGGCAAAGTTACATTTATGGTGACTAAGACTTGCTTATCTTCGCAACTTTCTCACTCAGTCACCAACTCTGCCAACCACTACAAAGTGAACAGGAGATGGGATGCCACTGCGTTTCCAGAACATGAAATGCCGTTCTGCCTTTAATGCTTTTCCATTTATTTCACTCCCCTCAAAAGCAATGTTTTCTCGAGACGGAATGCTGTAAAACGCACAACACGGGTCAAACCGCGGCTCTTATCCAATGGTGTCCTACCGCTGACATATGCACACTCATTGGCTGAATTCTCTTCTAGCAACGATTCTGGTACAATAGCGACATTCACTCAGCTGCAAAAGTTACAAGACAAAAGTTCCCCGACATGTGAATTTCCATTCAGGCATGTCACTTCTAATACAACAGATCAACAAGTCTCAAAAGCTACTACGGACTGAAACCTTTAATCTATGGCTACATGCCGACGCTTCTTGGGAATTCATATTTCTCGCATATCCCGTTCTGGGAAAAATTTTGTCGCGAATTTTGATGAGAAACAGCAGGAAAGGAGAACATCGGATCTGAATGTCATAAATTGCCTTTTGTTTTCACTGAAATAAAGGGAACACGAAGACAGGTTCTTCAACGGGAGAGCTAATTAGCACATCTTCTAGCAATTCGGGGGTCACAACTGTGCAAATTACAGCTTGCACACCAATGGTGGGCACCATGGGTACATGTATCATTTGCTTTTAGCACAAGCCTGCATCCCACTAATGCCCCGGTGGTAATGAAAGTGCAGCCGTTGAAAGGACAACCTCTTCACCTATGCAAATGCTTGGAATTTAGAAACTGTTGCCTACCAATTTTCATTTCAACAGTCTTATTTACGTGAAAGGCAGCCACTGCTCTCCTAATATTTTTTTTTTCCTCCAATGATGAACCCCCTCACCCTCCTAAAAATAAGATAGGCTGGACCTCTTTGTCAAAGTGGCTAAAGGCATTCGCAAGACCCTCCCGCCCAAACAGAATGCATATGAGAAGTATTATGGCCAATGCCACAATACTGCGTGATGGCCAGCAGCACATAATTCTAATGACAGCTGGAGACAATTCAGCAGATGAGTGGCATACATAACTCCCGATTTAAAAAAAAATAATAAAAATAAAAATCTATATCTCGGGAGTTTGAGCTTGCCAATGGTTCGACCTGCATTCCAGGCCTTACAACAGAAATGCACACTTGGACGACACTTCGCCCGAGCTGGCCTGCGTGGATAAAGGTAGTCCCGCTCGCGACTAGCATTTTTACTTTTGCTCGAGAGGGGCACCTCCGTTTCACTGCGAGGCACGGCCACGCCTGTGCACAAACTGCCCTATATGTACAAAAGATGCGCGGGAGATGATGACAGACGTCGGGCCATCATAACCGCTTGAGTGTGCGCCGCTTCTCCTTGGCCATCTTGACTGCTTTGCTCTGTGGCGAGTTGCCCTTGTGCTTGGCGGGCCGCGCGTGGATCTCCGTCATCATCTTTGCCCTCCTGCAGTAGTCGTCGTACCTGCAACATGGGCGGACACACAAATCAAGGAAGCGAACTAGCAAAGTCACCGATCTGTCTGGTGCAGCAGAGCACCATTAAAGTGAACCCGCAGGGAAGAAAAATGACAGTCCCGATTTCACTCTTCGGAGGCATCCATGTACTTTTTCACCAATATAGTGAAGACGGCCACGGTAATGAAACAAACTATTTACTCGCACAATGCTTGCACTTTTTTTCGTGGGAAATTGTGTGGGGATGCGATAATTACGCTGGAAAAGTTTTCCGAGGGAATGTTCCAGGTGTTAAAAAAATGAATTGGCTGCGCACTGGGTTTCTTGCATTAGCCACTGTAAGCTCAAACACAAATATTATAGTTCCAAATATCACTTCATACATACACAGTTCTAAAGCGCCCCTGAATCTAACGCGCACACCCAATATTTCCGGGCTTACAGGGGCCCTGGGAAACACAGGTCAATTGCACGTTTGCGAGAATATTCTCAGTAAAAATAATTGCCAGTTTTTGGTCAAATAAATGAAATATGTCTGATCTCAAGACAGCAAAATCATTTCATCTTTGCACTGCCAGTCTACAGGTGACAATTACACATAGCTGCGTGCTGCATAGTGTAGTCTAACATGGTTGCCACAGGGTGCCCCACAACGAGCCCTTTTGCCACCATGACACTTTTGACCGGGTGGCTTCTCCACTGTGTAGCTTCCAGCGAGCTAGCGGAGACGAAACGAGAAAGCCCGATATCGGTGGGATAACTCCACTCACAGTTGAAAGATACGAAAAATTTATCCGGCACGAGATCTGCACGACGATGTACTTTAATAGTGAGCTCATTCTATGATTATATGGAAAAAAAAGTTTCAGGGCCCCTTTAAAGTAAAATAAAGTGCACATAAAAAGAGAGCGCGGGAACTGCCAAGGCCTTTTATTAGCAGACGAGACAGTGACTTGCATTGTGGTGATAGTGTGTGTGCCACACTTAACAGAAGACGCTCAGCTGCCATGCGCTATTGTCACTGGCTGGTACAAGCAGACGACGATTGCTGCAGGAATTTTCAAAGAATTTTCAAGAAAATTAAAATTTTAAAAAAAAATTTAATTTCAGATTGCCAATGTGGGGGGTGCAAGCATTATCATAAATGCTTCACTGAAAAAATAAGGCAAAGAAAAAAATGGCACAAGGATTAGGACAATTCATGCCACTCACTGGCCACCCTGAATTCTTATCAGAGAGCACCATTGTTTAGTTGCACTTGTCATACTGGCAAAATCTACTGCCCAACAGTGCTTGAAAAAATTCTTGATATAGTTCCAGAGTGGCAGTATGCTGAGCTACAGCTATAGCGAAGACACCTAACAGCCTGTGAACATTCAAATTCATAAAAATCCTGTACACACTAGAGGGGGGAGGGGGGGAGTATGCATATTTTTTCTTTAAGTTTGCTCACAGGACCCACATGTTGTGGAATGCATACATAATTTACCGAAGACTAGTATTTACCTTTAGACTTAGTACACAACAACAGCAAACTTGCAACAGGTCAGTGGCAAGCAACCTATTTTTTTTTTTATTGCGATAGCAATTATATGGACACTTCAACCGGATTTCTGCCGTCGGCGTCAGGTTCCGTATAGATAAAATCTTCGCCGCGCGCCGTATGTGGACATCACGGAGAGCGAATGCACTCAATCTCCCACGCGCAAGCAAGGAAGCGGGAAGCCAGCGCCAGAGGGAGCGGGGGGCGCACTTCTACTCTGCCAACAACCGCGCTCGTCGCTCGACCGCACCGTCTCTTATCTCCACACGGCTCTGACCTTTATGCACTGTGGATTCGCCGCTCAGTTTCTGTTGAAGCGATAGACCGCACGTACCTTCGCCCGCTGCCAGCGTTTTGACAGTCGTTGTCTGCAGTCATTCAGTGTGATCTATTCATGTTTGTTTGTGCGCGCTCACACCACGCTTGTTCATTCAGTTAGTAATAGTCGGGCCACATTTTCCAACGCACGCTACACATGCAATGCTGCCCAGATCGGCAGTGCAGCACTACAGGTGTGTCCCTTCGCACGCGCTGCCCACGGTAAGCGCTTCTCATCAACACCACCGTTTCACACGCGCCTTCTCGTGGTCATCGAGTCTCTCTTCATGACGGTCTACTTACGCCGCAGCACACCTGCTTACTTAATCAGCTCATGTTTACTACAATTCATATTGCTACCAAAGCCGCTCACCTTACTTCGTATGACATTGCTGTGTTGCTATCGCATTCATTGCTTCGCCCTTAGGGCGAAACTGTTACATTTTTTTTAGATGACCGTGACTCTTTTAGCGACACTGCTATTGCCAGTTTGGCTTGCTTTAGGGACTTGTTAAATTTGTCTCACTTCCTTAAGGAACTCATCCGCAGCAACTGCCCTGCCTGCATAATGCATCTTGGTCTGCAACCAAGGTACCATTACAATTTTTTACGCATTCTTTTTTATTAATATTCCGGCACCTATTTTTCGACAACTTTCTTTCGTAAAACATGATGCAGCACATGTAAAATTGTAGGAAACGTCCAAATTTATATACTTTATGAAAAGTTCAGGAGAGTTGGCAGGTATGTGTATATAGTGATTTTTTCTAGTCCTGACTAATTCACTTTAGCGAGGTTCTATTGCATAAAGCAACGCACACATGGCGAACACACAAGAGGTCAGAGACAAGAATTGCCTGTGCATCCCGTATAATTCTCACCGCTGCCCTTGCCTGCTTGTGTGTAAAAACCGCAATTTCTTTTGTGGTCATGACAAGGTGTGGCCCTTACGCAAGGGGCAGGCCAATTGAGTCCAATTTTTCCGGCCATGTGTGATCCCTTTGTACCAAAAAAGCAAACGCTACTGTTCTGATGTGTTTACTCCTTTGCACATGCTAGCCGCGCACCTGGTGTCTGCCACAGTAACCGTTACTAGGTCTTGCTTCGACAGCACACTCGTGGATACCATCGTTCTGTAGTGCCATCTGTGGCGTTAAATATGTGTGCGACTTAACAGCTCTTAACAATGCCTCCAGACACCACGAGGTCAGAATCCTAGAGCAGACAAGCTTTTGTCTTTCGATTTCAAATTGCCAGTTGGAGGTTCAGCTCTTGTGTGAATGCGGACCTGCATTCGTGAAAGCATTCTGAATTTTTTATTTTTTAATTCGTGCATTTCACCTCATTCTACGAGTTTACAAATGTCGCATCAAATTTACAAAAAGCCTAGTTTGCAAGTGTTTTAAAAGCTGTTGAAAGTCAGGGTTGCACAAGGTTCCACATACTAGAGGAGCACCTGCTTTGAACCAGTTTATTCGGGCAAGTTCCTGAAGCAAGCAGGTGAAACCAGCAGCAGCAGAGTTGCTCAGTAAAGTTACTGATCTGAAAACAATGTCAGCCTTTCCTGTTCCAAGTTTGCTGCTGTGTGCCGTGTGCAAATGTAAATCATCTTTAACAAAGCATGCATGTATCCAACAGAAGGGGTGCACTCAAGGGTAAACAATGCACGATGTAATATTCAATGCTGCACACACACGCACAGCAGCTTCTCTAGGCTAAAGGATGTTTCTCACCTCTCCAGCAGCATGCGTCCAGCCTCCTCGTTGAGCGCAGACTCAGGGTTGGGTGCAATGAGCAGGCACTTGATGGTGAGCAGGATCTGCTGCAGGCCCAGGTCGGGCTTCCAGTCCTTCTTGAGCGTGTTGACGCAGATCTCGCCCGACGGAACAGCCACGTTGGGGTGGAAGATGCGAGTGGTGAAGAAGCCCCGGGGAGGGGACGCCGGAAAGTCCTTGGGCAGCACCTGGGCATCGAAGGGGAGAGGACCCACGGGAAGGCAAGCAAGTTCACAGTGAGGAAGTGGAAGAGATAAACACGTAGCTCGCTTGCGATGTAGGATCGAGTTCGCTAATACAGTAACCTGTGTGCAGTGCATCTTGCAATCTCGTTGAACAACCTGAGCTGTTGCCATCTTTTGATTGCATTTCCATTAACCTTGGCAACAGGGCAGTTAGCTATTCATATTGAAGCAACTACAGCGCAGAGGACAACAAAGGACAGAATCCCCCATTCTTCCCCAAGCAGTCCCCAACAGTGGACCAACTCCCCTGCTATTCGTTCTATATTGCGTTTCTGCACTATAGCCGCTTCATTATGTTTGTTACCTTCCCCTTCCTTGTACAGTCGCCGAAAGAACAATTCAGACACGCCCAATTATTTGGACACCTTCGTGGGATGCCACTGGTCCCATATACTCCAAAAATGTTGGACACCTTACAGCACACCATCCGATAATTTAGACTCGGCCTGTGCAACCTCGTGTCGATTCTAGCCACCAAATTGATCCAATAGCTAGTTCCTGGCACTGCAGCCAGGCTTTCACTGTCTTTGCAGAGTGACAGTAATGCTGCCACGTTCGGTACTGAATCACGCAAAATCTCACAAAAAGTGATTGTATCCTTGAAAGTAGTCAGCTCAAGAATGCCACCCCAGGTCGCAGGCAAATGCATGTGTGCACAGCAAAGCAGTGACAAGTTTCTAGGGCCATTAGTAAAACAAAGCTTCTTTCTTTTGGGTGAGTCAGATATTTCGGACTCGCGATTATACAGACTTTTTATCAGCTGTTCCCTTTGGGTTTGAATTATCAGACAGCAAATGTATTAGGCCTAAGAGCCATCCCTCAAAAGAAATTCAAACATTTCAATACATCTAAAAATTTACTTAGGGCTTGGGGAAATGATTAGGGTCCCTGCAACTACCCAGGCTAAATAAATGTATCCTTGCACACAGTGCCTATCCCCATTCAAAAGCCTAGCTCGGCTTAAGGAAATTGAACACGTCAAATGGGCTGAGCACAGTACCAGACGCAGCTTGAAGACTCCTCCCACGTATGGCGTGCCTTGGGGACCCTCAATGGTGGCCTCAATGTCTGTGACGTCCTCCTCGTTGACAAAGACGCGGATGCCCTCAGGTGGTTGACGAACCAGCTCGCAGAGTTCCCGAGACACCTGCCGCAGCACTTGCGGCGGCAGGTTTTCAACGTTGGAGCTCTGCACGATACGGGACAGCCCCAGCTCAGTACCCTGTTGTTTAAACATTCGCCTTGCTCCTTTCTTGTAGACAAGTCAAGCCAAAACAATTTCTCTATTGGGCTTTGAAATCGGCCGGCAGCAGAAACAGCAGAAATGAATGAAAAAGTGCTAATGCTGTGCTGTTTCTGTGATGTCTGTACATACACTGTACTTGAGGTCAGCCTCAATTCCAAGCCAGCCCCCCGCAACTCAGAATTAATTTTTTTAAGGACTGCCTCGAATGCAAGTTAAATGGATAAAAAAAGATGTTCAACTGCAAAAAGAACAAGCGTTATTACGGATTTCGGCGTTTTCTTTCAAGCATGCGGAACGTAAACTCATCTTCGTCAACATCACTGGCTTCTTTGCCACCAATTGCTTCGAAGTAGACACGCGTCTTAATTGTTGCGAGCGCCTAGAAAGTTTGCAACCTGCATCAATTTTGCCCGTGTGATGCGTCATTTGCGTCCACTCCTTCCCTTTGTGTCCTAATAAAATCAGCAACATCCATTTCCCATACAATGGTACTGACCTTTCTATGGTCAACAGTTTCTGGCTGTTACGAGCAAACCGCATCCTCGAATGCAGCCCTGCTCTTGAATTTCAAAGTTTTTTTCTTTCAGTCTCTGCCTACATACGAGTAAATACGGTACTCGCCATACTTGATGGAAGGGATAATTCGTACCACACTGCTTGCTATAATCTTTGGCTGCCATGTTATGATCAATGAACATGCCTATGTTCAACCATGCGGCACTCATGAGCTTCGAAATTAATAACAAGGAAGCCAACTACCGATTGTGCAACCAATGCTGTGCACTTGCAATTTTACGACTGGCACCACTCTCTCAGGCCATTAAATATCAATAAGATTCTTCACTTACAGGTAAAACCCTACAATTAGATTTTTGTGCGCCATACAAAACTTGCGAAAACGTGGTTCTGCCTGATTTCTTAGCAAAGTTTGTCCTTTTGTAAAGGATATTATTAATTGCAGGTGTTACAAATCTAATCAACATTGCCTATCTTTTGTGAGCAAGTGGTCAATATATTTCACATCATTAATATAGTTATTATGGGGATATGGTACTATATGTCCCCCCCTTTTTTTGCTTAAAACACAAGCAAGAACAGGCATATTAAAAATATATTCTCAGCACCTGCTCGATTTGAACAAACTTGTTGCTTGTTTGGTAGCCATGTTTATGACCAAGAAGCCTCAACTGGCAACTGACAAGAAAACAAAAACAAAACGGCGGTAATGTGCTAGAAAGCGAATTAATGCAACACTGATGTTGCTCTGCATTGTGAACGTTGAGGGAATGTTTACTGAAGAATGCAACGTTCAAAGAAGGGTGGCCGATTCGTCTAATTGGTCTTCCATTAATTTTGTTGAAAGAATGTATCGCAGGAACCTGTAACAAAGGACAAAAGAGAAGGGCAAAAGGCCCGACAGGTTCCACCCCCCCCTAATGTGGACACTGATGTGCGCCCAATGCATACGATAATGTATGTCAACAAGGGTTGATTTCAACAAGTGATTTCGTTTGTTTAAATAGAATGTGTCCAAAAGGAGACCCTTGCTTGTGTTGACTGTAAAATTAACCAGAAATATTCCTAACTTATGGTTGCCAGGCAACAAAACTCCCGATCACTCTCTGGTTTTCGTGCCAGACAACAAAAAACTGATTTCTCCTGTTTTCCTCTAAGAATAACATCCTATCCCCCCCCCCCCCCAATCCCTGAATTTCAAAATAAAATACACAAAATCTGAAAATGAAGAACCCTAACATCAATATAAACCATTCATTTATTCACTGACCTACTTCAGAAAAAGTCATGGTCTTTTCTAGAATAGTTTCATGACCTATATACAGTGTGCAAGTTTACAGTCTGCAAGTTGATCTGTTAACTAAACTCCCATTACAATGCGTATATTCATTCTAGTGCCAGAAATGGTACAAGCCACAAGTGAAATTTTCCCACAATTTAGTTTACATACACTCAGCAGGGCCACTATTTCGTATCCGATGCCTTTTCATTCTATTCTCGTCCATAAGGTGGTTGCAAAAGCCAAAATCGCGAAAAGGCATTTAGCATCGAAAAAGGCATCGCTATAATATAGCGGCCCTGTTTTTTTTTTTTAGAAAAAAGTGTCCCAGAATCGCATTGAGAAAAATGCAAATTAAATGATGTCAAACTGCTCGATTTTTCAAAACAAGTCTCAATTTCTGCGGTTCTTCATCTGATGTCGTGCTTTCACCTTTCAATATGCAGTCAGTCTTTTTTTGCCCCGTCGTGAGTGCATCGATAGCATGCACAAGGAAACACATGTCAAGAGACTCCCAGGTGCTGAAGCGCACTTGCACTATAGCTATTGCACAAAACTTGCGTTTTCATGTCAGTCATTGGCGTTCTTCCAATCACCAACAAAAAAAAAGGCACGAAATAAGTTCTTAACAGTCGGCATACTCGGTGAAAAAAACCACGCGAGAGTTTCAGAAAATTCCCCGACTTATCTAAGATGCACCACCCTCCCCCTACATAGAAAAAGAAAGTAACAAAACTAAAACTTATGTCAACTGAATTGGTTTAGCGATGAAAGCTTCATATGAAATTCAGATTTCACAAGGGGACACAACACTACGGTCAACGCGGCAACTAAAATGAATTAAGTATTCTAGAAGTCGCACATGCCAAAGTGTCACTTTTTGAAAGCTAAAGACAAGCACCATCAAAAGAATGCCCCAGAATCATAAAATCAATATTTTAGACCAAGCAATGTCTCACCACACCTATAAGTTAAAATTGCATGTTGACAAAGCCTAAAAAAAAAGTGCTTTTGCATTAAGGGTACTAATTTTAACTAGCTCGTATTTCCCGCAACAGATAAGAACTTCACCTGAATAGGCAATTACATACACCACTGCCACGTACAATACTGCATCTCAATTTTGCGGGACACATTCCGTGCATGTATTACATCTTCAACATTAACAAAGTCAAGCTGTGAGGATCATGTATTTCTGTAGTTGTATGACCACATACAGTACTTAATTACAGCTCTTTAAGCACACTAACATTGCATTACATGCTTCAGCACTAATTGACTTTGCCGATATACCTCATAATCAAACCATGAAGTCTGTTTAGATACAATTAATATTTATGCTCTTATCAACACTAAACAACATGCCAACCTGAACCCTTTATTGACACTCCATATACATACATCCCCCCCCCCCCCCAAATGCTTATTTTCTATCTAAATGTGCAAAGCACATCAAGAATACGAAGTATCAACAACATGAAAAAATATTTCACAACTTCAGCAATAGGGGGCAAATACCAGGCAGAAAACTGGATATAGGCTTCACGCCAAGCTACCTACGGCTTCGTTTGAAATTTGTACAAATTGCTCTCGTGACAACTGAACCATAGGTGCACATTTAATTTGCTTTACATCGTGTCTGTGACACCTGATCAGTCGAATATGTTGCATCGGTCTGTCTTCTCCGATAGTGCTTTAAAAAAAAAATGCGAGGCACGTGCCAAACTTCAACCTCACCCTTTATTCCTGCTCTTAACCAACAAACGACATTTGCTGCCTGTCATGCAGTGTTGGCTGAAGACGTATGGCCAGCAACTTTTTACTTGATACCAAAACTCAACAAGAAAATATTTTTGTTCTGGTATGTTGCCTGTAGGCTCATCAATGAGGGTTGAAATGTAAAAAAAAAAAAAAAAAAGATACTACCATCGACACCAAAAAATACTAAAACTTGGTGGAAAATACGGGAAATTATTTTCAACGGAGGCTAACACTATTTTTTTTTTAATTGGCTGACTGATTTGTAGAGACACCGTGAAAACGCACGCTGCTTTATATTTGCATCTAGAATAATCTGCATCACAGAAAAACAGAAATGCTCACAATATTTGTGAAATATTCATGTAATAACTACCTTTACTTGCAACACTGCCGCCAGTAGGTCCGAATAACCAAGCGTATCTGAAATATCAGACTCTGAAAATTGCTCGGCAACTATATTTGCATTCCGTTGAGATCAGTGTTGCTTTTAATTGCACGCGAATGAAAAATGGCAAAATCATTGGCGTCAATACGAGAATCGTAAGCAACCTCTAGAAATTGGGCATTTTATGATAAAATCTTAAAAGGTGGCAGGTATGCATAACAATATGAGATTTCCATCTGACAGCAATTTATTAATTCCTCGAATGAACATTAATTATGGAATATTTGCTGCTCTTTACTGTGTATTAAAACTGGAACAAACTACCATAACACCCTGCCACAACTCACATTCATTTTAGTTTTGTGCAGTATCTACACTTAAAAGAATTCTGGGGTTTAACATTTCATTATGAGGCACGCCGTAATGGGGGACTCTGGATTACTTTGACCACCAGGGGATCTTTAGCGTGCCCTAAATGCACGGGGCACCGCTATTCTTGCATTGCACCTCCATCCAAAATGCGGCCGCAGCAGCCAGGATTTCATCCCGCGACCTCATGCTTAGCAGCACAACACCATGGCCACTAAGCAACCACGGTAGGTGATATACACTTATATTACTCTCACACTTTATATATTATAGACATTTACGGTTCCTAATTACTTGCTCTGTTAACCTTGTTTACTTTGCTGTCATTACTATGTTGCCAATAATGCATTAATTACATCGTTAATTACTCGTGGGAGGTGCCCCTGGCCAGTTTAGCAACTCCAGAACATCTTCCTGTACTAAAGCTGTACAAAGAAATGCCTCGGAATAAAATTACGCCTCTCTTTGGCACATTTATCGACTGTCCATCGTAATTCGTGACTGAAGAAAATATCCTCAAAACCTGGCTAGGTTCTCAACACAACGAATATGAAATCTCATTTACTCATCTGACTAGACTAGAGAGGCAACAAGCTCGGTGTTCCTTCACACGAAGTTATGTGCGAGACTGTTTTTGCTAGATCAAGGTAAGTAAAGAAGAATGCAGGCAAACACAAGCTCAATGGACAAGACACTGCCACATGGTCTTCCAGAAATGAAACTGTTACATCCACACAGCTTCTTACCGAGGGAAAAAAAAAAACTTAATCATTGAGCTACCATGGTAATGACGGGCGGCACTTCGTTTTTGTATAGTCTTCTTGTTTTTGGATTCAGATATTTTTGTGGCATTGCCTATCACACTTCCATCTTCCTAAATTTCCAAGCGCTGTGTTTTAAAAACGCAGCCAGGCAATTGGTCTCTGCGCGCATGCGTAATCGGTGCAAACTGTTGCATTTACAACGCATCATCTAGAAAATGATCAATTCACGAAGTCGCAAAGCCATTTGAAAAGCCAGACGGGCAATGTTTAGGCAAATCCATGTACTTCTCATCCTTCCCATGTTGGCAGCTAATAATTTTTGTAAGAAACTGATGCATTCATCGCTACACAGGCTATTTTAGAACCAGCCGTCTTTTGCAGCTGTGAATCACTGTGTCATTCACCGTCTCAGTTATCTACGCGCCAGGAACACAATGCAAGCAATAACTAAACTCGCTGTATGAAACTTCACGCTCCATTTGAGCATTACCTATACTAGCGTTTCAAAGCAAACGCGGCCGGTACACGTTTGTAGAACAGAGTGGACGTCGATACTTCACAACACGGACGCCGCAACAATGCTGCAACTGCCTCGACTGTCTCATCGCGTTCGCCGAGGCATTCGTCGGAACGTAACCATGCGAACGATGCGGTTCGCTTGGTTGCGTTACGAACGCTCCAAAGCGCTGTCCAACGACAGGCGTCTGTTAAATAGAGCAGATGAATTCGCAACGCTAGCGTTTTGAAAAGCAGCACAAGAAGCGACTCCCGTGCACGCATTTGATAACCAGCAGTAAATCAAACACTACGCGGACGTAACAGAAGCGCAAGAGTCGCCTTGATAAGTAACCTGTGGATCATTCAAGAGACGCGTACGGCGTTGCCCGCGCGTCTCGAAAATTAGCGCCACAGAATATATTGAAACATTTTAACAAAAGCCGGCAGATTTTTTTTTCGCCACTGTTAATGTGGCCAAACGATATACACGCGAAAACTAAACCGTCAAACGATTCCAGTCCAGAGGTATACACCAGGAAATGAATGAATTCCTACGGGCGCGAACTGAAGAAAATCCAACAACGGCACAAGACATTGCGCAGGCGCTTCTCTAGCGACAACGAAGTGTAGGCGTGCGGAAACTGTTGCATTGCGACACTGACTTTCGCGAGACCGTCTTATACACAGTAAACAAAAAGTTCAAAACAAAACATTCACGCACGCGAGACTGAACCAACCGAATTCATGGCTCAACGGGATTCGGAGCTGTGGAAACTGCCGCAGCCGAGTCCAGTCCGGGCTTAACGCCCGGGTTATAATTGAAGCTCGTTACACCAACACAAATAACAGATCATTCGCGGTCAATTCTGCAACCCTTAATGCACTGCCGAAAGGCGGAAAGGCCGCAAATTTGCAACTTCGACGCTTTGTTTATGTCGCTCATTAAGCCTAATCAGAGCCCTCAACACCATTCGCACGGGTGTACCGATTTTTGCGCTCGAAATATCGCACCACATGAGCTAAGAAACGGCTTCTACTTACACTGGACATGGCGAAGAGGTGTCACCAACCCGGGTATCCGGCTATTTGTCGCAGTGGCAACAGGGCCAAGCGAGCAGTAACGCTCACAGCGTCGGACGCACCGCCTAGCTAGCACGGCTGTAGCGGGGGAAAAAAAAAGCGTTGGCTAACCGAAGACACGAAGCCAAGTGGCCAAGTTTGAATCGGACCAATCGGCGAGTTCAGCGAACGTACTCCGGAACCAGGAGCCTCCCAACGGCGCCTCGAGCGAACGAGCGCGCAATTTGAAAAAAAGAGTTACGGGTGAATGGTCCCGTTTGCAGCTTTCAATTGTAAAGTGCCATTTCATTTTCCACTATTTTCTTACCGCGCGGCGCCCCAAGCGGTCAATCCTTTCTAGCGATAACGGCACCGTGCGAGTCATATCTGAGCCAATGAGGAAGGGCGAAAAAGTTAGCGTAGCTGCAGGGGCAACAACGAAATGCATGAAACTACGAAATGCCAAGTGTGCGTGCGTGTATGGCGGGGGAATTTATCGGAACAAATACGCGCACCGAGGCCTGGCACTGAAACGTGCAGCCGTCACAAACGACATTGGTTCTATCAGGAAAGAAAAAAAAAAAAAAAAAAAAAACATGGAAGAACGCTGGTTCTAGGCTATTTTATTACGTGCGCATACTTACGTACTCGAAGCGCGTGAGCGCACATGTGTGGCCCGCGACTGGCGGGGCGTCCAAAGACGCGATTATACGAGCAGTGCGTTTGGCTGCAAAAACGACCAAAACCGCGCAGGAATGCTTTCGCGTTCCAGCACGGCCGTGGAAAAACGAGGCCAAGTGGACACTCCATCTACTCAACTGGCTCATAGAATAAAGAACACTGGCTCTCCAGCGGCGCTAAAGCACAGAACACCCATACAAACGCTAAAGTCCCTAGATATCAAGCAGAAAATCTGAGGACTTTAGGCGGAGCCACAGTAGCGTACTTCTTTCTGCCTTCCCCGTTCCTGGCGCAAGCGCTCGTTGGGGAAAATATGTATGTGAAGTGTGGGACGCCGGTAACGCCGGTAACGTGGTTAGTAGTAGAGACGGGATGGAAGAGCTTGGAAGAGCGTGTGCGTTATATATATATAGGTCAGTTGCGGTTCGCTCGCTCCTCGAAGCAGCAGGACGTGTGTGGAGTGAACTCCTGAAGAAGACTATGCGATGCAACTACAGTGTACTACAGTGTACTATAGTATTCTAGTACACTGCAGATGCAACGTAATGCTAACGCATTTCTCTCGCATCACCGCTAAATTGCCGCTGAATTTTTCCTCGTTTTATGAATACGCCCTCTCAAAATTTTGTTAAGCTTGTGTTGCCTAATTGCCAAAGTTTTTTTTTTTTTTTCACTTTGCTTTTTAGCCCTCCTTGCCTTTTTTTGGGTGCACTTTTCCAATATACCTCAAGCGCGGCCATTAATCCTTCTCGTGGGCACGGGCCATGCTCCGAGGCAACTGTTCCTGCATGCTGTGCAGCAGTGGGCATATGTACCACACTTATGCCACAGCAATGGACCATTACCACACGTTCGGGCAAAACCGAACTACGGCTTTCAAGCCCCAGAATGTACTACGTACAGCGGTGAGCACTGTTAGGGTGAACACGCGAGTGCGTGGCCGACGTAGGCCGACGGCACTGTCAGCGCCCCGTTACGGTCATCACTGGAAACATTGCGCATGCGCATCACGCCTTCCGCGAAATAATTGTTCCACCGCGCGCATGACGTCATGAATGCACTTGTTCGTCGTCTGCTAGCCGCATTTTTGTTTTCTAAGCCCATGCATCCTGCATTTTAAGATTTCTTTAAACATCTGTGCTTGAACAGAACAAGACAAAAAAACTTGTATATCTATGGGGGCGTGTCTATTCGTTCCCTTCAAAGTTGTTGTGCATGCAACGCCGTATATAAAACAACCAAACATCTTTCGCAGCCGTTCATTCTGTCGCCAGATCGTATTATGGCTAGCGTTCCCGATGATGAACGGCGCTCAATTGTCGATCTTTCCCTGAAAGGTTATTCCCAGCGGTATATTGGCGCTTTAGTTAATAGGCCCCTGAAGACTGTGAACAGGATAATTCAAGCCTACAAGTATGAAGGTCGCATTCAGGATGCACACCGCGCGCCCCGCCCTAAAGCTACCACAGACGATGAAGACGCCCTCATAGTTGCAGCTGCTGTTCGTAACCCTTTCTTGCCAGCCCCAGCAATACGCGAGGACTTGGATTTGGACGTTTCGGACACCACTGTTCGACGTCGCCTGCGTACTGCGGGCCTTCGCAGTCGCGTCGCAGCGCAGAAGCCACTACTAACGGCGGCAAACAAGGACGCACGACGGCAGTTCGCTGAGCTGCACGAAGCATGGACATCAGAATAGTGGGGTCGCGTCATCTTTTCGGATGAGTCGACGTTTTCGACGCGACAAGACCAAAGATTGCGTGTTTGGAGACTACCAGGCACACGGTGAGGCAAACTTCCTGCTTTGAAAAG
The DNA here is from genome assembly GCF_013339745.2 of Dermacentor silvarum. Lineage (NCBI taxonomy): Eukaryota > Metazoa > Arthropoda > Arachnida > Ixodida > Ixodidae > Dermacentor > Dermacentor silvarum. Next base: position 33,176,831 of record NC_051158.1, read on the forward strand.
CAATTGTTTTAGTTAACGTCACAATGCCACGCAGGAACGACCCGGACAACGTGCAAGGTGTTTCTGCCAGTGGGAGATCGAGTGTGAACGTGTGGGGTGCTGTTTCAAGATATGGTTTAGGGCCCCTGCAACGTATACGTGGACACTTATCGTCGGAACAATACTGCAACATTTTGAACAATGTGCTGTTGCCATATGCGAGCAGTTTATTCCCAGACGGTGATTACCTGTTCCAACAGGACCGGTCACCGATACACACGGCGCGGGCTGTCAAGGAGTTCCAGGCGGAGCAGCACATGCACCTACTGGAATGGCCTCCGAAAGGAGCGGACCTGAATGTGATAGAAAACGTGTGGGGCCGTCTGAAAGCTTCTTTGGCAAGGAAGCCCCTTTATTCTGCGACTTCGGACCAGTTGTGGGCGCAAGTCAGCAACGAGTGGGAAAGGCTGAAAGCCGATCGGGAATATGTTCGATCACTTTACGACTCGTTACCGTCCAGAATAGCTGCAGTCGTTGCTGTAAGTGGTCACATGACTCGCTATTAGATTTGCTCATGTTTTTATATTTGTTCTCATGGTCTTGTTTAACTTGAATTGCAAAAGTGCAATTTTCTTGAATAAAAAGTTTAATAATTATCCCTCTTACACTCACTTTTTTCCTTCACGCGCCAATCTTCAATCCAGATGGACCTTGAAATGCAGAAGGTATCAGCTCAGCGAACAAAAAATGCGGCTAGCAGACGACGAACAAGCGTATCGATGACGTGATGCGCGCGGTGGAAAGAGTGTTTCGCAAAGCACATGCTGCGCATGTGCAATGTTTCCAACGATGGCTGTTACGCGGCGCTGATAGTGCCGTCGGCCACGCGCTCGCGTGTTCACCCTAACAGTGCTCACCGCTGTACATAATTACTTTCTTTACCGAACAAGTGTGGCTTATTTTATACCTCGACCTGTATAATTTCGTACAATTTCGTATAATTCCCTTCGAAACATGTTTGTCGTTAATTTTTTATGTGCATTGCTCTGCCACTATTTCTAATTTGTATTAAATCTCTGTTATGAGATGTTATTGTATTTATTGTATATTTCATTTTACGCTGCACCACGTGTTGTTCTGTTTCGAGTGCTCCTTGTAAATAGAGTTTTAGATTAGGGGGACGCAAGCTTAAGGGCCCCCTAGCACTTGGGGGCCCTTACGCTTGCGTCCCCTTAATCTAAAACTATGTTACGGTGGCTAGAAGGGGTACCGTATCTATGTTTTCTGCGTACCGATGCATATATGGGGGAAGGGAGTATCGTCAAGTCGAGACGATGCTCCCCCCTTCTTCTCAGCCATGTGCCAAAGTGTGCATGTCTGTAATAAGGACTCGATCAGCTAGACTGTGGTACATCACTGCAGTGGTTTGAGCCCGGAACGGACAGCAACCTTCCAACCACACAAACGCCGACAGTTTAATTCCTCATTCGGTACGTCTCACAACTGGGTCCTTCAATATCGAAAGTGCTGAAGGACCCTGGGACCCGCCGTGGCCTCGTCTCGTGCGCCCATCGAGGTGCGACTGCTATGCCGCGCTGCTCAATCAGGCAGCATTGCGAGACAGCTGGCAGTTCTGCTGCGCGATATCGGTGCTGCCTCGCGCCAGCATGTCACCCGCGTGTATTGTTGAGAACAGCGTCCAAGAGGCTTCAGCGCACCACTTGACTTTGCTAGCTTCAATGCTTTGACCCTTGGGCGAAACTTCCAGTTCTTTTTTTAGAGCGCAGCTCTGGCGGCGAGCGTCGGCGTCCCTCGTAACCGAGCACAGCGAAGGATGATAAAAGTGGTCCTGGATGAGAAAGGGAAATGTTGGCGCTATCTTGAACGAGGAGCGCAGCGGGGATGAAAGACGGCGATAGCGAAGAGAGCGTGAGGAGGAGGGTATGGCGAAAGCGTGAGAAAAGCGTAGTGCCGCGCAAGACGGCCTCTGCGGCGACGATAGCGCCAGGGTAGCGCGCGTCGTCTGTTCGATACTATATGGAAACAAAGCGCTGCATTGGCGGAGGTCTGTCTGCGGCGAATCGCGCAGCCTCTCGCGATCTCCCGATTAGCGAGGCGGTCGCGCCACACTTCGCTCCGTTTGCAACGTGCCGCATGAGACCAGCGCCATCCAATACATCCCGAAATCAAAACACGCATACAGCTGCGCTCGAATTTCGCATTAAGGAGTATCGCAATCATCGGTGAATTTTTTTCACCGCCTCCACTATTCCCGCCAAAAATAAGCTCGTGTATTACAATAAGCGAGGTCCCACGAGTTCCCAAGTGCTTTAATAGTTATTATACGGCGGTACATGGCGCCATCCACCGGAAGCGCTCCGTTGACGTGGTACGAGGGTTAACATGATAGGCTCCGCTAAAGTCCCTATCGCCATCGACTTTTTCCTCCGCCGCCTCCTCTCCTAAAGCGCTTGCTTTTTTTCTTTACTTTTTGCTTGCGAAAGCCAAGTCGACAGTGGCGCACCTAGAAAGTCCACGTTGAAGCTTTCAGGCCGGGCGCGCGGCCGCCGCCGGCGACTGCGCAGAGGACTTTCAACATGGCTCTGAGGCGGAAAAAAATAAAATATAAAGTGAAAAGCACGCGCTATCATCGTCCAATCGGAGATACAGGAGAGAGAGAAGCGGCGTTTATCGAAGGATGGCAGTACTTTTCTTATATAGGGACTTTAGGCTCCGCACAGCTTGGGCGCCCTCTGTTGAAACTGAGGGAAATTGTTCACTACCAAATGAATGGTTTTACGTAAATTCTAATTTCTTTTTGGCAATATAAGGTTAATCCTATTAGGCTTGATGAAAGAGGATAACAAGAGAGGAGAGCTAGGTGGCAATTGCCACCAAGAGGGGCACAGCGCCTGCCAGCTCTAGACGGGGGAAAATGGCGAGCGAACAGGAGAAAGTTTAAGATGGTGGGGTATAGCAAGCGCAGAAGGGAATAAAAAAAAGTGGGGCAGTAAAGAACACAACAAAATACATGCATGCCCATCGTACACTTATTGGGCGGAATTTAATGCCCGGCAAATGGTGCACAAATTAGCACAAAAAATAGAGCTAAATATTAGGCCATAATCGGGAGTCTAAATGTGTCGCTTTCAAAAACTATACGACTCTTGATGCCTGATCACATTTGGACGCATTGACCAGTGGGAAATAAATCGTCCCTAGTAGCACGCAGCAAGCACAGCGAGTGGCAGTCTCTGTAAAGCGTAGCGCAATATGAGGTCAAGGAATGCCACACGACACGCTCGTAGAAAAACCCGTAATGTTGAAACTTTTATTTACAAGAAAGGCCTCCCGCCGTGGCTGTAGAATAAATGGGACGGAGGCACCAGTGTCATCATCGTGCACCACAAAGTCGCGAGGAAAACCCCACGTTCTGCAGAAGCCTGTTCGAGGCAGTGCTTGTACAAAGCTAGGCAGGCACTGGGCGGCTTGCTTTAGGGTCAAATGCAAAGCTTGTTCGTTGCCATTCAACATTGCCGCTCTAAATGTCACTTCCACAAGCGCCAACAATGTGACATCGAGCAGAGTACTACCACAAAATTGCACAATTCCACAAACTTGCAGTGGCGACCGCTTTCCTACATCATTTCTCAAAAAAGTTCTCGCATGCACGCATGTCCACGCAATAATCGCGTACTACGTTGTAAACACGTAATGCCATCAGAAAGTCGGGACATATTTTTAAAACCCTGCATAGAACACAATTTTCCTTGAAAAAACAAAATGTTCCGTTTCGTCCTAAAAACTGTACAAGAGAGAAAAAAGGTTCGAAGCCTCTAAATAGGCGTTGTCGATGCAGTGCGAAACAGAAATAGGACGACACGAATGAGCCAAGCAAACAAGTGGAAGAAAGTTTGTACGCGTCCACACTTTCCAAGACTCGGGGCAAGGGCAATGCATAGCTTTGTCATCCATTTCCTCCAGAGAAGATGTCAAAATCGACGCAGAGAACATGCAAAAAGGCACATGAGTGCTTCGCGTCCGCAACCACATTGCCATTCTCTGGTAATAGCTGCACGGAATTAAAAAAGCCTACAAACCAACAAGAGCACACCTGGAACCATGCAGTACCGTGCCAGTGTGCATTCGAGTGGCAAAAAAATAATTTGTACCCCACCTCGTCGCTGCACGTGTTATAGGGTAAAATTCGCATCAAAACAGAGCCAGAACGAGCAATAAAGTAATTCAGTGAGGTACTAATGTTACAGAAATGTGATAGCTTGCTCATAAACATAAATTTGTTCTACGCTCACTGAAGCACTCGACTAACACAAAGCAGTAACCAAGGACACAATCTGCCCTTATTATACAAGCGTAGTAGTTAAGGGCCTGTTACTTTGATAACCGGTCACCATCAGTACCGATAAATCCTCGCATGCCACACCTTTCTTCACAAAAACATTGACATCTAAAAGCAACAATGCCAAAGGGGGAGAGGGGGAGGGTTGGATGTAGGAGGGAGAGAGCAGTAGTAAACAGCTTTACACTTTCAGAAGCACAGGTATGATTCACAAATAAAACAATCTCAGTCAGGAATGAAATGAGGCACCTTTTGAAGTGTTGATGAATGTGTTTACTATCCTGTCCCTTGAAGGAAAAGAAGAAAAGGAAAGAAAAGCCGTCAAGTATTTAACAAAAAGGCACCCGGGAAGTAGCAGGGCAAGGCAGCTTTAAAGTACAATGCTCGCAGAGTGAAATGTGCCAATTTAGGGCTAACTGATGAGCATACTTAGTTGCTTGTAGTGTCTGTAGTTCGCGAGACACTGGGCCCTAGTTTGGGCTCGTACACTTAATTCAGTCTGCATTAAATTTGGCGAGCAGATTTGAAGCTAGATGATACGGGTACTCTCTCTAATAATTAGTACTCTCTAGTAGCATGTTTCCCTGCCACGTTTTGTTGCATAGGACTTTAAGTCCCAAACGCTTGAGATTTCGGAAACGAGGCAGCAGATGCACCAAAATAGGGACTTCGTTGCTAAGCAAACTGCTAGATTCAGCGTCAAGCTTGTACGATAGTTTAAATTGTGTATTGAACATTTTAACCGAAATGCACGATTCGTTGCTATACGAACCTGGCAAAGAAATTTCCCACTATTACTACGGCACAGCACAAACTGAAAATCTGACACTTTTTCACTAAATAAACCTTAATAAATGAAAAAAAAAAAAATGATGCAGTAACCAACACAAAGCACCTAAGTTAATGTTGACGAAGCTTTTGAGGGCCATGTAGTCATACTTTCAGAACTATACATCCTTTTACAATCTGCCAATGTTTGCATATGGTGCTGAAAACACACTTGCCCCTTCAACAGGTAACAATAGATGCAACGCTCCCTCAATTTCAACCAGATCCATGCCACAACAACAGAGCTAGCGAAAGCTTGACCGTGGAGCGAGTTAATCTGAAACCTGCTCTAGATCGACTGTTGAAATATGAATTCGTCAATCCGGAGAAACGAAAGGAGCGACATCACTGCGTCTAAGCTGCAGCAGCCTCCCCATTTTACCAACCCACATAACGCAAGTAAATCTCTTCACGAAGCTCATCATAGTCAAATTTTATGATTCAAGCTCATAGGCGCTTTGGAAGTGCCGAATTATCATTACCAGCGCCTGCGCAACATGCTTTTTAAGATGCCCCATATGTGTCAGCATTTCTGGTGGCTGCACTACATGTTGCAGCAACTAACAATAGGCAGCTCTATTACAATACGCATTAATTACCATCGCCTATTACTATCCCACTGAGGCATAGGAGGGAGGTACACAATGCTACTAGCGCCTTTTGCACTTTTTCAACTAGCTCTCACCACAATAGGAATTTGTTATCTACTTCCAATGGTTAGGTACAGGCCTCCACGATAACCTCAATGCAACCATATTTCACTGCCCTAGACCATTGGTTGAACACATCAAAGGATGATGCCACCAGTTCTGCATTTCCGAACTGCACAGCTCACTGATGCAGCAACACGGTAACAATAACACATGCCCGTTGGGCCACAACCCTTGAACGATGACACCAGCCACAACAAACAAGGCACGCAAACACAATGGCACGTCCTGGATGCAGCCCACGGTTAGTACCCTGCAAACCTTTCTATGTTTTCTGGCAACCTCAAAGTGCAACAGGACAGCGGCGTAACTCAACAAGTTAAAAAAATGCATCTTAGTCTCTTTTTTGGCAACGTCACCCAGAGCAAAAACGAAAACCAACATTCAACCGCCTACAACTAACAGATGGTTAGGTCACACACACACACAAAACGCACAACCAGGCTCAAGTAACCAAAAGCACTCCAGCAGACATGCATGCAATCACACACCCACACATACAACCAATCATGCGATGACGCAACAGCAAAAGCACAACCATGACAAGTGATAAAGAAAAAAAAAAGTTTGCAAAGTCCTCTGGAAGCACAATGTTTCATTTGGCATAGCGTCGTCACGTCACCAACGCGACAAATTATTGTAACCAAGTTCACTGACATGGCCACGGAGAGAGGAACATGTGTTTGATGCATAAATAGAAAAGAAAACCACAGTCCGTAGTCAGTCGGACAGTCAGTCAGTTCGATGGCGAGAACTTGTCCCCAAGCCATCAGTTCCCGCTTCTAGAAGAATTTATTTGAAATCTTAAAATGGAGTGTTCTCAACACTCAAGCTAGTCGAATTAAAAGATTAAAAGCAAAGTTGCCATAGCATTTGCAAATTAGGCTAATTATTTACTTTTGGCATAAGGGAGCACAAATTTAAGAAATTTTGAACAGAAATATTATAAAGAATGGCACTTTAAGTTCTCCAAATATTTGATTTGTATGGTAGGATAAGTATGGATAATAAGAAAGCACTTTTCAAGGCCACTCAGAATGTCCAGCGTTAACCCAACAATGACAAGGCATAACTATTTCTGCAATACTAACTATGCTTTCTAGAGGCATCGCTGCTGCAAAAGAGGCACAAGTATTATCCTGAGAGTCTGCAAGTTACTCTGTCACGATATCTTGCAGTCACCTAACCGAGGATATTTCCTCCTTCATCAGCACGCCGACTTATTACCTCCATATTTTTAGAAATACGTCGTTCGGATTCCCTTGCGGGAACTGTCATGTTTGCATAGATAAAGCAATGCATTTTCTTACATTTTACACACAGAAAAATAACCCGCCTTTCAATTATTCACAAAGTTCTGCCAGTTTAACACCCCCAATACTTATCCGACAGTATTTTAAAAGTTACTGCTAGACTGCCTAAAACAAATCTGGCTACTCTAACAGCTGCAGCTATAGATGCTCTCAGCTACATTAGAAGAAGGCTCAGGAGAAACAACAAAGTCAGTTAAAAATGGCAGTTACACTTTTGAATCTGTTTCCACTCTCTTGGCAGAACAGGCTCAATTATTAGCGCGAGAGAGAATGTCTGTCGGAACATCTCTGCCAAATTTCATGCCCGAGCAGGCACGGGCAAACAATTTAACCAGCCCGAGAGCAGAAGTCGTCAATATCCAACGACGTTAACAGCGAGATGTCCAGGCGGTGTTGACCACCTGCCTCTCAGTTTTGCCTGCCGTTTTGGCTAACCACCCTTCCACTTACGATAAGTCCAATAACTATTTCACGCTTACCACCTACCAAAACTTGGCTAATCTCGACAATATTCCTGTTTTCTGTCCCTTCCGTAGAGTTTCCAACAAAAATCAACAGGGCGAATCCTGGCACCAGAGTCTATGGGAAAGCTCCAAGCACGGCAGTTTAGCCAGCACGGGCAATGATGGTCAGTACACATGGATTTGCCTAAACTTTGTCCTTCAGGCTTTAAACGGCTCGGCAAGCACAAGGATCAGACAAATCCATGTACAACCATCATTCACATGGAAGAAGACCGACTGTAATGCCAATTCCCTCTACTAGTTACTTTTAGAGGAAACTCTACAGTTCCTTACAATGCAGCGAGCACGTGTACGACAGAATGCACAAAAATTGCGAAGGGCTTCACAAATGCTGAAGCAGTGGAAACTGATGGTGGGAGCTTGAAGTGAGCTTGGTGGTATAGGAGGCCCATTCGTTGAAAGGATTCCGATACAGTCTCGACGCGCACACACACACATAAAACACGCGCCGAGTACTGCGCGAAAAATGAAGTTGCACCGTTTCAGTGAAGCAGACAGGGATATCATCATTCGTCAAACGCACGCTCCAATCATCATGTCAGAAAAAGCAGCTTCGCTCGGAGAAGAGCTGTCGGTGGGAGATGGCTAAGCGTTCGATGTGTTGAGGGGGTGGTTGGGGCCGCTATTTTGGCCAGTTTGTGCAGCACCACAATAAAAGGAGAAAAAAAAAAAACGCACGCCAAAATGGAAGGCTTCATCTTCCTTCTTCCACCAAATTGCCGCCTCTAACACTGGACGTCGCACAACTGCCCAGACGAAGGCGAGACGGCGTTCGTTTTCCCGTCTTTGCACTGGCTTCCCCAGCACTGAAGCTGGTTGATTTTTGACAACACTAACAGGGAAAAAGAAACGGCACACACCAGGCTGATTACTGATGCAAGGGAAGGCACACAGTTTTTTTCATTCACAACATGTAAGTGACCCCCCGGTTGTGCCCTCTAGAAAGTCACGGGTGAACACACAGCTAGCGTAGTGGAACCTCACACAATAATGGCACCACATCAACGACGATGACCATCACAAGTCAAAAGGAAGAGGGTGGTGACAGCACTGGTACAACAGCACAAACCAAAGAGCACGGTGAAACCGCTGGATTGTCACGCATTTCACATGAATTTGGCAGCAGCAGTGTGACTTGCACAAACAAGGTTGGACGATGCTCTTGAGATCTTCTTGCGCAATGTTGCCGGTAGTAGTGCATCATCTTCAAGAACAAACTAACAAACATCTCGGAGGTTGAAGTGTCAGGTGAGGCACGAGGGACCGAGACGATGCGACAACAGTGGCAGCTGTTCAGTCAATCGGCTCGACCATGGCGAAGATCTTGCCCTCCCAGAGTGGCAGGACCTCATTATCGTCCGATATCTCCTCGGACACCACGTCAGTTCCAAACTCCTGGCAAGAGCGCCGGAAGAAGTACCTGCAGAAATGATGGAAGAAGAGCAGCCATAAAAAGTTGCACTTGTACAGCCCAACTTCTTAAAGGGACACTAAAGGCAAATACTAAGTCCGACGTGGACCGTTTAAATACCTTTCCAGAAACCTTAAAACGCTTGTCTCGAGCAAAGAAAACACTTAGTTTGCGAGAAAATTGGATCTGAAGGGTCCAAATACCTTTATTGCAATTCAAATCACCCGCCACGCCAACCGAGGAGTGGTGACGTTGCATTAGCCATTTTCTGCCGTTGGTGAGTGTAACGGCGCCCGACAGATGGCGGTACGGTGCGCGCCGATTTTGGTAAAGTGGCCTAGACCGTTCGGGCATTCCGCGACGTCGCATGGAAGTGGAATTCTCTGCTACTTGCAGTTAGTGCAAGGTTCGCGAGTCAGAAAAACAAGCGCAACACTACACGATAACAGAAAAACTGAAACGTATAAGTGCGGGCGGCACAGAGTCGAGCGAACATGAAACCTTTTCACCGCCCACGTCGTTGTCAACGGTGTAATGTCAGTTAGTTATTTTTTGTAAAAGTGTAATAGAACTGGTGTAGTAGTATTTTCTTTCTTCTTATAATACAGTACAATGATGTTTTTATAACAAGTGGTTCAGTACTATAGTGCCAGAATTTAAATGAGGAGTGCCTTCGTCATCGGGCGAGTACTTGAATGTCCCGGGGGAGTTGCTAATCGTGTCCTGCATTTAACTTAATTTCTCTATTACTAAGGCTCTACTCGCGATAATATTGACGCTTTAGAGATACTCGTGCACTAATACATCACTTTAGCTTGACTTAGTATTTGCCTTTAGTGTCCCTTTAAGCTATTGTCCTTGTGTGTACCACTGCCTTTGTCATTTGATAGCTCGCTTCAATGGCTCCTCCTTAAAGCTTGTCACCTGTGCTGTCCATTACTGTTTGAGATTCCTGTCCCCCTTAAGATCTAAATGACTATGTCGAACAAAGTGGCACACCACGCATTTTATGCACACTTTTTTTTTACAGCGATGGCCTCTTCATGTGCCAGAAACCCCGATACAGCTAAATAACAAGCTGCAGCACAGCCGATAGCACTTTGGATCTGTGGTAAATGACCTGGCGATGATAACGCCCGAGTCGACAGGACAGTAAACAGTACCCTCTAGTACAGTCAAACCCCGTTAATACGGTACGCTTAATGTGTAATTGCGGTTTAAACGTAGTCGTGAAGATTCCCCCACCCAGCCCCCAATGAACCCCATGTATTGGCTGACCGCTTAAGCCGTAGTTGCTCATTGCCTACGAAGTGGTTAGTGCGTACTATTTGTTTCTTATCTACATGCATAAGCACAAAATCGGCAAAATCTCATGTGCGCAGACGTTTGATTCTCGAGTTGCGACGCCCGGACGACAGCCGTCAGCGATAATGAACCTAAAACATGGCCACCATGACGTATTTCCTGCTCATACAGTTGTTGCCAATTGCCGCGCACAACAGCATGGCCTTCGAGATTAGCTCCTGGTAACGCGAAGAAGCCGCCGGTAGGGAGGTGCGAATTCGCTCTTGCCGTCGAATTGAAGAAGTAACCACGCAGAAGCACATTTTATTGCGAAGCGCATTTCTGCCATCACCTTGGACGTCACTTTGAGGTTCCGTATAAAGTCCAAACACGGCAACATCGTCGCCGCACGCCGTACGCTGTATGTGAGTGAAAGCTTGCGAGGGTCAGCCGACTTAATCTGGCGCACGCAAGGGAGAAAGACGGGGCGAAAGCGCGCTTCTGTTGCGCGCGAGGCACGGCGGGGGAGGCCAGGGAGGGGTTTTACTTCGGCGGCAGCCGCGCGGGCTCCGTATCTTGAAAGCGATCTGCGGCATGAAAAAAGTGCGCACCCCCGCGGGCCTTATCGTCAAAGCGGTCTGCAGACAAAGTGCAACTAGTGCTGGTAGCTTCGTATGCGCTGTGCTTTCGACGTCTAATTCGCGTTGAAGCGAGAGGCAGCACGCTTGCTGCTGCTGCTGTGCCTCCTCACTCAAGCGTTTTGAAAGTGAATTTCCGTGGTCATAGAGTGAGACATGTTCATGTTTCCCTGTGCACGCGTTACACCGTGCTTGTTAATATAGTTAGTAAGTGGGGCCTTATGGACAAACTGGCTCGCGGCCTCAAAGATGCCGTCGTCGTGGCAAGGCCACCTCGGTGGCAAGTGAAGGTTGCCGATTTTCTGCTGCCTACCCGCAAATAAAGCCTGTCTGAGTGCCTGTGTTTGAGAGCATCATGACGTACAGTTAAACCTGCTTATAACGAACCTCCATATAACGAATTCCTGGATATAACGAAGCTTTTCTATTCCCCGCCGTTACTCCATAGAAGCACATGTATTTGAGACCTCTACTTAACGAAGTGGCAGCGGGAGACCCCCTCGATATAACGAATTTTCCCATCCGACAACCTAGAGATTTCGCCCCAAATTTTGTCATTTTTGTGCGAGCAGCAACCGGAAGCACCTTCTCCGCCGCGACGAAATGCGAAGCGAGCGCACGTGTGCATGCGTGCGTGAGGCGGGCCTGCATCCCTCGACCCGGCGATCTTGCCACTGCTGGCGTGACCTTTCCCCCTCCCTTCATTCAAACCTGATCCTGCCGCTTGCTGCAGCTGCTCTAGCCCGCCAAGCCGGCACTCTCTCCTTTTCCAGTTGATGTTGCCGACGCGCAGGTACACGCTTTGACACATCACACTAGATGAGTGCGGACACGCACTCTCAAACACTGGCGGCGTGTGGAAGCGCCGCTGGAGAAGCGAGCGAAGTGACCTTCGTGCTGTTGTCTATCGCTTCAACGCAAACTGAGCGCCGAGAACACACGGCCCGCACAAAGCTACGAGCCGCCGACCGACGCATCTACACTGCTAGACTCTGCCATAACGCAGATCGCTTTCAAGATACGGCCCGCACGACCGCACGCCGCCGCGCAGTACGCAGTTGATGCCAGAGGACAGTACAATACCGCCCCGCCACTGTAGCCCCGCTATCCCTCCCCCCTCGCTCCCTCGCCGGTGCCTCGAGCGCAACGGAAGAAGTCGTGCTTCCTCTGAGATTTTCTTCCGCGCGCGAGATTTAGGGTACGGCCACGCTAGCGGCAAAAACACGCGGCAAAAACGCGCGGCAACGCGTCATGCCGCGCGCAGCAAAAGCGGCAGGAATCGGGGGTTTTCCGGCGTGCTGCGGCAAATGCCGCGTGCTGAGAGATGAAGAACCAATCAAGAGTGACGAGGGTGACGTCACAGAGCCATCACAACCGGACCGCTGCCGGTCCGCGCCGGGTTTTCAATCGACGATCATCGTCTCTCGCGTGAAACAACGAGCGCTCGCGGTGTTGCTCGCTCGTTCAGAGAGCGCGGGAGATCATTGCGCTGCCGCGCAGTGAGACGCGCTTGCCACGGTGGCCTCGCGGCAAGGCAACTTGCCGCCCGCGGCATGACGCGCGCATTTCTTGCCGCTAGCGTGGCCGTACCCTTAGACGCGGTCGTCGGCTCCTCTCGCACGTTTTCACTCGCACATACAGCATACCGCGCGCGGTGACTGCAATATCGCCCTTGGACTTTATACCGAATATCTATAAGCCAAAACCAATTTTAGGGCCACAACGCGTCATAGACACCATCTTTATAGCAAACACGGATCTCAAGGGCCATACTTTTGCTGGCGGAAACCGAGAATACGTCATAGTTGTCGCCCCCGGCACTTTGGGCGGCCAATGCCTCCATCAAGCCACCAAGCCAAGCGAAATGAAAAGTCAAAATGGCCGCTCGGACCGGCGCGGGGTGGCAGTTCGCAACGTATGATGCAGGAACGGTCCCACAGTTGCGACGCAACAGCGGGGTTACCAATGGTTCTACGGGAGCTGTGCCGGGACCGGCCGAAAACGACGTAACAGCCGGGAAAACGCAGCCCCCGGGAACGTAACAGCGGGGTCCTACTGTAACACTATATGACGCTACGACGCCATCGTGACGCTCGCTCTTCATTTCCAATGCCTCGCGCTTGTGCGAAACGACACGTGTCCACGCATCCGGTACCTGGTGTGACATTCCGCGGATGAGTGCTTCGACGAAAACGGAAAACGGGTGCGCGTTACAATTGAGGGCGCGTTAGAATCGAGTAAATACGGTAAGCGTTTTTTTTTTCGAATTTTCGTGCCGAACCTGCATATAACGAAATCCTCTTTATAACGAATTTTTTCGGGAATTTGTCAATTTCGTTATATCCAGGTTTAACTGTAGTTCTTTTCTGACCAGTAAGTAGCCGTTTAACTGGCATTGGCGGTTAATTCGTACATCGTTTAGTGCGTACCTAAACGTCGTTCCCGGCAGACTACGTATTAACGAGGTTTGACTGTAGTGGCTTGCGGCAAGTAACAAGCATGCAATGTGGCCTCCGAGATCGGTCAATGCACGACACATGATCTCGGAGGCTATACTCGCGGGTATGAGCATGTCATTTGCGCTCCTCCCTGTGCCTTTTTTGGGTGTGAGGAGGTAAAGCTGCAACATCATGAAAATGCCGAGACATGAGTGATTTGGATTGCTTCAAATACGGCTTGGCCTAAAACATGACTGTCTGTAGAAAGGAGCAGCCCAAATGTTCCACAAACTGCACAATACTGGGTTGACCTCCTTGAACACAGCAGCTGCTGCTGCTGCCATCCCTAGCCATTTTTTGTTCTACGACGGGGTGACCACAGCATGTTAAAATTGGCTGGTACGTAAGGACTGGGCACATCTTGCGAGGGAAAGAATGGGCAAACACGATTAGCTGCTGCACATATACACAGTACTTCTGAGTGCCCACTGATGTAGCATTGTCAAATCTGTCTTCAACTGTAACGCGACTGTCACTTACTCTGGCTGACCAACTGTCGTAGACTCTAGCCGACCAATCGCTGCCGACTGACTGAATGTCACGGACTTTAATAGCCTGACTACAATGCATGTGTTCCCGTCACGGCCACTTGCTCACCTGTAGTTTCCCTTCTTGCTGATGAGAGACTTGAACTGGCGCAGTGTGATGTCTCGGCCGGCGAGCTTTGTGCGGTAGGGCACCGTCTCGCCGGAGTAGCAGTAGCCGATCACAGTCATCTCGGTGGAGGGCGAGGGTGGGGCCTGGACTTGCACAGGGGCGGGGCACAACCCGCCACCCGGAGCTGCCTGGGGACCGGCCCCAGCGACAAACCCCTGCTGCCCTCCCGGTGGAGGCCCCCGCACCATTGTCTTTGGCCACTTTCTGCGGGGGAAAAAAAGGAGAGAGAGAGAGAAGTGGTATGCAGCAAACAGCAAGAAAACTGCTGTCAATGGGAAGTGTTAGCTCCTTCTGTTACAAATTATGACAGTGTTTTTAAAGGTTCATGTTTCGTCATTAGAGAATGACAGAGGATACCAATTGTTTTTAATCAAAAGCTGTAACAGCACTGATTTCAGATCGGATATTAGTATAATAAATTAAATTAATTTACCAAATTTCATCAAATTAGTTCCATTAATAAAGGTGCGACGTTACAGTGAATACACCCACAGGTTTCTCTTAACGTGCACCATCTCTCCCGCATAACTATGCTGGGGAATGTGTGAAAGCTGATTAAATTGCAACCACGGAATCTGCTCTTCGAATCGTGCACGGCTGCGAAGAAGGTCCATTACTTATAAGCAAATTGTATGCCAGCGGTTGTATGCCCACATGTATTACACAATATATGCAAGTGGCACCACCAACTATGCTAAACAATGCGTGAATGGAAGTTATCGGAGAATTCTGTTTGATGCGGCATCCTTTCTTGAGCGAGCTCCATGCTACACTGGTGTGAGGAACACCAAACTGCAGCAAAGACCAAACCACCTTACAGTGGCAGTACAGTATAGCATCCGTGGGAGAAAAATTTAACAAAAGCATGAAAACATTGAATGGTGAACCGATCACATAGACGATATCTGAGCCTATGCCTACTCTGCTGACTTCCAGGATAATGATCATGATGACTACGTACTTGAGGCTTTGGTTTCAGTTTTACTACCGAGGCAGCATCAACAGAAGGAAGCTTTCATTATGCGTCACATGGTGCAGAATGGCGCAATGGTACCGCTCCTGGCGCAATTTGGTGCAAATGGCACAGCTGTTCCAGCAGTGAAGGTGTCATCAAGAGACAAAAGTCATTCAATGGCACGTAACGTAACATTAGGTGACTTCGTCACAACGAGGTTAAGCTGTGAAGTGTGAGAGGTCAAACTCACTTGGCTTTTGCTGCCTGCTGACTTCCACTGTAGTTCACCTCTAGCCTCCGGCGTGCCTCAACGAGCTGGGTCATCGTGTCTGGTGGCTGCTGGGTCGGCGGCAGGCCGGACTCCTGGGATCCCCAGCCGGAGCCCGAAAGAGAGCCGCAGCCGGGAGCCACACCGCACGAACGGCTTCGCGCCGTGTTGACGGAGTTCTGCTTGGACCGCGACGAGGTGCCCGAGGTGGTGGACTTTTTGTGGCTCCGCGAGGAGTCCTTCTCTGGATCCGGGGGTCCCAGCGGGTAGCCGGGAACCTTGTGGTTCAGGATCCAGTTGTTCACCCTGCAACACAAGTTAAATAAAACGCACATTCAAAACCATGTGTTGCAATCAGAACACATGCTGATCTGGGATTGTGGAAAGCAAGTGCGGTATGTGAAGGAAAATACAAGCAATGGCAATGATTTAACCTTTTCAGCGTCACTGACCTACCGGTGCAATTCTGTCCCACCAAAAGCACGTCTCTGCACGCTCCTGTAAAGTTGACTTCACTGCATAACATAATGTATTGCAGTGAAGCATATAGAAAATAATGAGGTGAACCGTATTAAGAGTGGAAAGGAGCCACTGTCACCAAACACAGTACGTGTCCCTTAATTATACACGTGCGCATGCGCCGCCTGATCACAATACAAGCTGTTTCTGATGTTGAGGCCTTCCTCACAGTTACATTCCTCCAGCTGTTACATTTATCTCCTGCGATCCCTTCAAAACCGTATCAACGAGGTTTTACTGTATTAGGTATAATAACACCTAATCAAGCACGTACGCCTGGTGGTGAGCAGATGTGTTTGCAGGCCATGGCCTCCAAGATGTTTATCTTGAGCGTGCATTGCCTAAATCTCAGAGGTCATTGCCCAAGCCACCTGCGCAGCTCCTAAACATTCTCGGTTCTGTCATTTACAGCCAGTGTATTGGCAGTGGCACATTTTTTCAGTTTCAGTGTCAGAAACGTCTATTTTTGCTAGTTTCTTGCGACTCGCTCACTCATATCTCTAAAGTAAATGTTTGCGCAGAGGTTGCTTTGTACCTGGCACTACCTGAAACTAGGCTTTTTTTACACGGCCGAAGGTTTTGCGCCGCTGGTTTCTATCTCTGTGCTAAGGAGGACAATAAAAGGCATGTCGACACACAGAGTGTTTCCCATGCACCCCACCCCCCCTCCTCTCTCCAGTCAGCTTCCACTGCAATAGCGATCCCACAAACACTCAAGCAAGTTCACGCCGTGCTGTCAAGGCGTCCACTTTGCATGCATGGCCCGAGCATTGGTGGTTAGGAGGCCTCTAGAAATGCAAGAAACACGAAGTGTGCTTGGCTTTAATAATTACGAAGCCAAGCAGCTGCACCGTCATGGCACGTGCATTGTGTGGACACATACAATGCCTTCCTGCTGAGTAGCTGCGAGGCTTACACTGGTCTGAGAAGGGAGGACAGTAAACCTCAAGTTAAATCTATACTGTAAACCACCATAACTCGAAACTGTAAAAACTGGGGAAAATTTCAAGATAAGTGCAGTTTCAAGATAAGCGAAATTTCAGAAATAGGAGCCCGCTGGCCGCACACGGGCCATATGGAGCCTTTCCAAAATGCCACCAGTAATAATCTCGGTCACTTTTGCAAGCATCAGCGTCGGTGCGACGACGGACAATGGCAGTACTGGCCAGACGATTGATCCTAGTGCAACACTTGGAAGTCAGTCATCCGAGCACAACTGGTTCTAGACATCCAAAAAGCCGACGCTGGTACTTTTTGCATCGTAATGAATTCTGGACAATTTCACTTCGAAAACAAGCAATGAAATGTGGAATAGTACATTTGTCACGCCTTTGGCCAGCGCCTACAATTGACACGGCATTTAGGCCTCACCGTCGCGTGAGCCTGAAGCGAGTATCCTTATCGAGACGCAATCTCGCTGAAAGCTGTGGGCTCACATGCTGGCTTCTTCTGGGCGCAGCACGTACGCTGATAGCACCTGCTCTAAAGTGCTGATCACCTTGACCAAGGAGACAATTAAAACTCTTTGACCACATTTATGCATCTCTGACAGCATCCTAAATGAGGAAGGGAGGGGGGGAAGACTTCAACACCTAGTTCGCCCCTGCTGTGCGAGGTCACACCAAAGTCGCAGCGAGCAGCCGAGCAATTGCGCGCGAGAGGCGATAGACAGAAAGGGGGAAAGAAAAGTGGCAAGCCCGGCGCGACGTCTAGCTCGGCTAGCGAGCTGTCTCTAGGTGAAAAGCGAGTGCAAGCGACGCTGCCCCGCAACCTTTACCTTGGTAATTTCGGAATCTAGATTTCAAGATATCAGGAGCCTGGTGCAACAGCTTTTCGAGATAAGAGGTGAAAAACACATAGGTTGACACCACGTGCGTAAAATTTTTTTTAACTTAGCCAACATTTAGAGATAGCAGAGTTAGAGTTAACGAGGGTTTATTGTATGCTATTTCTTTGATGATCATGAGAAAGAAATTTACCGAAGAAAAAAATTGGGTTGGAGTGCATACGGCAGGCATTGCCAAATCCTGACTGGGAGCTTACCACTGTTGTTGAAAAGAGAAGTGTACAATCATTGCATTCTACCAGTGCTAACATATGGGGCAGAAACTTGGAGGTTAGCAAAGAAGCTCGAGAACAAGTTAAGGACCACACAAAGAGCGATGGAATGAAAAATGTTAAGAGACTGGAAAAGAGCGGTGTGGAACAGAGAATAAACGGGGATAGCCGATATTCTAGTTGACATTAAGAGGAGAAATGGAGCTGAGCTGGCCATGTAATGCGTAGGATGGATAACCGGTGGACCATTACAGTTCGAGTGGATACCAAGAGAAAAGGGAAGCGCAGTCGAGGACGGCAGAAAACCAGGTGGGGTGATGAAGTTAGGAAATTTGCAGGCGCAAGTTGGAACCAGCTAGCGCAAGACAGGGGTAATTGCAGATCACAGGGAGAGGCAGTGGATGCAGTGGACATAAACATAGGTTGATGATGATTATTTCTTTCATTGCACCGACAAACACAGAACAGCTTTCCCCCAGTATTATGTCATGCACCATGAAGCTGCCATGCCACTAGCAATGCTCCTGACCATGTTAGCATTGTGAGCTGTGCAGCAGCAGTTGCCTCACATGTTACATTGTGCCCTATTGCCCGCCGCGTATTGTTAGACCCCTGCCCGAGTAGCTGAAATGCAATGCTAAACCTTAAGATCACCTTCGGGCGAAACTGCCAATCTTTTTCCCTCGCTGGTACAAAATGGTCCACCACGTAAAATGATACTACACCAACTCGCACCAGCCGTAGGTTTCAACTCACCGCTCAGTCGCTCCCTGATTAACCGGCGGCTGTTCGCACACAGCACTGGCTCCGCTGTCCACACCGCTGTCCGACGGCTGCGGCCCACTCCGAAAGCTCCTCCTGGAGGCAGCATTTCCACCAGATGCGGTGCAGCCTCCCTGGGCCCTCCTCCGGCTGCCGTGGACTGCATCGTCGTCGGGCGAATAGTCGCGGACTGCACCGCTGTCGCTGGAGCAAGCGTCCCGTTCCTGCATGGTGGCAGCGAGAAGACAGGAGGCCAATTGGAGAAAACCATGAACAAGAAAGTAAGGAAGAGAAATTTCAATAGAACCCATCTATCAATCTCTGCCAATGTTTAAACGAAGACCTGCCTGAAGACTGCTTTGGAATCTGTGCACACCTTTACTGCATCTTCCATTTCACCCAATTTCCAGCAAACACTGGTGGCACAACGCCTGCGAAATACGTAGGCGCACTTCTGCGAATCACGTCGCCTCTCCGGCTGGGAGTGCGGCACTGGCAAGGAGAAGGGCGCACAGTGTTTGGTTTGACATTTCAAGCTGTTTTTGCAGCGCGTAGCGGTGTAATACTTTCAAGACACAATCATTAGCGCACATTGTATGCACTGCGCTTGTCAGCTAAAAATGGCCAGACCTGGTGAGGGACCCTTTAAGCATGCCGGGTACACGAACCTTCTTGTGCCAGTGTTGGTGTCCCAGGACTGCATACGGTGACGCCATGGCCGGTCCAAAGCGGTGTCTTGGAGAAGGCGCACGTGGTGGTGTGTGCGAGAGAGGCGAGTCGAAGACACGCGACACGTGCTCGTCCAGGATGCTCTGCGAGCTGACCTCCTCCGGCGGGATGCCTAGCAGACGCTCACAGAAGCCTGGGTTGTTGGCAGCTGCGGGTCCTGGAGCCGCACCGGAGCCAGGAACTGGAGCACCTCCGCCAGACTGAAGTGCAATGTTGAAATGGCTAAAGTTAGACCACTGAGAGACAAGACTGTCGAAGTCAAGCAAAACTGGTGCGATATCCAGTTGTGTGTGATGCAAACAAGTAACGACACGAAGGCAACAAAGCCAACACGGAGTATCGTACTTAACTCAAATGTAATGCGAGGGTCGACTTTTCAGACCGCAAAATAAAAAGAAATAAAACTTAATGTAATGCAAGATGAACGGCAAGAGAAATGGTACCTTTATTCACGAAATCAATTTGGAAACGAGTTTTCACTTCTCATTGTTGTCTGAGAAGGAGACGGAGCTTTCCTTGGATGGTATTCTGGGGCGTTCACTTTAGGAGATATGTTGTTTCACTTTCGGGAAATTTCGCGTGACTCAGCACCGAAAGCGTCCCTAACAAGTGTTTCTGGCGCTGTGCCAAGCTCGTTATCAGTGCCAAGAGCGCTGTCGACCATATACTGTATTTTCTCGAATCTAACGCGCCCTTTTTTCCGATTTATTGGGTCCAAAAATTGCCTGCGCGTTGGAATCGAGTACGAGCGTAAATTTGCACTACCATATCGCCATCGGCATTTCAATATGGCCGCCTCCTACGCACTTCGAGGCTAGCTCCCGTAGCTTCGACCATGTGCTGTAGTACATGTGCTTAGGCATTAGTCGACCAATTTAGTTAAACAGCGAATGTTTACAAGTTTACACAGCCGATAAAACTACTATCCTTACTTCCTATAGCTGTAAGCTAATTTACTGTCCCAATCGATGCTTCGCCTTTCGGACGAAACTGGGACTTCTTTGTTCATCGCAAGTTTAGTGTATTGGGAGTAAATCTTGAGCGATAGTTGTATTTCTGTACTGAAAGCATGAGGTGCGCGGTACTGTAAGAATTTTTTTCCCTCTCTTTTGGTCACGGAAAACGGGTGCGCGTTACAATCGAGGGCGCGTTAGAATAGAGTAAATACGATACATCGAGGGATTGGTGCCGAAACGAGCCAAGTCTCGCAAAAGCGAAACTATTTCCTAAAGTGATCGCCCAAGAATCAAGTCATCCGTGCCGTCAAGCTCGTTTGAGATTAAATACTTCTATTCGAGCAAAAAGTGGTGGCATGGAGCAGAGGTAGAACACCCGACTTCAAATCTGAAGGTCGCAAGTTAGAATCCTACTCCAGTCCACTACATTTTCAGGCATGGAGTGGTGCCTGACACCGGCAATATGTTTATATATACAGTATAGACCACTTATAACGTAACCGCTTATAGTGCAGGACCGGATATAGTGCGGTCTTTTCAGACTCCCGTTAATTTTCCCATAGCACTCCATGTATACACGTATCGCTTATAGTGCAGTTGTGGGAAACGAAATACCGGTTACAGTGCGGCTGCCTGGGAGTACGGAAGTCAGCGGAGACGGCAAACGCTCCCCTCAAACGGGCGCCCCAAGGAGTGCTCGAGGAAGAAAGAGACGACGTGAAGGAGAAGGGCGCGTGGTGCGAACGAACAGCTAGTGAGGCTGAAACCAGAACCTTGAGTGCGAGAAAATATCACGGCGCGCATAGCGAGCGAGGGCCACGAAACTGCCAATGCTGGCCAATGCTCGCTTCATGATAACGGCAGTAAACTAAACTTCAGGGAGGGAACGGGCGGCGCCGGCACGGCACGGTGAAGGGCGCACGCGGACACCGTGGAATGTGAGGGAGGAGGGCGGCAGGGAAGCGGATTTCGCCTCGGCAACTCCGCCGCTTCGGTGGCTCCCCTCGCCCTCCCTCTTAGCTCCCTCACTTTCGACTGTCACCGTGCGCGCCCGCAGGCACCGCCCCTCCAGCCGGCTGGGCGCCAGCTCCCCGAAGTTTCGTTTTCTGCCATTATCGGGAAGCGGGCGTTTGCCGGCGTGGGCAGTTTCGTTGGCCGGCCTGGGACAATGCCTCTGCTTCCCTCTGTGCCGTAGCAGCAGCGTGCAAGGTCAACACGTACGTGACTAGAAAGTAGAGGAAGCACAAAGGAGAAAGAAGGGTTCACTGCCATTTTCTACGCGTGGCTACGGTAGCGTGGCTGAGACATCGGCACATACACGCATGTTCCGGCGCAACACAGAATCGGCGACCTCGCCATTTGAGAGAGGGTGAAATTTCCGCCGTGTTTTTCTTTCTTTTTTTGTTTTGTTCGTGCGCGACATTGAGGGGTCACTCCTAAGCTTTTACTCTATGGCAGTGCCAGAGCAATGCCGGTCGGAGGAGCCCGCCGCGTGATTTGGTTCGAATTAACGAGATTAGACTAAATTGAATGCAAACGTTCTAGCCGCATTCCTCGACTGTCGCATACGCGTGGCGGCTCGGTACACATGTTTTGCATGTGTGCGGATATTCGCGACTCCGGCGACTTACGTTATAAGCGGTCTACACTGTATATATATATATATATATATATATATATATATATTGCCGAGAGCTAGTGGGGCTAGACTAGTTCAGGTGCAACCAAACTAGGCAGGCCCACTGAGCTTCATCAACGTCACTCCCTCACCAGAACCGGAATTGGCCTCCCTGGTGCAGTTTTCGGCCACTACCTCCCATGACACCGACAATTAAGACCCAAGTTGGAATAAGTTGTTAGCGCAAGAACAGGGGTAATTGGAGATCGCAGGGAGAGGCCTTCGTCCTGCAGTGGACATAAATATAGGTTGATGATGATGACTTCCTAAAAGAGAGCCCAACCATTTCATTCCGGGACAGTACCAAGCCACTACGAGGCCCTTCCGACTGGCCCTGCATTTACAAAGGGCCTCACATTGGTGCCACCATCGGAGAATCATAGACTCATTGACGTTGAGCTGCTGAGGCGTGGCAGAGCTTCCCAGCTCCTCAGCCATCAAAAGTACTCAGTAGTTCCCGAAGCAGGCGCCGTTACGAACGCTCTGCGCCGCCGTAACGTTGCGAATGAACACAGTCGAAATGCGAAAGGTCGTAGGATAATGCAACATCGTAACCGTAACACAAGTCACAAGCACAGAAATGGTTTTGATTACAATAAAAAAGGTTTAGCTTCGGTCAACTTGTCTATGGATTGAATAGAGACGAAAAGGTACAGGTTGTGAACGTAATATTAAAAACCGCGAAATTTAGAATACTCATTCTAAAATAGTAAATTTTGTTATTTGAATGTATTACGAGGGTCGAGTTCAAGTAACAAAAGTCACACACAAAAAAAGAAATCACGTTACAATCGAGTAACTACAGTAACAATGTCGACATGGCATGATGGCAGCAGTATGACAAGAATGGCACTACGACAACAGAATGATGACAGCGCGACAACAATGCCACCACGATGAAGACGGCGCGACAACAATGGAATGATGCGACGACCACGGTATGACTACAGAGATAACGGTGTGACAAGATGGCATGACAGCGTGACAATGATGATGATGGCACCATGGCAACAGTGTAATGCATGCCCAGGACGAAGCTTTAAGTGTGATGGTACAGGTGGCTGCGACGTTACAACTAAGTGCTTAGTCCAGTAAAAAGAAAAAATTCATGAGCCATTCTACGCTGTGAAGGTGGATGACCAGCGAAGCTGTTTAGCGCACGACACAGAGGTGACACAGAATTTTGAACAAAGGCACGAACATATTTATTGCCCTGATCGGTGGTCATTGTGACAAAAAGTATGCACACACATTCGCATATCACCTCTGTTATTAGGTCTGTCTGTCACACAAGACAGACCTACCTCCTCAAGCAATGGCTCATACCCTCCATTACGACAACAGAAGAGAAGTGAAATTCAACACTGGAATGATGAGTGGCAACGGAGCCATTGGTGGGAGAAGACGACGACAAATGCGTGAGCAGTGGCACGAGCGCGTTCGCGTGGTTGCACTGAGGGGCGCCAACTACGTCATACATTCACAGACATCGTTTTAGGCACAGGAAGCCGTTAAAACTGAGCTCCAACGCGAGCGGCGATAGGCATTTGCTTTTTTTACAGCGTAAGCTGTTATGGGCTCATTCTAATAGCCGTTTCTGGTCGCGATGATGCCGCCGCCGCCCCATAACCGCTATCGCCGGAAATGCGAAAAAAGTCCTCAATCTCTGCCGGGATCGAACCCAGGCCCGCTGCGTGGGAGTCGTGTGGGAGTCGGATACTTTACCAGTGAGCCACGCAAGCGCTTGCTATCAAGCAGAAGAAAAATTCCCTTTATACGCGCCCTATAGGCCGACGCGTAGGCGCAGATAACCCGAGCCTCCGCCAGTATGGTGGCGCCATCTAGTTAACGTGCCTGCAACAGCCGCGTGCGACGAGATGCAAGTCAGACGCGATGCGATTCAGACAAGGCGCGCAATCAACGCTATCCCGATGTTAGATGTGCACCACGTATTCTGGGTACCTCTTCGGTACACGTTATGGCGTCTCCTCGCAAGGTACGAACCGCTGCTCAAGAAGCGAATCGTAGAGCTACGTGCACGGCTACAACCAGGCATCATCAGGCTCAGCAGACTGCTGTGCAGAGAGCATTACAAGCAGCAGCTCGCCGTCGACGCCGGGCGGACAGTTCAGATCGTTCTCGTCAAAATCGAGGCGAAGACCTTGTTGTGCATGGTGCCGAAATTGGAGCTACTCTTGCGCGGCGCAGGCCTGCGACTTTTTTTGTTCGCTCTTTCACTCTCACTTTTTAGGGGAGAGGTTCTTCTGCACGGACACCATAAAATCCCGGATCCTAGTCATAGACAACTTTGCCGTAAAAGAACCAATGCTTGCCTAGTTTCCTGCCGCTCCCCCAGGGCAGTGGCACCGTCGCGCGTGTATGCAAGACAAGGTGCCATTCTTCATTTCGAAATTTCACTTCTCTCGTCGTAATGGGCGAATGTAGTGCGCACTCCCAGCGACGATTGCATTCTTGTCTCTGTTCCTGCCATCACTATACATAGGCACGTTTCTCCTCGGGAGTCCAGACTATACACAGGGGCCTCCCCGTTCTGTGTAACTAGATCAAATTGACCGTCAGAGATCAAAGGCCAGTTCATGACAAAATCTGCAGTGGCACATCTCACTGACTGCACTACCTGCACGGTTCCACAGCATGAAGTGCTGTATAGATTTAAAATAGGCTGCTGATGATGGCAGTAACCAAACTCGCTAAAGCAAGCAAGCAAGCAGGTGGTTGCTATCAGCAGCCAGCGCTGTTCACTGTGGTCACTCACCAAGGCAGAGGCCGCCCCAACACCGGCACCGACCATGGGGGGTCCCCGAGGTGGCGCCGAGGGGAAGTCCTCGGCCTGCGCCCGGTGGAAGCGCTCCAGCCTTTCACCGCAGTCCAGCTGCTTCTTCACCACGTGCAGCTTCTCGATGATGGAGGTGGCAAACTTCTCCGGGTTCTTCTCTGCCAAGCTGTACGGGTGCTCCATCTGTGTCCGCTGCAATGTCAACAGGGGCAGACATATGTAAGATGAACAGTTTAGACGAAAAAGACTACACACTAGGTCAAACCAACAACAGATTTGCTTGGTGGTAAATAGTGCCAAGGGGATCGCTCATGGTTAAAGCAGGAGACACATCATGCAAATTTGCACGTGATCCATTGCTGTTGAATACGGCAATTCGGGTCACACGGTACAAACAAGCAAGTGGCGCATAAGCTCCACTCAAAACCAACGCCTCTGCATGCGTGCTTGGAATACTTTGCAACTTCACAAAGAAAAGTAAAACAAAACGTCTTTGCACAGGTCTTTTGTTTTACATGAGCAATGCCAATAGAAACATCTCTACCTGAGCGTGAAATTTCCCACAACGCCGTCTGCAGTGCCAGGTCTGTTGACAGGCACCAATGGCCATCGGCCGCAGTTTGTAATAAATAGATTCTATTCTTTAGCATAATTAATGTCTGCACACTGTGTCAAGTTTCAATAAAAATAGAAGTAGTACTTTTCTTTCTAAGAGCAAACACACTAGGCGAGCAAGTTATGCCGCCTCGCAGGGATTATCAGAGTGCTGTCTGCCTGTGGGAATCTCATCGCATCATAGCTCTCGATCCCGGTAACGATTTAGTATTGGGCACTGCATTTCATAACAGGCGCACTTTTCAACATCACCTAATTATTTCTAAAAAAGGGCGAATATTCGAAAATTTCGAACAACAAATCGAATAGTAGCTGCGTTTAGATGAACTTAGATGAAGGATATGGTATCAACTGTTAAGCGTATCACATCTCATGTAAACACGATAATTCGCCAAGAAGACGTACCACACCATATGCGTCAAAAAGGGGAGGTTTGCGATGAAAAATGTGCATTTCAAAGCGAAATGTAAAACGCGTATCGTATCAGGAATTATGGGAATGCATTCGCTATGGTATAACAACTGTCCAAATAACTGGCGATGGCCGCTGCTACGTTACGGGACATCAAAACAAAAATGTCAGCTGACAGAGCCAGCCACACACAGTTTCTTTTAACTCATGATCAGATTATGTGCACTGAAGCAGTGTCTTCTTTGTGAAATTAAAGGAGATTAATAGTACTGAGGTCGGTTTACTTGATTTGTGTCGTTAATGTAGCCATTTTCTAGCTTCTCAAGAGGTCGCTCTTGAAACGATAGAAGCTCGGACGGCCGCGCTAGGCTACAAATGGATCTGGCAACAGTTGCGGAGATGCTGGGAAGCGTGAATATCCCGATAAAATATGGTATGTTTCCACAAAACAAACGTCACGTAAAACTGTAGATGAGGACAAATGAAGCAGAAGCTGACTTAATGTAGCAGACTCCCTACAGGTACTTTTGGTGCGTTTCACAAACTGATAGCAAATGCAGGCTTATCGGAAGTGAGGGCGCCAGCTTTCAAATATGACACCAGGTGGCGTTAGCTTGCTGGACAGAAAATGGGCATTCTCGTGAACGGTGGCTCTGGGTACATGCAATACATGCTGAACGGTGGCTTTGGGTACATGCTGCTGCCGCGCTTCCTCATTCCAGCGTTTTGACAGCAAGTTTCTGCGATCATCGAGCGAGATGTGTTCATGTCTACTTGTCCGCGTGTTACATCATGCTTGTTAATTTAGTTAGTTAGCAAATGTTGACAAGTTTATGCAGCCGATCAAACCTTCGCAGAGCTGTCTACTAATCTGCTTTCGCAATCGATGCTTCCCATTTCAGGCAAAACTGCGACTTTTTATTGGAAATCTGCCATTAGCCCTCTGTGATCGGTCAAAATGGTCCAGGCCTTGCCCATATGGGCATAAAAACAAATTGAAAGTTTTACATTATGTATCGGTTCTGGGGACAGAGACGCCCGCCCGCTGAGCCCACAGTTACGCGTGCCTCCCTAATATCTAGTTCGCTCGCAGTGCCCTCAGCCTAACACAGCCGCCCTGACCGTTCCGACAGCAGCGACAACAGCTGGGAGTGGCCACACGCGTGCCGACCACTTGCTGAAGCAACGAAAAGTCCAGTGTTAAAAGTGTGAAAACTTGCGCGAAAGGCGCCGTCGCGCGGAATGTGAACGGCTGCACTCTTTTTCACAGAACGAATCTGCTCGCTGTTTGCGGCCATTGCCGAAGCACACATTCCGAAGCTGTTCTGGCGCAGCGTGGCGCAATTTCCGGCAATTTTCTGCGCTGTGGCGCAGTTTGGTGCAGGAATTTGCCTTTTTATCAAAATGGTGCAATTGGCGCAGGAGTCCCACGCCTGCATAAGCATTGTAGGGATGCGAGACTCTCACGCGTCTTCTTTAATCCGGCTTCACCGTGTGGCTAAGCGCCAGCGGCAGTCGTGGTAGTTGCGGCGCATTGTGAGAGATTGCGCAAGTGTCGCGATGCTAACGCAACCGAACGGCAGGGTGATTTGGGAGAAAAAGGTGGGAGGCGCTTCCTCTTCGGGTAGGGGTCGGTGTGCGATGCGGACGGGACCCGCACGTGCACCGATCCACGCTTCGCGAGACCGTCTCGCGTGGCTAAGAGCGGGGCACCGTTATGGACGAACACGGATCGTTCGAACGCGCCACCGTTCGTGTGACCGTACACGTGAACGACTAGGCGATGGTGTCATAGCATGGGGCGAACATATTCGCTCGCTATCCGGTCGCGGTGAGTCGGACTTCCTTGATTTGTCGCGTGCCCATGTGAATGTTCTATGCGTGGTAATTCGGCTAGCGTGTATCAGTGTATGAAAGGTGCAATAAACGCCCTTTTGATTGTTAGCACTACTGTGTTGTCGTTCCTTTGTCACCAGAGCATGCATGAGACCCCACAGCATAAAGCACGAGAACACATGTAGTGGAGCAAGCTAAGTCACTCAGGAAACCATACTTTGCCAGCGATCATTCGCAGGAGTCCTGTGTATGCAAAGAATCTGTTTATTTGTTAATGATTCTCCATTTATGGTTTTAATGCTAACGTTATGCATACTAGCATGTGAAAATCATTTTATAATGATTGGGAAAACAACTGCTCAATATTTGGAACAATTGAAAAGTATTTGATATTCGAATGGCTTCTGGCACCATCTTCTTCTTGCTGGGGTTTTACGTGCCAAAACCAGTTCTGATTACGAGGCACGCGGTAGTGGAGGGCTCCGGATTAATTTTGACCACCTGGGGTTCTTTAACGTGCACTACAACGTAAGCACACGGGCGTTTTTTGCATTTCGCCTCCATCGAAATGCGGCCGCCGCGGCCAGGATTCTATCCCTCGACCTCGTGCTCAGCAGCGCAACGCCTTAGCTGACTGAACCGCCCCGACGGGTACTTCTGGAACCATTCGATGATTCGGTGTAAAAATTGGTATTCGCACAACCCTAGTTATTTTGCATCTGGAAAAAAATTGTGGCAGAGTTCCGCGACCGGTATGATTCGACCAGCAATGAAGTGGCTCACTGGTACTGCCCCGCCAGGTCTGTGAGAGCCATTGCCACGCGCACTTAACCATGACATGCATGCTACAGTCGCTGTCATTGGTTGCAGCTATCCATCCGACGCAGCAGACACACAACCACATCCAGCAAGTTAGTTGCGCGTGCAGCATGCGATCCGACACCGCATGCTGTTAAAACCCATTGGGAGTCTGTCGGGTGCGGCTGTTGATGTGAATAGTCCAACGCCTGACTGCACTCTAAATAGCACCACATGTCTCTCGCTTCATGCCTTTGCAAAGTGATGATTTCGAACAAAACAATGCAGTCTAAACGCAATGATTTTGTGGTGATTTTTCATGCAGGGAGAAATGTATTACTTACATAAAAGAAAACTATGTTTACATAAAAAATTCAAGATACAGCACTGAAAAAAAGAAAAATGACACAAATGCATCTGAAGTCACAAGCACAAAGATTAAGGGGGGACGCGGGGATCAGATCGCGAAAATTGCGAGAAAAATCGATTTTTGGAAACCATGCGTTTCGGTATCTGCAACGCCTAATCTACAATGTATCAAAATGGCTTGGCTGAAAACACACTAAAAGTGCCCGAAAAAAAAAATTGTCAATGCGCAGGGCGAGAAAACAGCTTTAAATCACGTAAAATCACTGCAGTTCACTGAGCCATATCTGGTATTTCCCGCCACCAAGTGCCAAGCACCAAGTACCACGTTTTGCTACCGTGCCAGGCTTTCCACGAGCAAGGAACTTGTAAACTTTTGCAAATTCTTTTAAACAAAAACTAACGGAGATATCTTAATCAAATTTTAGATTTGCATCTCTATTGCAATGTACAGTGTGTGTGCCAAATTTCAACCCTTTCTGCCAAGAAACAAAAAAGTTAATTTTCATCCCCTCCTCCCCCAATCAGAGCAGGGCTGACTGACTCACAGGGATGATGACATGCTCGCCCAGCGAGTCCCGGTTGATGTTGGCATTCTTGCGGACCGACATGCGATGGGTGGCACGCTGAATCAGGCTCTCCTTGGCCGCAGAGGCGGAGCAAGGCGCAGCCGGAGGCACGCTGTCTACTTCGGTGCCCGTGTCATCCGTGTAGGCGCCCGAAGACAGGCTGTGCAGCTCACTGTCCTGTGCCGAGGGTGGCACGAAGGACGAGTTGTTCACGTGGTACGGGTGTGGCACGCCCAGGGAAGAGGTGCCTCCGCTTGCCTTGGGTCTGCTGTAAAGCGTGCAGTGCAAGAGCCACCGATTAGGTACACCGAATCACTACACATCTGGTCTCGAAGAGAAGTCGCGTCTCCCGAGTGTCAACCAACAGAACAACAAATGCATTCGAAAAACTGCACAGAAATTGACTCTCGGACTTGAAAGTGGGTGCATGAGTAGCTATGTGTGTGTGTGCCTTTGTCATCCTGTCGAGCTGCTAATTCAGATGTGCTCAATCATTCGACCAAATCTGTTCGATAGACGTAATGTACAATAACTACTAATATTTCCAACACTTTGACGTGAACCAACCGATACTCTATTGCAATAACGATTACAGTAAAACCTTGTTAACTCAAAGCTGATAAAAACTGGAAAAAAATTTAGAGGTAAGCGCAGTTTCGAAATATGCAAAGTCCCGAAAATAGAAGCCCGACAGCCCTTGCATAGGCCATGCGGAGTTTTTCCAAAATGGCACCAGTAACATCTATCACTTTCACGTACCTCAGCACCAGACTCTGCGCTTACGGGCAACCACCACAGCAAGGCGGAACAGACTAGCGGCAAGCATAACTAAACGGCATGCCACGCCAGACTTATCTTCATTTTGCCACTGCGGGAGTCACGCGACAGGAGTTGAGAGTTCTGTATGAGCGAAAGCCAAACAACAAACCGGACAAATCGCAAATGTAGCCTTTACAAATCAGTGGCTTGGCTTGCCTCGTCTGCGATTTGGGCGCGGTCGACGATTACTGATGACAAGGCTTTAATAGTTTTGGTTTTGAGGCGGTGCCGGCGACATGGCTGACAACCCTGCCAGTGACGTGTCAAAACGAAAATGTTGCTACTTCTACTCGACTCAGTGGGCAAACTCACGAGTTTGAATTACCGCACAACGCACTGTAAGGTGTCTGAAATTTGAGTTGTCTTAAGGGGGGACGCGGGCATTAGATTGCGACAATCGAGAGAAAAATCGATTTTTGGAAACCACGCGTTTCGGTATCTGCAACGGCTAATCTACGCTCTATCAAAATGGTTTGGCTAAAAACGCACTAAAAGTGCCCGAAAAAAATTTGTCAGCACGCAGGACGATAAAACAGCTTTAAATCGCGAAAAATCACCACAGTTCTCGGAGCCATATCGCGTATTTCCCGCCACAAAGCGCCCCCATCTTGGTATGGTTCGAAAGCTCAAAGATCAAGCGCGTTACAACATGCTTGTTAATTTAGTTAGTAAGCGACGCCTCATGGACAAACTGGCTCGCGGCCTTACCGAGTTCGAAGATGCTGTCGTCGCGGCAATGCCGCCACGGTGGCAAGTCAAGATTACCAATATTTTGCTGCCTACCGTTGAATAAAGCCTGTCTGAGTGCGTGTGTTTCAGAGCATCTTGACATAGTTCTTTACCCGCCGGTAAGTAGCCGATAAACTGGCATTGGCGGTTAATTCGTACATTGTTTAGTACAAACCTAAACGTCGTTCCCGGCCGACTACATATTAATGAGGTTTGACTGTGGTATGATAAGAGCGTACGACGAACATAAATGATAGGTCATGACATGAATGTCATGACATGCGTGTCATGTAGGTCAAGAAACAGCCGCCTACATCTTGGTGCTCTCATGGTCGTTTCGTTCAACTTGGTAGCTTCCCCGCACACTGCTTCGCATAACATTGATTCCCACAGGGCGTGGAATCTGCCGACTTTTTTTCTTATAGCCCTAATGTATAAGTCGATATGCTAAAATCGACTCATCGTTATAACCAATATACCGTTATATGTGGACTTCATTGTACTCAAGCATGTCCGAATTCTTGGCCGCCGACTGCAATACGTAGAGCATCAGGATTGGCCGAAATTTTCTTTTACGCCAGTTTGCATGCAATTCAGTGTAACGCCGACTCACACTGCTGATGTGGCTTCCGATGCCATGCGGGCCACCATTCGCGGAATCTGCTCGCCATACCGGTACAGCTTCCACACGTTCCGCCGGGTCAGCGGGGCAGGGGACGCCCCCATTGCCAGCTCTTCGTCCTCCTTGACGGTCGGCATGATCTCGAGACCCATTGGGGGCATCACCGGCGGTGGTGAGCTGTCATCCTCGCCCGGCGCTGGTACCGATTCAGCAGGAGCAGCAGCAGCCGCACCAGAGGCATCGGCCGCTGCTGTGCTCAGTTCTTCACTGCTCCCACCAGAGTTCTGCGAAGTTAAGAAAAGTGCAAGACGAATGAGGACTTCACTTTTTTTTTTATTGATAACGTGTTCGCAGCGGCAGCATTTCTGGTAGTCTCAATTCCTGCACCTCATGACCCAACCGGTGGGTCTCTTGTCCTATTCCCCCAGGTGCGTCGTGTCCCCACCGGTAAGTCATCAAGGTGGTGTTGTCGGTTGAAACTTTTTCAAGGTGCAGAGAGTTGGCACCACGACGAGTCAGATCAGAAACACACTTCTGCACAGTCACACAGGGGGAATGACTACTGGGACCCACCGGCGGCCAACGACGCAGTCAATGTGTTAAAAATAATAAATAAATCTCCTTCAGGTGCTACGTGCACAAATGTGGACGCCAAGGTAGTGCATAAAATGCAAATTACATTCCGAGATTTTTATGTGCCAGAACAATGATCTGGTTATGAGAAGACACGCCGCAGTGGCCCGGATTAATTTAGACCACGTGGGGCTCTTTTAACGTGCACCTACATCTAATTACAGAAGCGCTTTTGCGATCAAAATGACGCCAGGACTGAATCCGTGGCCTCAAGCTCGGAAGCACAACAGCGTAGTCGCTACGCTACCGCTGCTGTTCGAGTCAAAAGCCCAATGCAGTAAAACCTCATTAATTCGGATTTCACGAGACTGAAAAAAAAAAAAAAAAATGCCGGAACATTATACCTAATGTCGAATTATCGAGGGTATCGAGAAAACAATAAGCAAATGCTTACTAAGTCAACACGCTTTTACTTAGTGTATGAATGAGCAAATCTGAGTCGCGAGGCCTCAATTGCAGCCGCAACTGAGGCCTCGCGACTTTATTCGCAGCACGGCCGCAGCACAGTCGCAGCGCGCGCCTTCATTTGTAACACGCTTTGCACTAACGCGTGCACATCCAGATAATTTTATCGCCAGTGAGCTGATCACCAACAGATCGTCCGTCCATCACGATGTAGCCGGTGCTCTTCATCCTCGACGGCTTTGCACCGAGTCAAAAAGAAAACTGTTTGCCCAGCACGGCACTCTGAAATAGTGGAGCGCAGTGCCTGCACGAACCCTTTGAGTGATGTCACGCGACCACTGGAAAAGCCTTAGTTTATGTAGGGGGTGTTGGCTTTAGCAATTGTTACACTTGAGGAACGTGTGAATGAGGAATGTATCAGTGGGGTTCTACTGTAGTTAGTGCGACTTGTATTCAAAACTTCACAAATATTCTCCCACCCCTAGCAAACAAACTGAGGATCTTCTGACGTCTCTACTAACCCTCCACACGTGGGCCTGGCATGCGCCGTGACAGCGCGCGTTCACGCCTCAAGCGTCCGCATAATTGCTATTGCAGTCAAAAACTGCGACTTTCCGAAAACCCACCTGTCCGTCATCTCCTCGAGATGCCGTGCCTTCCGACGGTGCCACTACCGCTTCGGCGGTGGCCGTCGCGAGAGCGTGGCACTTCTCGACGCGCTCCACGTAGAGGTCCGACTGGAGGAACTTGGGGTAGGCCGACCGCTGCAGGAACTGCTCAAACTCTCGCTGCGCCTGGTCAAAGAGCGACACGTCCACGATGCCCTCCTTCACGTGCTCGGTGATCTTGGCCCGGAGCGAGGGCGACACCTCCACCATGTTGTTGCGGATGTAGTGCCGGTAGATGCTCTTCATGTACTGCGTTCCACATGGGGACGAAAATGCCACAATATGAGGGAGACTATCGCTGAGGAAACACTGGAGGTGGAGTTGTTAAAACACAATACAACACACCACTGCAGGCAGCCTAAAGGCTGACTGCAACAAAATTTAACATTGGCTAAACAGGTATAAATGAGTAGTACAGCTCAGACCGCTTGTACATAATGTGGTCTTTTCTTTCGAACTCCCGTTTATCTTCCCATAGAATGCTCAATGTATACGCATAGGGCTTATAGTACAGCCGTGCGAGACGAAATGCCGGTTATAATGTGGTTGCTGGAAAATCCCAGACAAGCAAGGCAGCAAGCGCGCTTCTCGACGAAGTGCGCCGGCCCAGGAAAGAGCAACGAGGCTGATGCAGAGGAGAAGACACGGAGGAGGAGACACGGAGCAAGTGAACGAGCAAGGAATGGCTGAGTGGAAAAAGAAGAAAAAGAAATGAAAATGCCGCAGCAGCGTGCTGGTTCTCCAACCACGTGGGGGGTTGCTTAGGAAACAGAGTGGCTTTTTGGTCTGGCCGCTTCTCAGCAGCTCACAGTCTGCACACCCCAAGTGCGTGTGCACTGCCGCTCTTATGCTCTTCAGTTCGTGCACAGAAAGTAAATACAGTTGCCGACTGATATTTTTGGACACGGAGAGCGTCTCAAAAAATGTCTGAATTATCAGGCAGGTCAGAAAAACTAATTTCAATGACGGTAAAACTTACATTCTATTTTCAACTTCTGCACTGCACAAAAATCGGTCAAGGCCGTGACTGCATTTGAAGTTC
Source organism: Dermacentor silvarum (assembly GCF_013339745.2). Lineage (NCBI taxonomy): Eukaryota > Metazoa > Arthropoda > Arachnida > Ixodida > Ixodidae > Dermacentor > Dermacentor silvarum. The sequence continues at coordinate 33,211,268 of NC_051158.1, forward strand.
GCCTGTGCGTGCGACCCCGACTCCCCGATGCTGTCAACTTAAACCATGTTCCGCAAATTCGTCAGTTTGGAACGCTGTGAACACGCAAGCTTTCGCTGCTCCTACCAGCACGCGCACACAAAAACTTTTGCTATACGCGTTCGCGGTAGTTGCCGGCTTGATGGCCTGCCGACCCACCGTTTCACATGCACTGCCATCAGCTCAGCCGGTGCGCATGATCTCGCGCCAGACCTCCGTGTATTCGTCTGCAGTACAAACGTATTTCAAAGGCAAGCTTGAAGTATGCTCAACACCCCCGACAGCTAGACCCAACCAGCACCATCTCATAAGAAGTCAGCGGCAAAAGTTGCCGTTTCCTCCAGAGTCAACGAAATGCTTCGCAGTGGCTATACTGCACTTGGAAAGCAGACAAACCATCATGCTAACGAAAGTGAAGGCACATCCCATTCGTATGCTTCGATTCCTGGACACACGTGGCTGCTTGGTCTACATGTTTTGCACGTGCACAGCCTTTGAAAAATGTTTTGTTATAGTGTGGTACCTCTTATGGTGCAGAAGTTCGAGACACCGGAGACTTACTTGATAAGTGGCCTATGCTGTACTGTCGAACTTCAATACAACGAACATGAATATAATAAATTATGCAGAATTGCAATGGCATATTCTCTTGCTATATAAAAATTGGGAGTTAAAATAAATTGTGGAGTTTACCATTCACACCTGCACAGTAGGTTACAAGGCACACCGTAATGGGGTTTTAATTTTGACCACCTGGGTTTTTTTTAATGTGCACGTAAGTTTTAAGTACACGAGCAAGTTTTCTTTAATGTGCACATAAATTTTAAGTACACGAGTCTCATCAAAAACCTGTTTAAATTAAAAATACAGCAGCACAAATGTCAAACACAGTCACTGGCCTGTTTCAGAGCCCTTATTTCTCTGACCTGAACATTTATTCCAACTTTATCGCAGCACCACCACCTAGCTATAAAACCAATGTATTCCACAAACCTAAATTTCAAATGAGGGCGGCGCATTGCCCGATTTCCTGGACATGGTGGCCTTGAGCAGAGTTGCTATCAGTACGACTCTGCAACAAACTGCAACTAGTTAGGCCTAGTGGCCAAGGCCAAGTAGTATCTGTACGGAAATTTGCCAATGGTCGGCGAGGTGCTGACAATAAGCCGTTATAGGGAGCTTGCCATTGATACGTTTGTGCATGTTGACCTCATTGGTAGTCAAGCACAAGACAGACGTACATGGCCGACTGACAGCTGCAGTAGCCAAGTTCAGGTTTGCATGCAGCCCCTTCAGCAATCGAAAAGCTCGTCATCGACTCGCTCACCACGAGCAACTTGTAATGGCACACTCGGGCATGCGTGAAGGCCTGGATTGTCAGAAAGAAGCGAACGATTAAACAGGAACACGTCGTGCTCACCTGCAGCTGGACAGATGGCTCGGGGCAGGACCGGAGGCCATTGCAGGCAAACCAAAAGTACAGGCCGAGCCTGTCGGCACCTTCCTGCTCAAGGAACTGCTCGAACAGGCGCAGGCCCTCGAGATCGACCAGCAGGCTGCGCAGGTCGCACGCCCACCGCAGCGGGCCCTCGGACCCTGTCGCGGGCGTGGCTCCCGACGCCGCCTGGCTGCTGCTGTTCTCCGATAGCGTAGAAAGTGATCCGCAGCTGGAGCCATGGGCGACTGAGGAACATCCCATGTCTCCCGGAAATCCCTGCAAAAGAGAGGGAGCATGCAAGAACATGTCAGAATGGAATGGGCACATTGCCAATACTGTTCACTCACTTATTGAGTACCATGGGTATTGATGCGAGATCTTGGCCACAGTACACACGCTCACCTTTCCGGGGTCCCATGGCGGCCGCGGCGAGCACTCGCGGTGGTGCCGGCTGTCTGCGCCTTCCGCGGGGTGGCGACTTCCGGGGTCGCCATCCTCCATCCTTCCTCAGGCAGGTGCCCCACTCCGCCGGCGCCCTCCTCCCCGCCGCCTCTGGAGAAAGTCCGCCGGTCCCATGGTGCAGACCTGCACCAAGGTGATTGGCAGAATGTCGCACTCGTTTCGACCGACTGACGGGATAGGACATCCCGATATGATGCAGGGGCCATGAGAGATGCCACAGTGGAGGACTTCAGATTAACTTATACAACCTACTATATGCCATCTCTTACTTGGAAGGAAACAGGTAGTGAGGTCACAGAAATCTATCACTCGGCACGTTCCTTACTGAACTGACCCTTTCATGTGGAATGTACAGAATTTTTTGATATGTTAGAACAACAACATATTGTTACGGGTAACTCTCCGTGAAGAGAGGGTTTATTGAGACGTAACCGACGATCTTGGGCGCCAGCCGAGGTTCCGCTATCACTAGGCGAACGTCTTCTGTCCTCTCGTACCCCGTGTCCCACTACTGATTGCGGCACATACCCAAATCATACAAGACTTTCACGCTTGTAACACATCCCCTCACGCAGAGGAAGCCCACCGGGCAAGTCAAACAGCATCTCGAGTGGTGCAGGGCTTCAAGTGCGCAACATGAGTCACTTCAGTCTTTGAAGAGCGTCGACCATTTGAATGGAAACGTGCTATGCGGTATGTCAATTCGCTTATACGGTCTAACACAACGTAAGATCCAACATAGTGCACCAGTAGTTTTTCGCACAACCCACTTTTTCTGGTAGGCGTCCACAGCCACACTTAAGTCACCTGGATCATATACGTGTCGGTGTCGGCAGTCGTAACGTGCCTTCGAGCGATCTTGTGAAGCAAGAGTGCGCAAATAAGCAAGGCGGCAGGCTTCTTCTGCACGACAGACGGTCTCAGATATGCAGGCATCATCGTGGTTCATAAATGGGAAGATCGTATCAAGGGTATAACGTGGCGGCCGAGCGTAAAGAAGAAGAAGGGGCTGCAGCCGGTAGTTTCGTGCTGGGCGGTGTTAAATGCATAAGTTACGAAAGGTAGAACGCTGTCCCAGTTCTTGTGATCCGTCGAAACGTACATGGACAACATGTTCGTGAGAGTTCTGTTGGTGCGTTCCGTAAGGCCGTTTGTGGATGGTACGGCGTAGAGTGTCGAAAACTTGAACACAGACGAAGCATTTTTTCAACCACATCTGCAGTTAAACTGTCGCCCGTGATCGCTAATAACGACTTTAGGAGGCCCGTGTCGGAGGATGATAAAACGTAGCAAGAAAAGGCACACGTCAGCTGCAGTAGCTGATGGTATCCCAGCCGTCCCATAGTAGCGTGTCAGGTGGTCAGTGCACACTACGATCCAACGATTTCCATTAGAGGACCGTGGAAATGGGCCGAGAAGTTCGATCCCGACTTGCTCGAATGGAGTCCTTGGGGGTGGCACAGGGTAGAGTCTACCAGGAGGAGTACTTGTGGGACGTTTGCGACGTTGACAGTCGTTGCAGCTAGACACGTACTGTCGCGTTATCCGATGCATATTAGGCCAGTAAAATCGTTCTTGAAGACGGCAAAGAGTTCTAGCTGCTCCCAAATGACCGGAGGTTGGTTCGTCATGCATAGCCCACAAGATGGAAGTGCGCAGACTTTTCGGGACCGCCAGGAGATATCGTGAACCTGTGGTAGAATAGTTCTTGTACAGAAGCCCATCACGTGTGCAATAACGATTGACTGCTGATTTCTGTTTGGCAGCAAGCAGTTTTAAAGTGTCGTCGTTTTGCTGCGCAGTCTTAAAGGTATTGAGATCAGGAAATGCTGGCTCTAAGGATACAATGTAGTGGTCAAAGTTGTCCGCGTCACAGTCCGTCGTGGGAAGCGGTAGCCGTGACAGACTTTTATAGGTAACGGTGAAGTCGTACTGTCCAACGTGCAAGCCTACCAGATGGATCACGCAGACTGACTAGCCAGCACAGCGAGTGGTGGTCTGCGACGATGGTGAAAAGGCGTCCATACATGTATGACCGAAAGCGCTGTACTGCGAAAATCACCGCGGCACATACCCAAATCATACCCAAATCATACACGACTTTCACGCTTGTAACAATATTAGGTTAATGTTACATGTAGTCACCCATTGTTTATAAGCCTCGTGCTTCCTCTATGTAATGCACTGTTTTGGTGGCAAAAGCTGGCAGTGCCCGTGGAAGCTATGCAAAGAGCAAGGGAATTGCGCTGGATGCGGCATTTTCAACCCATGTTACTGCAGAGGCCCACCAACTGGTTGCTGTTTGCTCAAGCGGGCATGACGGATGGCAATTAACCAGTAGCGAGTGCACTGAAGGACGCTTGCGGGCTTTGACGAATTTAGTGTTGCTCCCGTAGGGGCGGGTGAAAGCAAGACAGCCAAAGAATGTGCGTGTTTTTGTTGGGCTGTTTGACCGAGCGCGACCGAGCCTTTAAGAGCGGGCTCTTGGCATGAGAGAGGAGAGTTGTCTGGGCACAGCACGGCCGGACGCTTTGCTGCGAAATAAACGTTGCCCTCCATCAGACGCTGGTTCTTCCTTCGTGTTGCCACGGTGCCCTCGGGCCATCGAGGGGCACCATCCTGGACCACCACAACCCATGAATTTCCATCCCTAACTTCCCTCGTCTTGACCCACTCGGGCACTAACAAGTTTCGTTGATGGAAAATTTTCTTCAGACACATCCATTGCATCCTCAGAACCAACAAAATCTAGACAGCAGAATAAATAATTTTTTGTGCTGATATATGACTGTTGTATGGAAAAATTTCTACCGAAGCGCCCACTGCTGCTCAATTTCAATTGCCTGTGCTGACGTCACACGAGAGATACCACAGTCCAAAATAGGTGGCGCCGCTTTTATCTTGCATTTTCTTGCTTCCAAAGGCTTTGCTCTCACTATGAATAGTGAATTATTACAGAAGCCTAAGCTTTCAATCTTGACAATATCTTCCTTCATTGTCCCTTTGTCAATGTATACATTGTATACAACAATGTATACCAATACATTGTCAACGTATTTTGGGCACAGGAACGAAGACTGACTGAAAATGTCGATTAACCAAAGACAATGAAGGGGTTACAAGCAACCATCGGAAGTCTTGAAATGACGCCCTGTGGTTCTTTAATCCACACTCAAAGCATGAGACGCAACGAATTTATTGCATTATGCTCATGTTCAAATGCGCCCTGTAATTGAACCTGCGATTTCAACTCGGTGGCAGAACACCACAGACACCAAGCCATAATAGAAAATTGGGAGGAAAGTAGACAAAACAGGCACAGTCATTTGTTCATACTGTAGGAAACAATACAAAAGCCGAATGCACTACACGACGATGTACTGATGGTGCAAGAAAAAATGCTCAACACCTATCTTCCTTTTTTTTCCCCCGTAATGCACTTCGGACAAACTACCACAATTTTTTGTTCAGGTCAGGTTTAACTGGAAGTCTCTCAAACCAGACCCAGCACATTCTAAAGATGTTTCTTCTTCTTGCAATTATGAGCCCTTAACTTGCATATAACTGATCACAGTAGACAGAGCTCTCGAGAAGTTTAGTTGATTCTGCACTAATTCTTCAACATCTCCAAGTCCCTTGACCCTTTACTGCACAAAGTTGCGTATTTGCAACATAGCACAAATACGGCAGCAAAAAACATGAGCTCACAACAAGCTTTGAAATGCTTTCTTGAAAGGCAAAGAAGTGAAGTCCGGAGAACACCTGTTGCATTTTGAAGAAAGCTAGATCTTGGTGACTGATAGACGGCGAATTTTAAGCATCCGAACTATCAAACCCAAACATGTTTCTTAAACTTTCAAAACAACAGCAATGTCAAGATTACACAATTACCTGCACCCCCTCACTTTTTCCTAGAAAGCGAAGACGAAACTTTACCACACCTTGGAGACAAACTGCAGTGCCAGCCATGATGCACCATGAGCTCTGCTCCCATTCACCATCATTCCATTTTATGCCCACCGCAGGATGAAGGCTTCTTCCCACAATCTAATTACCCCCGTCTTCTGCTAGCTGACCCCATCTTATGCCTGTGAATTTCGCAGGACCTAGTTCTCTGCTGTCCTCAACTGCGCTTCCCTTACCCTCGGCACCCATTCTTTGACTAATAAGCCACTACTTATCCCCTTCACATATTGCATGGTCTGGACAACACTTTCATCTTGATCTCAACTAAAACATTGGCTACCTCATTCGATCTCTAATCCACATCACTGTCTTTCTGTTAACATTCACTCCATTGCTCATTGCATTGCCAATAGCTTCTCCTCAAGCTTAATTTTATAATGTATGTTTACTGTATTACCGCTAGCAAAGAACATCAATGACCACCCCAACCAAGCAGAGAGAAGTAGAGGGCTGAGAGGCTAGATTTTTTTGTTAGTCACTACTACACGAGCTGACAATGAAGCATGAGAAAACAAAGGGGAAGCTAATTGTTATGTTTAATTGAAACATAGAAATAACCGGGTAACGGGAAATTAAAGTGGGCGAAAATATAACTTCACCGCAGGCGGGCACCCAACCCATATCTTCGAAATTCTAATAACACTCGCCCCACAACGTTCACAGCTATCTGTTTAAACAGGAATCCTGGATAAGCTTGTGGCCTTACCTGACAGCTCGGGTCCGAATGACAAAATTTCGATCGAATCGCGCCTATCCAGGCCCGTACGCAAACTCGACACACTCTCCCCCGCACGCGCCCGTCGGGCCAATCAGAATAAGGTATTCGACGCGATGACGCAAGCCCCCTTCCCCAGCGCTCGCCACGCCACCAGTGGCAAAAAAAAAAAAAAGCGATGCTAAGCGCACGCGTACGGCCCGTCGACACGAAGTTACACGCCAGAGCGACCATTCGACGTTGTAGTATGCACAAATAAAAAACATGAAAGCGAGAGCTGTTCTGGAAATGGTAACGGAGGCGACGTACACCGCTGCGAGAGAGATAACGCGCATCTCAATAAAGCCGGTTTTCTTCGCAATTGTAATTAACTTTCAACTTCGTAAACTGCTAGCGGGTTACATGGTTTATGAAGTATTTTATTTACGCGCCAACACTTTTCGCGGCGCTTCACCGTGGTATCAAAGAACTACGAGGCTTCATTGCGCGCAATATCTTCCGAGTTCACGATTTCAAGCCCTCCAAAGCTACAATAAAGATGTTCAGGGCAATCAAGTCGATGCAGTACGCAAAAGCCCGAACACCTGCAGCTGCAAGATGGCTTCCAAAACAGCTGTTCAATGTGCGCGAACGGAGGTAGGACCGGCTAAACCATTACTACAAAAGTTATGAATGTTTCCTTCGCTCGTTACATTTGCATCTACACTTCCAATGGTCTTGTAGAACCAAGACAGTCAACCGTAACGCGAAGTACGGCTGAGAAGGGAGCGGTCACGTTTTTCATTCACCAAAGATCGGGGGACCGCCGCGCCGCCACAACGAAGGTACCCTCGTAACCCCCAGCGACGTGTCGTTCGTTACTCAAAATTCGATTTTATCGCGGGATCGTGCAGACGACAAGGACCACCCACGCAGTTTTCCGCGTCGTCTGCTACGCGCGACATGGCCTCAGGCACCTTGTTCCTTTTTTTTTTTTTTTTTTTCATCTGCCACACTCCGCAAAATGCGACGAATGGCTTTAGTGTATTGTCAACGCAGTAGTGATACTCAAAGGTGCGCGCATGTTCTACAAACCGGGTCTTCGTTCGGGAATTTTATATCAAACCACTGGAGCAAGAGGAACGATTGCGAAGGGGGAGGGGGGGGTAGTAAGAATCGACGAGCGCTGGAATTTTGATCTCGTTACGGCGTGCCCTAGGGACATGGAGTTCGCGGTTTTTGTCGATGGGCTGGCACGAACGAGCCGCGGTTTGGAAGTGAAGGACCCTCGAGTGTATCGTCCCCGAGGCTCTGAACACTAACCATTGTTAGCCGCGCACTCAATCCCGTTTTTGAACAGGCGGGCACGCATTGTTTCGAGTGCTTACTCTCGTTCCATCGAAACCGCTTACACAGCTGCATTAAGTGAAACGAGTTGGTCCTTCAAGAACGGACTCGAGCTTTTTTCTTTTCTTTTTTAGCGGACAGGGGTTATTCTGCCCGGTATTATTTCTGTAGTTGCTCGAGTTGTAGCACGCGTGACTGGTCTCACAAAATCAGGCAAGGGTCGCGAGACCGGATTACGGCTCCAGCTGCATCAGAAAGCAGTGTTTTTATCTCCAGCCGCTATCGCCAACAAAGACAGTTTTGCTACAGAGTGCTCGGGGTATTCTTGGCAGACTCAGCAGCGGCGAGCCGCGACGAGTTTAAAAAGAAAAGTGAAAATGAGGCTTACAATAAGCTGAGCGGAGGCTAGAAACGTCACTAGTGAATGTTTTTAGTGCGCATTAACTTTATCGTGCAGAGCTGCGGGCGGGTTGCAGCAGTTGAAGTAGGTTAAAATTACCTGAACGAGATAGGTAAGCTCACGATTAAAACGATTGAGTCGGGCAAAGTATTGGCTGATAAGGAAATGAACCACCCGCGAAGATCACATGTTACTACAGCAAAGTGTAAACAGACTCGTAGTGTTGTTTCTTGTGTCACGCCGTTTAAAACATTCGTACCACCAAGCCCAAAAGTTCAATAACACCCACCACTCATAGTCCGCCTGACCACCCACATTCCCCCACAACTGTACTACCTCAGGTGCAGAGATGACGGTTTCAGAATTTTTTTTTTTTTTTTCAAACTTCGTAAACTTCATACACGAGTATCGCATTTGCTAGCAAGGCGATGCATTGTAGCGCCAACAATGACCAAATACCCGCGGCAGGAAAGCCAGGACCCCGACAAGCACGTCGCTGAAGCTAGCACCTTCGCGGGCCAAGCGTCCAACAAAAGCAACAAATGCGAGCCTCGCGAAGATCCAAAGAAGTTGCCAACCGCCGTTCTCGCGACTGTTTACCGAATCAAACTGCGAAAGAAACGGCGAATAGACAGCGCAATAGGCCTAGCCGCGACTCTGAAGTTGTTACAAGCAACACACGGCTCGCTAGAGTGTCGCTGGTCAACTTTTGCTTTCGACTTTTACTTCGACGCAAGAAAGTTTTCGGCAGCGCGGAGCGTAGGAAACAAAAAGTCAGTACGAAGTACTCGCTCGCCTCGAAACTGTAGCGAAAGTTGGCGAGCTGAAAGAGTTTCCATACGCTCCGAGCTTGCCACCGTGCAATCCTTCGCCAGAGGAATCTCTCTACTCACCGGTGTTCGTCGCTCGAGCCCTAGACGTCCCGAAACGAAGAAAAAAAAGAAATAAAGGTGCCGAAAACGAGGGCTAGGCTTAGCGCTTGCGGACGCCAGTGCGTGTACGGCGAGGCGTGACGATTCGAACTCGGTGCGTCCTCGTCTTGGGAAAACACAACCGATGACCGGGAACACGCTTCGACTACGATCACCAAACTTCAACGATAAATTCCGCACTGCGATTTCCGTCCCCCACCATCGCCGCACATGTCCACGGCGGCCATACTATCACACCGCCAACGTCACGAGAAAAGCGCCCAATGGCGACGCTCCGTACTTAAACGTCACCGTTCCCACCGACCAATGACAAATTTTCTAGGGAACAAATATCGCTGGTATCCGCGGTTCAAAATTTCTTAATGAGCGGCGTACGCCCGTGGATTTGTTTGTCGAGTATGATGCAACCGAAATTTACTCGATTCTCGGCCGAAAACTGCATAGAATAAAAAAAAAAAATTTGGCTGTTGAGAGGTATTAGAGTGCGCCTCAACTGTCTGCGCCGGTGATATTAGGGCATTATGAATACGCCGTAAGAATACGATTTTTTTTTTTTTTTTTTTTCATTCTAAACGCGCTACGGGCTGGGGATTTCGCCTCTCAGAACCACATGTCCAGCATTTTCAAAGAGGCCGACAGCCCGCTAAGTGACCCCAAACACGCACCACAATCTGGTCGTTCCTCGACCGTCCTTTTCAATTTTTTTTTTTATTTATTTATTTGTAAGCTCGCCGGCGGCCGGCTTGACAAAGAAATCTTTCCTGCTTCAGTAGCACGTGGTTTGGTGGAAGCGTGAAAAAGCGCGCACGTGCTTAACAGGCGTCAAAAATTGAGCAGCCGAAGCAAGAAAGAAGGCCTTTGCTGGCTGGCGAATCTGATTACGATTAAAGCTCTGCCCCTGCAGCAACGAACTCGCTTGGTGCCAGCGAAGCCGTCTAAACGTCCGACCCTCTCCACATTTTTCTTCTCTTCTTGTTGACTGCCTACGGGGAGGGGCGGCTGTGCTTTGAAGATCAAAGGCAAGTTGCCGCCACCGTTTCACACGCTCCGCGGCCCAAACAAACCAACACGAAAAAATGAAACGAAAAATACAAAAAAAAAAAAAAAAAACGTCGACACTGCTCTCAGCGACGTCTGGTGGCGACAAATGTGGCTCCTTCGCTACTTCGACTACCTCAAAATCTTTATTTCATTCCTTTATTTCCAAAATCTTTATTTCATTTCCTCGTGCAGCGAAGTTATATTACAGTGCCTAGAATATACTTACACAGTGCAGCATACTTGAGAAGACATATGCCACTTAGTGTTTATCGGCGTGTGAGAAACTGCGTTGCGGTAAACTTGCGACAGTGAAGTCTAACGTAAATAACGTCTAATTGTACAAGCAAACGTGATGACATCAGATTAACGTAAATAAGCTATGTTTATAGAATACGTAACTAAATTACTGACTCTTTCGAAAACCGCTACTGCTGGACACTACTGATCCAGTAGCAGACAAGGACACTTTTCCACCCGTTTGTTAATTTTGCCTCTTCTATCAATGTGTGATAACAGTTGATAACGCTCCAACAAACCCCAAGAACAGTGCTTAGCGGGTGTGGGAGAAAAGCGGGCAGCTAAGTATTTTTGTTTCTTTTTATCAACTAGTAGGATCCGGTTGTTCGACTTTGCCTTGGCTCGAACTCGGAGACTCTCGCGCTCGCCCGCACGTGAAGTACGTACGTAAACACCATGGCTGTTTCTCGGATCACCGTCGAACTTTTCTACGATGTCGTCTCGCCTTACTCCTACCTCGCGTTCGAAACCTTAATGCGCTACAGGGCACCGTGGAACCTGGACTTGAAGCTCAAGCCTTTCTTCCTGGGCGGCGTCATGAAGGAATCGAACAACAAACCGCCGGCGTTCGTCCCGAACAAGGGCACCTACATGTTGAAGGACATGCGACGGCTGTCCGACTACTTCGGTGTGCCGATCAAGACGCCCGACTTCTTCCTCGAGTTCATAACGACCAAGTCGACGATCAAACCGCAACGCTTTCTCGTAGCGCTCGACATGAAGTACCCGCAGCACCTCGAGGAGGCGTCGCGAGGATTCTGGAAGCGCTTCTTCCAGGACAACAAGGACATCGCCGAGGAAGAGAGCGTCGCGGAGGTCGGTCGCGCCGCGGGCATGAACGACAACGCGCTTAAGGACGCGCTCGCCATGATCAAGGAGGACAAAGTCAAGAAGGTGCTCGTGGAGAACACGAAACAGGCAGTCGACGAGTACGGCGCCTTCGGCGCGCCCACCATCGTGGCGCACGTCGCGGGCAAGCCCGAGGTGTTTTTCGGCAGCGACAGGTTCGAAGTGATGGCCCACGTCATGGGAAAGAAGTGGCTCGGTCCGAAACCGGCCGAAGCCGCTAAGCTGTGATACGCGTGAACAGCCAACTGGTTTCAGTAGTTTTCAGGTAGTGAAGGAACGTTTGGGCCAGTCGGGCGTTCTGCGCATGCTCAGTGCCTACCAGTAGCGAGCATGCGCACAGAGTTGCACGCAAACTTTGTGTGCACCTGTTCAATGACCTGTTATGCTGGTGTCACACGGCCGCTTTCGATCGTGATCTTGCTTGATCCGAATGCAGACAATCGCAATCCATAGGCTCCCGACAATGTTGCTGAAAGTTACTGATGATCAATCGACAATAGCCTTGCCCACAATGGCAATTGAAATAATATTTTATTGAAAAAAAAAGAGAGAGATTTATATTACAATTTTATACAAATTCAATATGTGCTTTGGACCCACCAACAACTGGTGCGCTTAAGCTCACCCAAACTGGACCCGGATTATTGTACTTTAGTAGTTGGACCGTGTAGCAGCAATCATTGTCTATCACAATTGAGAAATTCTATCCGGATTGGGCCTGATTGCGATCAAAAGGGACTGTGTGCCACCGGTATTAGATGAAAAGTTTTGGTGATTAATCTTTGAATTCCCAATTGTAGCTTAAGTATACGAACGACAAAGGCTGGGTGATATTATATGCTAATGTTAAATTGTATTTTGAATACTGCCACGAAGTAATACCAGTGGTAATACTTTGGTCATGTTTATGATGTTACAAATGTCGCAAAGGCTAGCTACCAGGTTTCTAGAAATATGTTTTATGGAACATTTAATAGCACTGTGATAAGGTGATGCAGAAGGAACAGCTTGTTCCCATAACACATCTACAGCATCGGGGATTTTAAAAAGCAACATTGCAGGCACAACATATGAATCATGTCCCATACATGTCAACTTAAAATTGCACTACATCCACTAGTGTATTTTATTATTATTATTGTTATTATAAATGTAGAAAAATGGGAAAGTTCACTAATATATGAGCACATTGGTGGTGTTGGGGAAATACTGCTTACAGGCCGCCAACTTTATTGCATTACTTGGCCCAGTGAAACAGTTGTGCAGTGGTATATTGGTGTGTCTATTTTTTTACCCATGTTGACGTGCATCTTTGAATTTTAATAAAAAAATTGCTACTCTGCTGAGAAAATTTGCAGTGGCTTGTGCGAGAACTTTACCTTAAGCCAAAACTTCCAACACACAAACGCTTGCAACAGCTCTTAGTTTTCTACAACACCTCACGAGAATATTGTCAGTTTGCAAGTCATCACAGAGTTTAATTGGTGCCTTGGCAAACCATGCCACTAAATCTGGATAACAGTAGTAGTCAACTTAGGCAATTTTTTACCATAAAAACATATGAACACGGTTTCCTAGTTTTGGCAAGTCAAGGTTAAATCCTCCAGTAAATTGCAAGCATAACTAGCAAACCATTCCATTCCTTATAACACTGTTTCATCATAGTGCACATTTTTCAAAAAAGCAAATAACCTTTTGGCTTTTGCAAAGTATAGGTGATTACAAAAACTGCATGACTGATGGTTTTAAAACGCTTTAAGGTAGTTTTAAATGTACAAACCTGAGAGTAGAATTGCAATGTGTTGGCAAAGATGCAATAAGGCCCATTACATATTTTTGAGATGTGATGTCGTTGGGAGACTGAACCATAAAATAATATATTAAGTTTTATGAAATTCGAAAAAGTTTCCCATCAACATGGACACAGCTAGAACCATGCAATTAGATGAAGCAATGTCACTAATGTGTGATTTAGGACTGAAAATATTGCCAAGAAATAGATTTTAATTTAATTATAGGGTTTTACGTGCCAAGACCATGGTATGATTACGAGGCACACTGTTGTGGGGGACTCGGGATTAATTTTGACCACCTGGGGTTCTTTAACATGCACCCAAGTACACGGGTGCTTTCGCATTTCGCCCCCATTGGAATGGCCGAGAGTTGATCCAATGACATCATGCTTAGCAGCGCAACACCAAAACCGCTAAGCAACCATGGCAGGTCGTGAAAGAGCTTTTAGTTCAGTTGGCCATAATTTTTTTTTTCCAGTCACGTGGCTTATTTTTGAGGTTAAGCATTGCTTTCTTCAAGTTCACTAAGCTCAACCAGATCAATGAATCTGAATGACACTTCCGAAATAACAGCCACCATAGGCACTTCATTCTTGATGTTTACAAAGAATTTACTACGGTACCATTCCAAACCAGCTAGATAGCTGCACCGACGATAACCACAGAAATATTTCAACACGTACTGTGCCAATTTCGGTGAAATTTTGTGAAATTGATCACTAAAGCACACTGCCCCAAGATATTGCTTTCAGTCTGCTTTTATTGGATAAGCTAGCAGAAATGACGCCCATTGCTGCAATGACGTGGCGCCATAATTTGGGTTGTAGCTCTAGGGATTACATATGTAGTAGACTGCCATTAATTCGATTTTTCGGTTAACTCGATCCTAACCGAAGCTTCTGCCCAGCGCCCATGCACCTTCTATGGTTCCGAACTTCCGCTATTTCGATCCTAAAATTGACCTTTGACGGATAATTAGAACTTGGCCAGTCAGCCCGCACACACCCGACTCCTATGGTGACTAATAGCGATCCCTTTAGTGACAGCGTCTGTCTCAACTGAGCTGAGACAGTGAATGCGTTGAACACACATTATCTACCACCGGAAATGCCTATTTTTGATCTGCCCTAGGAAGAATTTCGAGCAATAACTGTGGCTCCCCCCCCCAATGTCTGACTACGGTAATCACCCAATTCTAACGTGCGCATACATATTTTTTTTCCATAAAATTTTGTCAGAAATTGCCTACGCGGTGCAATCGAATAAAACCCTAAACCGACGTATGCGTTATTGCATAACACTTATGTATTACGGCAAAGCGGACTTTAGGGAATCGGTCGCCATTGTTCAACACCCATTAGACCAGTGGCAATTTTTCTTCCCCAAAAAATCGGGTGCGCGTTAGGTTTCTACTTTGTTTAGCAGCTTTAACGTCATTTCTATGTTAGTTTTCTACTTTACACACACTAGAAAGCAGACGCGCGTTTGATTAGGGGCCGTGTTTGGATCTGGCAAATATTGCCAAATGTGGTGTGTTCGGACAATATTTCTGCATCTTGTTTAATTCGACCAGTTTCGTCGGTGCCGTCAGGGTCGAATGAACGGAAGTAGACTGTACATCATACCAGTACATAGCAGGCAGCAATATGGAGGCTTCTCGCATTCGTGAACAAAAAAATAGTGTCGCACATGAAAAAAATGCAGAGTTGAACCTCGTATTCGACGCGCAAATATTCATTTGTGTTTGTTACTTGCTAATATCAGCAAGAAAATTTCTAAAATTTACTTCGTTAAATGTGATATATATATATATATATATATATATATATCCAGGTTGGATATATATACAGGTAGTTTATTTATTTATATTAGACTGTTTGGGTATAGAGTGTACAAAAAACTATATTGAAGGTGCATCGTGACGAAGCGCACTGTACGCGGATGCACGGCATGTCTGGAGCTACGGGATTTACTAGACGTGTTCAATAGTTAGCGACGATAACGCTGCCACTACAAGCAGCACTTGGCGCAACACGCACGATAAGGCACGGGGTTCTTTCTTCTATGGCGGGGTGCGTTGGTTGGCGCACTGCCCATACGTTTTCTGCAGTAGTATAGGAGTATACGCAAATCGATCCGACTACCAATGTCTGTGGTACTCGTGTTTCTTGAAATTAAGCAACCATATCTATGCCTACCAACCGAGGAAACCCGTCCCTCCATCACGCAAGACGATCGCTTTCAAGATAGGGCGCCATACGCAGCAGCCGCGGAAGTACGATTGATATCGGAACTTCATCAGCGCACCTGGCGCCGCCTTCCGAAGCACTTCGTGTCACTGCCTGGTCGGATAAACAATGATAATGACACGGGGCTGCGTGGAGATGAGCAAGTGGCATAATGCTTACGAATAATTAGATGTCTAATTCTCAGAGAAGTTCCTGCGCGATTTTTTTTTTTTTTAGTGCCACGGAAAGCATACCGATCAAAGTGTCCAACTCAGCAGTGGCAGCACGGAAATTGCAGTGAAAGACTTAATGGAATTTTAGAGCGCAGCTCTTAAGCGCCCGTTTCTGCGTTGAGCGTCGGTGCGCCTCAGCTTAACCGAGCGAACGAGCACAGCGAAGGATGAAAGAGCGAACACGGAGCGCTGGGGGATGAAAGACGGCGATAGCGAAAAGCGCGAGGAGGAAAGCGAAGGAGGGCATGGTGAAAGCGCAAGAAGCGTAGTGCCGCGCAAGACGGGCTGTGCGGTGACAATGGCTATGAGGTGGCGCCAGAGTAGCGCGCGTCCAATGAAAACAAAGCGCCATATGGAAACAAAGTGCCGCATGAGCGGAGGTCTGTCTGCAATGGCTGCTGTGAACCGCGCCCACGCGCTGCCTCTCGCTATCTCCCGATTAACGTGGCAGTCGCACTACACTTCGCTCCGGTTGCAATGTGCCGCACAAGACAGTGTCCGCGCCAGCCAACATATCGCGAAATAAAAACATGCATAGAGCATGTCAAAGTTTGCATTAGGGAGTATCGTAATCGTCGGTGAATTTTTTTTTTCATGTGAAGTCGCGATCATAATCTTGAAGTCGTACACTGGAAACATGCTGGAAAAAATGATAGGCGAGCGTGATAGCGATTGTACGCTGGCATTGGTGGGAAGCGGCAGGATATGCCAGTAGCGTCATTGACGTAGTGCTAGCACCCATTTATGGCAGAATTAGTCGAAGGGATTTTGTATCACAGAACTCGGGTTACTCACACGCACGCATGCAAAAGCACTTGTGTGCCACTTGTCACTGTGAAGACGGCACTGCTTGTGAGCGTGCACATTTAGCTCATAATATGCATAGCATAAATTACAAACACCTATGTAATATAAAGGCTGCTGTATTAAACTAAGTATGGTGTAACAGCCAACTTACGTACATTAATCTGATTGCATCCATCTCTAGTACTAAGCTTTCACCACCAGTTCATGCCACAGAGTCCTTTGCAACTTATTGTGCCAATTGTAATTTCCTACTTCCAACTGTGAACAGCATACTTGATTCTATCAATATAAATTAGCCTTCCACTAGCATCTCACTACATAATCTGGGCAGTTGTCTGTCTGTCTCATACGTGTGTGTTGCAAAATATGATGCATAATGTGGAAGGCATCGCAGATCTAATCCTATTCACAACCAAACAGTAGGATGACACGTTTCTGCGGCGAATGACCAACACAGTGCCTTTGCTCACGACCAAGACATTGCATGTTGCGCACCAGAAGCACGAAGGTGCAAAAATAACACGCAATCTGACGTAAAATTACAGCCACAAGTTATGCTTGCAGTAAATTAAGTAGTTAATCTGTAGGAAGTGCTGTAGATCAACAGCAAGCGCTCTGCAAAACACCCGGAGAGATAATTCTGCTACCGTACTACCAGCGCAGATTCCACAGCGTTACCTGCACAGCATGAAATGAAGTACACAGAGTGAAAGTAGTCAAAATCAAGCTAGAATATAACTTGTTGCCCGATTGCCTTATTGCAATCTGTTTCGAATACGTGCTGGTGCTTCGTTTCAACACGCTTAAGCAGCCAAACAGAACTCAGAAATCTCGCTAGCTACCAAATTGTATTTCCAAACCAAGTACAGCTGCATCACCATAACAGACTGTTCCTGCACAAGCCAGCATCGTGTTCCTCGCACAATTGTTGCACCAAGCTCTAATTCCTGCTGCTTTTCTGTGAACACACAGCCGCCTGCGTCCTCTCGACCTTCAGAGCAAGAGACGGCGATGATTGGATCCAAAATCAGTAAACCATGTTTTATTTGCACCACAATCCATGCCTTGAATCCACGCCAGTGACAAGGAGAGAAGCGAAGGTGGGATCCGACGAGTCACTTTGGCTGTGTTGTCTTCCGCAGGAGTCGGCAACGCCCCGCAGGCAGGTAGAAACCATAACCCAGCACCCACTTTCTTTTTTTTAAAAATACAGCCCACAAGTTTCTTCGTGCCTCACCTGTTCGCTTTCGCACACTGGCAATCGTGACATGTCACCAGTATGTACAATACATGTGAACCGTTAAAAAAAAATAATGAAAACGATGCAAACAGCACTGGTTGCAGCAGGTAGGCGGTTTTGCGATTGCTACAGATGCTACTGTACATTTCCTGGCACGCTCTGTTACACTAAACGCTGGTTCTGTAAAGAAGAGCTCGAATGGTCGCTGGAAATCATCCGTTCGACGCGAAACGATGAAAGAAGGAAAGCTGCTTGACAGAGTTCCCCAAACAAACATTCGTGGTTACTTTGACCAAGTTTGACCAAGATGAAGTGCATTCGCCTGATCGTAAACGTGCAAGAATCCAACGGCACAAGGCAATAAGGAAAAGCTGGCGGTGAGAGACACACACACTGTTGATGCTGCTGCACTGAAAACGTACGAGCCGAAACGTCGCACGGCATGCCCTTTCCAATTTCTTCCTGCATATATACTTCCGGTAGACAGTTACCGAACACTGGCATTGAGAAAGCACTCAAGTGCAACATTGAAATCTGCCTCCTTTCACCATACTTTAAACACGCACTCATCACTAAAGGAAAAAAAAAAGTACATAACCAGTAATAATAACAATGATAAATCGTCCGCACACTTGCAAGAAGGGAGGGAGAGGAACACTTCTTTTCTTTTTCGCTGAGACTGTACACAAGATGTCAACCGGCCACCCCGACACGACCCTTTATGAAACACCGACATCCCTTTCATTCATTCGGTGAGAAGAACACGAAAAAAAAAAGAAAAGTGCACAGTGACATTCCAGATGCTTGGCTCAAGGCAAGAGACTCAATGAAGCAAGCATGTGAGAGCCTACACAACAAAGCCGCTGCACATCATCGCACAATTGACAGCCAAGGGCGGGGCTTGCAGATGGCGGCGTGAGAGTTTGGCCCTGCTCCACCTTCGCCGGGTCGCAAGTCGTCGTGGGTGCTCAGAGACAACAGACTAGTAGTAATAACCGCTCAGGAAAAACCAGGAGCTGCGCTCGACGCTGCACCATCGGTTCCGTGGCACGCGCGTACAGCTGGCCACAAAAGTTTACAGGACATAGAATTTGCAAAGATGAGCCGAATTCCCATCAAGCCTCGTAGCCTAGAATTCAACGTACCAGCGTGTAGTGCATACAGTAGCCCTTGCGACCTACGTGGTGTTCCATTAAATTAGAAGCATCCGGCCTTGGAGCGGAAATTCGCATTTGTCCTGGCACCAGTGTCCCGCAACCTTTTGTGGCCGAATGCACTTCCTTCAAACACTGGCAGTCTGCCCTCTTGGAAGGGCTATCTCACCACACTAATTGCTCACCGCTTAGCAGTCGTTTGCAAGTGGGGCGACGAGGAGATGCCGCTCCAAGCAGCCATCCACAAACCCCGTCCAACAAGTTTCTAGTTCTAAAAGGAAGTTGTTTACACAGGGTGGAGAAAGAAGATAAACAGAAAAGACTTGACTCGGGAAGCACAGGGCCGTCGTGAATTTCAGTCCATATGAGACAAGAAACGAGAGAGAGAGAGAGAGAGAAAAAAAAGAAACAGGTGGGTTACGGCGACATCAGACGGGAAAGAAGAAAGAAAACAAACAGTATCAACAGAGGATGCATCCAAGGAACTGCCGAGCACAACGGCTGCCGAAGGGGGGTGACTGCAGAAAGCGTCCACGGCAACCGAGTTGTCTGTGCGCTCGCTCCTCCTCCTCCTTCAAAAGTCTGGAAGGGCGGTCTGCGGCGGCACTTTGGACAGCTGGGAGCCTAGCTTGCTTCTAGGCGGGCAGTTTCAGTGCCTTACCCTTGATAACTGTAACAAACAGGAAAGAGGCGAAAAACACATCGAAATGAATGCGTGACTGGACATGCCAAAGGTAAATTCTGGGCTTTTGTTTTATGCGCCAAACCACAATCTGATTACATTTGGCCACCCGGGGTTCCTTATTAAGAGGAAGCTTTAGCTCGGGCACAACTCCGATGCCGCCTATTTTCAAATACATGTAAAACGCAGAACCGCGTTTCTGAGATAAGCACTACGCCAATTTTAAGGAAAATTGTTGCATTTGAGAAAGAAAGATAAACTCTAGTGACTGCTCGAAGCGAAAAATTCGATTTGGGGCCTGAATATTTTAAATGGAATTTTCACAAATTTGTAAGCTTGAAAAAAGAAAATAATAAAAGCACAAAGTTTACAAATACATAGCTCTGCACCTAGAACAGACATCGCAGTTCTGTAAACTCCATCCATTAGAGCATCCAAACCAGACAAATTTTGTATGTCAATTTATATCTTACGTGAATTTGTTGCGTTGTTTACAAGGGTATTGCAAAAGTTGTACTCACAAGAGTTAGTGGTCTATTTCAGAACCACGTATAATATACAAATTTTGCCTGCTTTAGATGTATTAGGTGCAACTTACATAATCGTGATATAATTTTCCATTGCTGAGTTAGAGTTGTAAGCTTCATAGTTTCGTTTTTTGAAAGTTTGTGATTTCTGAATTTTTAGTAAAAGATTGACAATCTAAATAAAAAAACCCGCCACCAACAGTCTCTAGATTTGAACTTTTTCTTTAAATGCAACAAACCTCATCAAATTTGGTGCAGTGGTTGCCGAGAAAAACGATTTTTCCTTTCCCATGTATTTAGATAGGAGCCCCCGAGCTTAAGCTTACTCTCAAGGTGTACTTAAATCTAAGCACACAAGCATTTTTGCAGTTTGCCCCCATCGAAACACAGCCGCCGCGACAAGTGTCAAACCCGCGTCCCCGAGCTCCGCAGGGAAACGCCATAGCTACGGGACGTACCGTGGCAGGTTGATTGGTTGTGTTGGTAATCGATATGAAGATGAACGAGGTGAAATGAAAAAAAGTACTAGAAAGATTCAGTGCTCCGTCTTTGTCGGCACCACGTTCGTCTTTGCCTTTTGATTACCTGCTCGTTTACTGAATGTATCAAAAACATTGCTATCTTCAAAAGGAAAGGACAGAACAATGTATCCCCATCATCAATGAAGGAGTAGAGGAAAAAAAAAAAAAAAGCTGTATAGACAGCTTGACAGGCCGTCTCCGCGCTGCTGGATACAGCAAGTAGTGCACAAAAAAGAAAGAAAAGAAAGTGGGAAGTTCACATATACATACCAGTAAAAAAGAAACGTGTCAGCAGATGAGACAACAAACAACTAGGAAATGATGATAGCCCAGATAGCAAAATCGCAAAACAAAAATTTAGTATATACAGAAACTGACAGTCAAAAATAAGCTGCTTAGGAACACTGCACACACAGTGACCAAAGCGGGTACGTGAGCGTACAAAATGCGGACACGTGCACGTTTCCACAGACATGTTCCCGATATATAACTTGATAATGTCAGAATTCGGGCTTCTTGGTTGATCACCTTGAGTTTAAACCTGCACAACACGGGACAGAACGAACGAGTACACACACAGCACTGCATGCATCCTCTGCTGGTCCTGTCCCACGTTGCACTGTTATAAACTTAAGATGCCGACACCATGCCAAAACACAAATGACTGGGGCTGTTGTGGTGACTCTAGACGACTGCTCACACTGCCTGCTCAAGTGGCCATCTTCGGTGATGTGTGACAGCTGCAAAAGTGAATCAACAGTGCTCTGAAGGAAGAACTAGAACGTTATCAGGACAAGATGCCACCGGTCTATCGGTTCGAGGCTTCTGTTGGTTTCCTTTTGCAGAGACAATCTTACAAAATTACCTTAAGGGGCTTAGGCTGCACAACTAAAGCTAAACTTTTGCCCGACTGGGCTGCGACTCTTAAGGCGCACACACAGTAGCGGAAAAATGTGCGCTGCATGCCGGCGGCGGCAAAACACACGCTGCGAGAGAGATCGGTCCTGGACCGATTTTTCGCAGCTTTCTACGACAGCAAGCGAGCCAAAATGACGGAGAACAATGATAGCGGCCCTTTCAATGACGTGTGTGTGGGAAACTGGTGTCATGCAACTGCTCGATGCGTACTCGTATCTGGCATCAGCCGGACCGCTCGTTTGGTACCGTCATCTGCTCGCGTCAGCTCTCACTTGCGCTTGCTTTGATTGTCACGGTTTGCTGATGTTTTTTACGATGACGACTCTAAACTGAGACGTTCTGATGGAAAGGCTTTTGGAGACAGTGCGCCATATTTGATTCTGTACGAAAAGACTGACCCCGAATACAAGGACGTGGGGGCGACACCCAGTACCTCATTCTCCTTGTCTTTTGAACGTGGCGACGTCGCAACAGAAGTGCGCACATCAACATGATTATGATCAGTGGCAACGATGTCATCTTCATAAGAGATAACTCGAATTAAGAACGAAGCACGAAGAACGTAAACACAGCGCCTGTCTGTCAGGAGACAAAAGAAAAAGCACGTGACATCTTGCACCTACACGCAGAGTAAAAGAGAGGAGGCAAGATTTTGATACTGTCATGTGACTGCCGCAGCGGCTCACCGCTAACTGGTGCGGCCACTCTGCTGCATTTTATTGCTGGCGGCGAGCCGCCCACATTTTTGCGCTAGTGTGTATGCGCCTTTACAGTTGCAGCAGTAAGGCAGAAAGAGTCCACAAATTGTACAAAACGCCGAGATGGAAGCGGCCAAGGAAGTTTTGGAGCAGCTCTGGGAGCAGCAAATTTGCAACATTGGAGCAGGTTTGGAGCGTGCCAGGTACAGCTCAACATGAGTGAAATACAGACAAATCAAGAAAAGACGTTCTTCACTTGACTTTGCAGAACACTACTGGGTTACGGTAAATCGGTTCTGCGCAAACCCACAAGGTGGAGGAAAGTTAACTAAAGGAAAGAAATGTAATACACCCGTCAAAAGGAGACCCATATGTGTTACTCAGAAACCACTACTATTAGGTTCCATACCGGACGTGCCAACTAAATGTGGCCAAGGAAAAAAAAAGTAACCAAGGGATTTACGTGAACAGCATCCATTGCATATTGATAGGTTTTTGTTAATGCTAGTCAAGAGTTTTTTCTTTTTCCCGTTGACATTCTTGGCGACATTCAGTTGGCATAGCTGAGCACCAGAGAATAAATGCGAAGTTACTTTGTTGGTCATTGCATGTTTGCCAGCATTCCACAACTTCGCGAGAAGAAATACCTCTGACATTTGCGAAAAGAATAAAGGAAAAAAGAAGTGTTCAGTGGCTTTCCGATCAGCGTCGCCGACCAGTAATTTCAACAAGCTCGATTATTAGGGCTGCCCAAAAAAGTCAATGTAAAATGGTGACCGATATTTTGAATGGCAAGCAGTGGTTTCTTAAAATTTTTAGACTCTATCTACGCAAGTTGCGTGGAGAACATCATTGCAGCGAACAGAATTTGTCATTCGCATACTCTCCAACCCGTTACTACCACCATTCGGCTGCTACGGTAGACTAAAGCCGAAACTTTACATCCTTGGTTTGCGTTTTGCGGCCGCAGAAGTCGGACTTTGTATGGTGGAGTTGTGCAGAATACAGCGCACCCAGAGTGAAAATCTGAGTGACGATTACACTTGCCATTGGATATTTCTGGTCAAGAAGTTGAACGAAAGCAAGCAGCTCATTTGTCAGCGTGCCGCACTACCATCCTAGTAACCGGACGTCGTGCACGTGCAAAACATATTTCAATGGCACACGCATGGTTTTCGCCATTATTCAATGCGGATTTTCCAATAGGGCATATAAGCGGGCCCTAAAATATGTAACGACAGACTGTACAACTTATTCATTCAGCTGAGAGCTCGGCTTTATTTCCCGACTGCCCCATAAAAAGAGCGTCAGTTCAAAACATCTTTAGGTGGTCCGCATATAATGTAAACGCGTAAGACATATAAAACATTTGTAATGCAGTGTATAGCACAAGAGATTTTAGCTTTCCTGCGGCCAAGTTACAATGTGCTACCGAACACACCCACACTGAAACGGATTACTTAGCTTGGCTTCTAGGGCTAAATGCTAGCCAACACATGGCTGTGCAGTTGCCACTGAACACGAACTTCCCGCAAAATTTAGCGACTTCATTCGAAGTTAGTGTTTTGGCCCAAGCTGGCACATCGCTGGCGCATCTCAGTGGTTTGGCGCAAGACGGCGCAGCACTTCCATCTCTGATAACACATGGAAAAAAAGAAGAGGGGGGGGGGGAGGGGCTTAAATGAGAGTAGACACCAAATTTAGAGGCTAAACTGACTATAGCGTAAGCTTTGCATGCTTATGACGAATGCTTTCACGAAATATGACTGGCAGCAGACAGCTAAAGGTAATTTATTTCAATTTTGAAGTCTACAAATGAAATGTGGCTCCCTTCTCGGCACTCGTCGTGATAGCCATCACGAAAACATCGTTGTTGAGAGCAAGATCATCATCATCATCAGCCTATATTTATGCGCACTGCAGGACGAAGGCCTCTCCCTGTGATCTCCAATTACCCCTGTCTTGCGCTAGCTCATTACAACTTGCGCCTGCAAATTTCCTAACTTCATCAGCCCACCTAGTTTTCTGCCGTCCTTGACTGAGTTTCCCTTCTCTTGGTATCCATTCTGTAACTCTAATGGTCCACCTGTTATCCATCCTACGCATTACATGGCCTGCCCAGCTCCATTTTTTCCTCTTAATGTCAACTAGAATATTGGCTATCCCCGTTTGCTCTCCGATCCACACCGCTTTCTTCCTGTCACTTAACGTTAGGCCTAACATTTTTCGTTCCATCGCTCTTTGTGCAGTCCTCTACTTGCTCTCGAGCTTCTTTTTAACCTCCAAGTTTCTGCCCCATATGTTAGCACCGGTAGAATGCAATGATTGGACACTTTTCTTCTCAACGACAGTGGTAAGCCCCCAGTGAGGATTTGGCAATCCCTGCCATATGCACTGAAACCCAATTCTATTCTTCTGTAAATTTCGTTCTCATGATCACTTTCTTTCTCATGAGAGCAAGATAGTCTGACGTTAAAGACGCTGGTGGTGACGAATTTTCAGAGCGGCTGCATGTACATTTGCAGGAACACGGTAGAGAGACACAAGTGCGCGTGGGCGCACAAGCAAAATTTAACAGGCTACAGGCGAGTTCGTAGTCAATGCTTCTGTGGCTCACGGTAAACTCCGTGACATCGGGTACTCACGATTTACGCCACTCAAATGTTATCCACTCCTACTGGCGGGAATCTTGAAGTGGAGAATTGTGCCATGGAAATCGTTGTATATTAAATTACTGGGGACACAATCGATCGCAGGCAAGGCTTCCATAGCCTTGCCTGCATAGCCACAACAAAGTTGTCCGCAAGCATAGCTCGAATTTGTTTCAGTGAAGACAGAGTAGATAAGAGATGCGAAAGACCGCCAATCCCAGACGGCCGAAGCCACTCGACAGCCAATCCAAGACGGCCGCAGCCCCGTGCACCCACCTCGCGTGACATACAGGTAGAAGAAGTCGCAGTAGAGGACGGTCTGCACCAGTCCTGCCACAATGGCGATGAGGTCGTAGAAGTTCTCAGTGTAGTAGCGGTAGACCCAGTTGAGCAGGTACAGGGCCCGGTAGGAGCCCAGGCAGAACAGGTAGTGCGAGGTGATGGTCTCGGCCTCGCCCGTCTTGGAGACCAGGAACAGCTGCGGCAGGATGGCCACCGCCTCAAGGTAGATGGACAGTGTCCACAGCACCTGTGGCATGGCGCGTAAGTGATGCCCGCCATGGTAAGATGGGCCATGGCAGAGCAGGAGGCAAGCTCGTCAGATCAGCGGCATATGCACGTGCGCGCACTCCGGAATACAATCAGACCGGGGCCGGTATAACGTAAAACTATTCCAATGTGTCACACCCATATGGGTAGACCTGGAGCCGTTTTGACCTATCACGGTGGGCTAATGGCCGATTTGGAATAAAAACACATTGGAATAGTGTTATGTTATACCGGCCCAAGGTAAGCCATCAATGTTTGCAGCAACCATGCACAAGCCCGCATCCTCCAAATTTGGTGTGCAGGAGAGGCTACTTCAAACACCCCCCCACCATCAGACTAATGCATTTTCCAGACCAGCATAGACCACACCTGGTGTAAATTTAGGCCTAAACTAAAGAATGCTTCTTTAGATAGCCTGTCCTCACTGTTTGGGCATCATGGAAAGATGTCAGCTGAAGATAAGGTTTTCTTTCTTTTTTTTTATTCACCATTACTCACTCCCATTTTCTTTTCAACCCATGTGACAAGATGAGCTTGTTCCCAACATCTCATCCTGGAAAGTCGCACAAGAGCTGAACCCTTTCACGCCACTTAATAGGCTAGAACACCAATGTCACAACTGAAGTCTAGATTCTCAGTGCACAGTAAGTTCTTTCAATTAACTCTTTCCCTACCGTAGGGAAAGTAGGTGTTTTTTGTATGTTACGGCAGATGTTTTTTTCTGAAGGAACTACTGCACTCAATATTTAATGTAATACATAAACAGAAAGCAAAAGGAATGCACTTTTCACGCATAAAAGTTTTATTAATGAGATGTATGTAGTAAAAAAGATAATTGTTAAAATCAAGATTGTGCGATAAAATCGAATAAATTTGTAAAGACACGCTTGTATCTACTAAGAAAGACATCTTACGAAAATTATAAGATATACAAAATGTATTGCCGTCTATTAAGCACTATCTAAAAAAAAAAAAAAATCTGAATTTTTAACTGAACAGGTATTCGCTACAAAAATTTAACTGCAAGCACTACAGTTGGGTGTGCCGGGCTGCGGCCGCCGATTGTTCCGGGCTGGTTTGTGTCGTCGTCGCTTTCAGACTTAGACCGACGAAAAGTCGATGTATCGATAATATTAGCCGCAGAGGCAGCGGAATCGCGATATTTGCGATCTCCCGAAGCGTGCGCGTCGTTTCCAGAACCGGACATTTTTGCGTTCTGCTTTGACGATCGCGAAATTTCGGAGTGCGTTTAAAAAATCACAGCCTGGTGGGAAAAAAGCGAACTGCTTAGAAAACAAAAATATAGTTTTTCCTCTTTCACGTCCGATAGCGAAGTATGTCTGTGAGCAGCGCGGAAGGTCTCGAAAGCGGCGTTTCAAACCATCGATAGAGGGCTAACGATGCCCAATGGGCGCGGTACGGAAAGAGTTACGCCAAGAACAGCACAAGTAGAAGCTCAAGAAATGGCCTTTTTAAGAACACCCGGACACATGCAACAGACTATGCCTGATCCTGTTGCACGCACCTTGCACTAGACCACCCAGAATGCATACTATTTGCAGTAAGACACACATGCAGCATGCAGACAAATATCAAGAACATAACTCACACAACCGGTAAAGTAATTATCCCAACCAACACTGTTACAAAAAGCCAAACATGACAACCAGTGAATCTCAGTTACCACTAGCCTGTGAACAGTTTTCAGAGTCACAATATGCCCCCCAAACACAAAACCACTCCTGTACACGGAAAGCAGTCACAGAGAGCATAAATTAAACAGTAGAACCTATACCTTTCTGCAAAGGGTGGCTGTGCAGGGCCAATAAAACAAATTAATGCAAGAGAGCTGTTCTGTATTGTTGAGATGGTGAAACACAAAGATCACAATATCCAGACATCAATTGAGAAACACAATTCATCTAGAAATACACAGGCTTTCGTCTCTTGTGCCAGACACCAAGATATTACACCATACTACCAACATTTCACATTTCCCTGCTCGACTGTTTATTGACCCCATGCAGCCTGCAACGTGAGCAAAAGCAGTCAAAGCACAGGTTCACCAACACTTTCTGCCAAACAAACAACATTCATTTCATGGTTTGCAGGTAGAGGACCGACTCGGACTCATCCCCATGCCTTAGCAAGTGCACCGGATACCCAACCATGTGCCGGAAAGGAAAAAACCTCGGCATGTACTGCTACATGTCACACCCACGAACCCAAGCCCTCCAAGCCATTTTCAACACGCACAGCCAAGAGAATTCGTCTGACCACAGCCCGAGTATACCAGGAGCAGGCAGAACCCGGCGGCCATGCTAATAGAAGGGTGGGAGGAGGCAAGGGCCACAGGATGCAAGCTGTAGCACGCGAGCACTGCGGCGACCTCTGCAGGGGCAACGATGAACCCCAATCACTCAATACCACTGAAATCTCAACATCTACGGAACATCCTCGGGGAGCAGGGCTGCAGTTGACACAGAGACAGGATGAAAGAAGCACAAAGCTTAAGCACTGCGCCTTATGCGCGCGCTTCTCTTCCTGGCCACATTGTCTACAGTCCTGCTTTCCGAGGATGAACGCAAGATGACTAGCTCAACCTTTAAGCTTGTGCCTACAGAACCTGGCAGGCTTTCTGACACTTGTCAGCTGCAGCCCTATTCAACGTAAGGGTGCTGCTTCTAAAGGCTTCTCTTTCACATAGTCCTATCGTTTTCCAGATACTTCCTCACCTTGGACTTCACAGGTGCAAGCTCGACCCGTCGCCTTCCCGTCCCTTAACTGTTGTGCTTATCCATTTTTATTCCATCACTCATTGTGCCGTCGCTGTCTTCCTCAGTCTAAAGCTTCTTTGTTATCCTCCGTTTGTACCCTACTGCTACCCTAGACTTCCATTCTTGAGCAAGTTATCCCAGAATGTGGTGTCCACTTGCACCCGTTTGCTTCACAGATCCGCGAGCTAATCATCGCTGGTCATGTAATGGCAACATGCTCTCTAGCGTGCCTCAGCCTCTCTCTTGCTAAAGCTAGCGTTCCTGCAGCATAAATTGCCAAAGAACAGCTCCCGCCCCCGACAAGGCCAAAAAAGTAAAAAACAAAGAACAGCGAGTTCCACCACCGCCGCCGCTCCTGCCACCTAGTGTGCAACCGCCTGCCCAAGGACCAATTAGTGAGGCCGTGCCAAGAACAACAGCTCCATCCTCTACCTCCAAGGGGTCCCTGAACACCAGGGTGGCGTGGGAGAACACCACTTGGAAAAACCCACGCTCTTGGCCGCCGGGTAGTGTCTGTGTCGGCAGAAAGGAGGGCCACCCCCATGTTCAGAATGTTCCCAGACACAGAGGAGAGAATAGCAGTCAGGGTCGTGGTTGGAGACGGAGCACAGCAAATCGGGACATGAGAAGAGAGCACACAGGCGCAGTGCTTAGGAAAAAAAAATGCCTAACACCAGCGTTGGCAACTTAGCAAGAGAGAGAGACGCTTAAATTTAGCAAGTCCTTATTCACCCTGACAACTTTTTTGCAGTATTTATAGACTTTTCTAGCATCACGATGGCAAGCAAATTCTGCTGCAAAATGCCTCAAGGAACTTTGGCTAAGTTCGATGCATCACAGCACTCACTTGCTACATTAGAGGAGGAAGAGGAAAATAAGAGGGAAAGACAAGTAGGTTGGCCAGTGTATATACCAGCTGGCTACCCTGCGCTGGAGGAAGGGATAAAGGGAACAAACGGCAATAGAAGGAGCAAAGAGAAACAATACAGGCAAGAAGAAAAAGAGAAAAACGTTAACACGATGCAATAGGCTACAGCTCTTAGATTCGGTCACACACTCTGCATGTTCTCAGGCATACCTGTCAATTCTACTGAATTATTTGTAAAGTTTACGAATTAGGGCTTTTTTACAACTGAGCGAATGTTGCATTAAGTTTTCAAATTATTTCTGTTTGCGAAGAAGATTCGCTCGTCAGTCTCCGAACCTTCCGTTGGTGATGGTGAAAAGATGACATAGCAGCCTTCTACGAGCAAGTTTCCAAAGCAGGCAAAATAGGCAACCCCAAATTCGCCGGTGAAGTTACTGATCTAAAAACAATGTGTGGCTTGTCTGTCTCTGCTGTTTGTGTGCTGCGTCTAAAGTAAAGAAGTTGTTAATGAAGTGTATCCCTCAAAAGGCGTGTGCTCAGTGAGCCATGTGGGTGAATCGAAGCTGCTTTTCTAGGAAAAGCAGTGTTTTTATATCTGTTACCGTTTTAGGAAATAGGGGGTTGTGTTGCTTTTCCACATTCCGACCGTTTACTCGCCAATGCAGGCGGTGACTTAAGCTATACGTAATTCAAAAAATAATAAGGACATCTAGGAAAAATTTAAACATTCTGATAAATAGTGATGTATTTAAATGAAGTCCTCATCAACAGTACTTCGTAACATTTTTCTAAAGATGGACCATTCTGGGATAAAAAAGGCTGCACGCACAGTAATGTCTGCTATGTTCACAGCATCTCTGCCAAGTTTGGTGCTGAAGAGATCAATGACATAATGGTATAGCTGACAAAAAAGTAAGATGTGGTTGTCTTTGCAATACTATATTTATCAAAATGGTGTGCCAAGGAAAACAGTTTGTTACTTGTTTGATTATTTACAGATACAAAATGGTGATGGTACTCTCAGAAGTACACTAGGCACTAATGAGCATTGCAGCATTCAACATACACAAACTTGACACATGCCTCATTTATCAATTTCTAATATTCACAGCATCCTAAGTGCGATTTAACTGACCAGTTAAAAATTGCCGTAAGCTATAGTTTAACTTAAATGTCGTGCAAGCTTTCTTTAGCGAAGTTTTTTTTTTGCAATTCGTGGAAATATTCAGGTGATTATAGCAGACTTCTGACATTGCTCTGAACCACCATGACGTTGAAGTATTGGCAAAAACGGTTCACGTGCACTGTAAGCGACAGGCCGGTGTACGAGCTCTCACCTCTAGCGGGGTGAACTCGTGGTTCACGAGTAGCGCGAGCAGTGTGACGGGCACCAGGAGGAACTCGATGCGGAACGTGTCGTGGTTGCGGTCATTGGTGGCCTTGAACTTGACGTACATGAGGTACAGCGTGCCGTACGAGGTGGCCAGGAACACCACCTTCATGACGCTGTTGTATGGCGACACAAATGTCGTGAACAGGTCCAGGTAACGCGCCGTGTAAGTGATGGAGAACAGAATCTGGCTCTTGCCAGAGATGCCTGGGGAACAAGAGGTAAACAGAAGCAACACCGTTAGATGGACTATATAGTTGGTTGCGAAATTCTTGATGTTACCCGCGTTACAAAGAGAAGTCGCTGACACAATAACAAACGCAGACCCCTCATTAGTGTTCGCAACGTCTGCATCTTCTCTTTTTGTCCTGTTTATATTGCACTGATAACTTGAATAATAACAATAATAATAATTTAAAAAAGCATGCACCAAGTGAGCCTTTAAATTTAATTGGAAAAGACTAGCGGTGAAAACAGTACATAATAGGAAAAGAACATGAGACTGATTAAGCACGCACCGACAGGATTGGTACTCTACATTGGTACTTGACATGCCTCTAAGTAGGAACTGCACAGTTCGTCCGGTGTTATTTTTCACGACTATTACGCCCGTTTCACATGGAGCGATTGCGCTGCGTTAACAGTGGCTGCAGTTTCTGCACATACAGACCAAATTCCTGTTTCATAAGCACCGACTGCGGTAACTGCGATTTTCCCATCTGCAAGCATGCAGCGGAAGACAAACTTGACACAAGCATAAAAAAGAAAGTTTGTCAAGCCTGAATTCATAACTCTACGCAATGTCATACGAAGTAAGGTGAGCGGCTTTGGTAGCAACAACACGCAGAACTGTTGTCGACGCCATCGGCGTTTTGCCCGCGTTAGCTCAAAATGCGTGCGGCGTTGGTGACTGTTGCTGGAGCCTCTGATATAAATAGCCACTTGGTGCCGCAGCTAAACGTCGGCTCCCTTCCCTCCCCCTCCCCCACGGACTCTCGCGCGTCTGAAGAAGGCGCGTTTGCTCTACATATATGGTCATTGTAAAGGAGAAAAGAGACGCCTACTTCTGCAGCCCTTAAGCGAGCACGGCGCAGAACGCGCGTTTGTTCTCCGCCGTGCGTTCACTCCCTGTGAAAGCGCGCGTCCCTCGCGCCCTTTCACTCGCACATACAGCGTTCGGCGGCGCGCGGCGACGATTTCATCTCCAAATGACGTCATACGGAACCTCACGGCGACGGCGACGGCAGAAATCTGCTTTTGAGTGTCCATATAATTGCTATCGCAATAAAACATTAAAGAAAAGCAGATGGGCCACTGTGATGTGCCTGACGATTTTCACTGTTATCAGTTCCTTGCACAACCCTGCACAAGTGCAACTTGGCAGGGTTGTTCAGCATCTCCCAACATTAAAGGAACGACAGGAAATTTTTGGATCGTTTCTTTTCTGCTGTAATGCATAGCTAATGACCCAGTTATCATGGCAGAAACCTCGTTTGCTCCAGCGCGCGACGGTTAATTATTTAGAGCCTTGTTCATGGCAACCAGCCCAACTTTTGATTCCAGACAGCAACGAGACAGGACGCTGCGTTTGTAAACACAGCTGGTCAGGTGACCACACAAAACTGTGACACGAACGCCAGCACGCAAGATTCATTGCTGCTAGCTGTTTTTCTCCATACACGTACACACGATGTCCTCATTCTTAAGTCGTCGTCCAGTGGTGACAGATTTGCTGCAGACGGGAGTCACGGCCATAATGAGATGCGGCCAATCACTTCTAGGTGTAGGCATCTTCAAAACACCCACCTTTCCCGCATCACAACCCTGCTGGAACACTGCTTCGCTTTCAGCAGCTGCCAATAGGCAGTGTCACATGGCCACAGCTGGCTTCCCCATGGATGAAGGCAAATTCCAAATTTTTTTTTCTTATAGACCATATATCTTTGCGCAAACGTTACAGCCTTTTTGTGAATAAACGTAGCGAGGTGGAATTATTTATTTACATCGTTGGCTATCAGTACTGGAACGAAAAGTATTATGAAAGTATTATTTTAACCCCATCGTTCCTCGCTTTATATGAACTCTCACTCAAATTGTATCCTTTGTAAATACGGCATAAAAGCAGTAAGCTGATAAAGGTATGCATTTTTAAACCTACAGGAAGCATATAAGTCAGCCTTGCGTCAAAACTACGTAGAACAAAAAAGAGAAACAAGAAAGGAAAAAAAAAAAGAAAAAGCTATATTCCCAGATGCTGAACAATAGGACTGCGACGCACGTGCAGCCTAAGCGCATCTGCGAGACTCTGCCAGCCGACAGAAGCAAGCGTAGCAACACGGAAAGGATGACGCAGCTGTGTCGCGTGGCCTGGCTCTCACGAGAGGGCGCTGGGAGAACGACAGCCACGCTCATCCATCTAGGGGAACATTAGCTAGGTCATGCTAGAGTGACGCATTACTCTCTCCGAACTCTCGCGGCATTTTGTTTACCAGAACAACACGACTTATTGGCGAAGGATGTCGCAACAGAAGTCTGCGCTACTGAATGCCAGTCTTCACTATAGCACTTCGTCGACTGTGTCTGTGTTTTATTTCCAACTGCATAAACAAAATCAATCCCTTCTGCTTCATGCAGTAAAAACTGCGTGCAATTGTGCATTCTTAAGATGTGTGCCCGTATAGAGGTGCTTTTTTTACTGCGAGTGTCAATGCTGCTCGTATGCTTAGCCATGACCCCAAGACGAAAAATTTTCTTGAATATGAATGGCCTTGAATATGGCATAATGACTGCAGTAATGGCACCCAGACATCCTTGGCACCCAGAAATGCTTTTGTCATTTTTTTTTGTGGATTCACTTAGTCTTCCTGTAGCACTGGCCTACAATTGTGAGGACCAAAACGCACTGATAAATGCAAAAAAAGGGAAATCGGAATTTAACGGTAAGCACTTCAGCAACAGCCACGGCAGGGTGCGTCAATACTTCGTTCATTTACGGCCCTGGCCCCCAATGGAAACTACCACGATAACTTTGCATTGAAAAGAATGAGTATACCAGGACTCATCTTGCTTAGGATGGTAATCGAAGTATGATAACTTATAACATTACTATTCCCATTTATTGTAATTATAATGGATGGTACAATCAATGAAATGCTCGTGATGCCATTCTTGTAGCTTAGAATGGTAATGAATGGTACATTAATTGGAACTGAGCAGTAGTGGTACCAATTTTGTAGCTCCCAAAATGGTAACAAGTAGAAAATGAACCGGGTTAACTGAAGATGGTGTGGCATGGTAATGGTCTTGGCCAGCTGCCGTGATCTCTGTCAACACAGGGACCTGCTTGGTATTGATGGTGTTGCCGCCTACAAGTTTCCCGACGTACTGCCCTACCACATCTCCACACTTAAAGAAGCAATACCCATATTGAATTTACAAGTGTAACCAGATAACCCGGTTTTCCTTATTATACCTTTCTTTACTTTACCGGTAAGTATGCAGGAGACACTGAGGTAGGTTATCCTACCTAAACAGGTAACTTGAATGGAAGCTTTTATTTAAAAGAGAGTTAAACTTGACTAACAGATGCAAGTGGAATTTTAAACTAAGGAACTAATGTTTTCAGTGAGTATTCTTAAAAGTGCAAAATTAGTAATTCTTTTTCAAACACCACATTAAAATCTATACAAATCCAATATGAAGGCAGATGTTATAAATTTATAAGCAAAGGCTGCTAATAGCTATATGTGAAGACAAACTTTCGTACTTTCATTATATAACTACACTGTATGTCAGGTTTCGAAACTTCATAATTTCGCCACAGTTTGTGCGGAACAGGGTGCTCGCATCAATGATGAAAACTTGCTCTGTTAATGCGATAAACTGCATTATTATTGCTTGAGCCTGCTGCCATTCAAAACTGCTTCTCCCTTCCTATGTAACTTGAAGCACCTGAAATAGTCTTCCGATGCACTTTGAAACACATTTCTACACTTGAAGATTCCCAGACGATAGCGAAAATTCAAGGCACGCAAATTATGTAAAAGGCTAATGCTCAAATTAAGCACATGGAGAGATAATACTTTGCCGGTTCACTAACGAGAAATTCGGGAAGGAACGAATGGAGAAAAATGATGTACACAACTGCGATATCCTAGTTTAGTTCATGGAAAAACTATACAGCAGGAGCAAAACAAACACTGCTGCGATTGTCATGATGTCGAAGAAGCTTTTCAGTGTTCTATGCAAAATGCATGAGTGGGCCGATTTTACTGAAACATGTTTCACTACTTTCTCAAACCGTGCGTACTTCGCCCCGATGCAGACCTCACCATAGACTGCACGCTTTTGCTGCTGCCTTTCAGTCATTGCCAAATGAAAGATGGCAAATGTTTCATCTTTTTCGATCCTTTCTATACTCGGTTGTGTTCCCCGTTGTAATGACTATCACAAAGTGGGAAGATACAACACTATTTTTTTTCTTTACGATGTTTGCCCATTATATGTCAGCCATCAATCCCATTTCATACAAGAAAATACCCACAACTCCATCACCGCCACACTAGCACGAATAAGCACTGCACACTGATAGTAGTTGGTTAGAGATGTTGACCTGTTACCTTTGTCAAACTTCAGAAAACCCCTATTCTCCCTTTATTTTTTCCACAGTATAATTAGCAGAGTTTTTTTACAGTCGTGTTGCAAGCGAAAGTTACTTGTCGCTTAACTGTGTCTTACTACCACTACTGTAATGAGAAAGCATTTTATTACAATCCATACTGAGGACGGTTCAGTCGGCTGCCGATGCCACGTGAAAAGCTTTCACTCATGTGTGTGCATGTGCTCAACATTCCTCCAAGTGTGCACATTAGTAGGAGTTGATGGAAACTCAACGTACTAGCAACCGAGAGATTTACATTTACCGCTTTGAAGCGGCGCCCTTCGCGAAACAGCGTCACATTTAAGAAAGCTTTCGAGCTTGCAAATGCACGGACTACGTTTTCCATTGCACACGAAACATTCGGTTGCAGACTGAGTTGACAATGATTATGAAGAGTTCGCTCCGCGCTTGTCAAGCTTTATCTGTCCTCTCTAACACCGCGACCGCGGACGTTATCAGTTCGATCCGTTCTCCGCGGACGGATATGCCACGCCGTATCCATATCGCTTTTTCGGCGACGGATAGCAAAAGCTCGAGTATTCCGAGAGATATCGTTCGGAAGTTCGATAAAAGCGAAGATTACGTAGCGCGTCATTCAAAGGGTGTGTATTAAGAAAGCTAAAGGCGTCTGTCTCTGAAAGCCAATTTCGTGCGCTCAAAGAAAGGGGGGTGAGGGGGGTCCACGCACGAGTACGACTCCTCTACATTTCTCCCAATGAGGACGGAAGCTCGGATAGTTGGTTGAGAGCTGCATCTCCGTCAGGGCACTGCTTTAAATAAGGAAAAAAAAAATAAAAAATGACCGAACACGTACTACGGCCAAGAGGCGGAGGGAACGAACTTGAGAAAAAGGAGCTAGCGATCCGAGATTGACGGCCGTCCAATCAACTCTCGGCGCGTACCGAAACACACGAGCGCGCCCGCACACTGAACGATGCGGGCTAGCAGTGGTAAGGGTCGCAGATGGTGTCGCCCGAGTTGTGATCGTATGTGCTTGTCCGCTGTTGCTTTACGGGCTTGGAATGCAAAGACGGAACAAACTTGCACTGCATGGCCCCTACAAACATTTCCCAACTGCGACCAACACTGCCTTCGACCACGACGTTGGCACAACCGCGGAACGCACCAAACTGGTGGCTCTTTTCTAACTGCTCAATTTTGCAGCCGCCAATGAGTACACGGGCGAAAAAAGGATTTCGGGATGCAATGGTGCAGTCATGCTTATGCTGACGACGATATGCTCTACGCGACAGCCGCACGCCTTTTGAGCGCGGCGTAAACTGCCTTTGCGAGTGACGCTTACCTGAACACGACCGCGTCCTCCATATCTTGAGCAAGAGGATGATTATGGCCAGGAGATGGGATAAGTCACCCACTAAGCGAAATATATTCATCTTCGCACGTTTTTATGACCACAAACGCGTCTCTCACAGCCGGCAAATATGGCGGCGCTGCAACTGACGTGGCTTGGCAACACGCCCTTAAGAGGGCGCTAGATTAACGCGCGTTTCGCGTGTAATTTGCCGGCTTTCGGCAATTAACCTTGGCGAACGAAGCCCTCCAGAAACCTGTGAGATACTGGTAACGCTTTCGAATACTTCAAGAAAGTGGTCTCTTCGGCTAGTACTCTAATGCGGCTTTCGTAAAACAATCGTGACTCTTTAATCGGTCGACCAATCAGCGTTCGAGCGACGTCGTCTGCATCAAATATTTGGCTCGTTGGTTTAGCTGCTGCAGCAGCGACGAGCGACTGATTCTTCATTCAACGAATACCAAAGTGCATTAAATTTGGTCACAAAACTCAGGGGCTATTTACTTATGCTGAAGCAACCAGCGATATTCGCAGGACTAAAAGCTACAAGAAGCAAAGAACGAAACAAGGCGCGCAACCACGTAAACTGTAGGAAGTGATTCGCTTCCTGTACCAACGACCACGTGATCACAACCCGCCGCAGGTTGTGACGTCACGGCGCGACGTTAGGTCACGTGCCGTGTGGCCAGTGTGCGACGCGTGCATGGGTGCGTGCGAAGAATCCACCACGAACCTTTTGACGCCTGTGAATGAGTAACCTTGAGTTTTTCCGAAAGCAACTGGTCTCGGGCAGTTGCGTAACAACTACAGTGCAGTGGAAAGAGGGTGCGAGAGTAGTGTCCAGTGACTGCAGAGTCAAGCTTCAGCGCTGAGCGCGGGTTTTGTTTAGACGAGGACATCCAGGAAATGTCGCCGACCGCATCTTATCAAGACCGATACATGTGACCGACGGCGAAGTACAGCGTTCGGCGAGCATGGGGCGACGGCCCTTCTCGTAATTGGACTTCAAATCGACATGCGACAGGGCTGAGGTTTGTGCCGTGGTTGACCGATTCTTGCCTCCGGGGTTCGACTAGTGCCAGAGGTGTTCGATTTGCTTCGATAACCCGCTTCGTTTCTCTTCGTTACGGGCGACAGATTCCCGGATTTGATAACTGAACAGGTGCGCGCAGTTATCATTACGCCACATCTGAAACCAAACATGTACTTTTAAAAACGGAGTCGACGATTGTCAAGGTTCAGTGACCACGTTTACTCCCCTTGTAGTAGCTGCGCTAGATAAACACATTTCACGTCGAGCGCTTACTTTCGGTTTGGTGTGATCGTGTTCTGTACCAGCTCATGTTGCGTACTGTTTGTCGAAGTTGTTTTGTTTTAATGACCGTCTAGTTAATGCGGAAGTACGCGATATCGAAGATGGATAAATTGCGCGAGCAATTACTTGACTTTCACCGCTGATAGTATATCGCTCCGCACGGAAAGAAGAGAGAGGTGGCGAGCAATTTAGGCAGAGATTACGCGGTGTTATTGTTCAGTGATCTCAGATACTTGAATGCACTTGATTGCTGCTGATTGGCTTGACTGGCTGCTGTCATCAGCTAGCTGTTTAACTACAGTTCGTGCACATTTTAGTATGCGCAACCACGTAGCATACACTCTTTCAAATGGGGGTTATCAGATAATGAGTGGCATATACGTAAATGAGAAACGAAAATGTCGCCAGGTTTTGGTGTTGCGAATAATTACATTGGCTAATTTTTTTTTTTAATTTTGGTTGACGCACACGTGATTACCTAGGTGGGCTTTGGTTATTTGATAAATTAGAATGACTTATTTAAGTGCAGAAAGTCATTGCTCCATGTGTACAAAATATTGGCATCATTAATTGCCTGGTAACCAGTGCTCTTAATTTTGCAGTGTGTTTGCCAGAATGTGTTTCATACAAACATTCTCATTCATTATCAGTCGTGTGTAGCAGCTTCACATTTCCTGTGGCAGGCAGAAATTAGGTTTCTGTGGAAATCTAAATCTTGTTGCACATTAGGTCTTGCTTTGGCTGTCTCAATTAAACCCACAACTTCAGTTCTGCCCTCAAATTGCATTAAAGTTGACAAAAACCTAAAAATTCCATCCTAGGAGCTCTGCTTGCAATGTTTGCCTCTGCCAAGTAAACATATTTGATTGGTGCAAATTCTCTTCAAGTTGGGCCACCAATGTCATTTTTTAAAATGTTTTGGCAGACCGTAGGTGACTTGTACAGGTCGGCTTTTAGCTAATGGCTGCCGCACCCCCCTACACCTTGGTGCAGTGAACTCCCAGAAGCACGATAATGATGTGGCGTCGGCTGCTCACAAAAGCGAGCATCTTTTACACTTTTAGACCGGCTCATTTCCTTTCTGGACAAAATCTCTTTCTTTACTTTTGATGAGCATGCCTCATGCATTATACCTTGAAGCTGTTAGGAGAGTTTTTCACAAACTTAGCGCGCAGATGAGTCTTGTAGTTACCATTGGTTGCGGCGTAGGCAGCCTGTTCTAGCACAATTTTTGTCCAGAAGTGTTGACTCCTAAGGGGTTAACCAAAGCATGCTTGCTTTGTGTGTTATGTTCTTTAAGTAAGAAAGAGTGTCAGCATTACAGCTATTTAGGAGCAGTTTGAAAGTTGGTGCTGCATTGAGAGACATCAAATGTGCCTACAGTGCAAGTCACCACGATCAGCCTTACAGCCCTGTCACATGTGCACTCTTGATGACAGTTAAGAACGACAGAAATTTGCTACCACCACTGGGGGCAATGTTGCACAGCAATGTTTAGGATTTGTTGTAGTTCAACATTTTGTCTTGGGATGTTGCCACTGGCATTGCTCTTCCTAGTATGTGGCAGCGCTGTGGTGGACGCTGCCCCCTGCTCCTGCGGCTACGCTGCATGGGCTGAGCGGGCACAGCCGGGAGCATTGGCAGCCACTACCTGACAGTGGCTTAGTTCTAAGCTCCAGTGCAAAGGCCTGAGCCGTCCAAACGCGTTGACCTGATGTCATTGGTCAGCCACACTTATTTCACAACCAGCAACACCACATTCCTTGCAAAAACGTCAAGCTGTGCCATGCTGATGTCTGAATCAGCGGCGCCCGTTCAGTGCTAGGGCTACGACGAACTCTTATATACAATAGGACTTTCTTACTCTTGTTCCTCTTATCATTGCTAACTTGTTATTTACAGGGTTGGTTTAGTTTTTTTTGGTTTTATTCTTAGTTGTATTTAGGTATGTTTTCTGTTGTATCAACTTATGTATGTTTTGGTCCTTGTTCTGACGTAGAGGCTTCTCATTATCCAAGAGGTTCCTACGTCATGCATTCCCTCTAGAGACCATGACAGTTAATGACCTTCATGACATTAGCTAAGTAACACATAGCCTGTCATTGCTAAAATTTTGGGCGCCCCTAGTTTAACATTGCACAACAAGCCCAGGTCTCAGCTCAATGTAATCTGTTTAAGTGGTCCTCTGTAAAGTGCTGTCCCGACGCTTTGTGAACAAATACTCCCATTTACGTTTGGTGGGAGTGTGCTCTTCATCACCCTGAAGCTCCAGATCTGTATGCTACTGCCCGTCTTTCTTTTGACCTAGTGTGCTTTTCCTGCTGCACAACATTTGCACTTATCGTCATGTCTCGCCGTGCAGGAGCGCACTCTGTTCAGCCACCATGACAACTGGCGCCACCTGGGATGAGCCAGAGAGGAGGAATCCACAGAGGGTGCACGGTGGTGCGTAGATGTTTGCCCGGCTGCCCCAGCGGCGCTTGCACTTGGCACTAGTGTGCCTCGGCGCAGTCGTGATCCTGTTTCTGACGCAAGAGGTCGTGCGCCGCTACCACGAGTACCAGAAGTTCTACCGCTTCCAAGATTATGCCTTGCGGGTGAGCGAGTGAATCTCTAACTCATTAACAGGCAAACTACGCATGTCGTTGTCAGTGACGGGTAGCTAATTCACCAGCAAACATACCTCGACAGGAGTGGTGTACAAATGTACATACTTATGCCTTGGGTGCTTGACCGATGCACTGTGAGCCGAAAACTGTGAAATTCTAGCGTTGCGGTTTAGTTTGAAAGACCTCGCTTGTGCGCAGTGGTTGCCACCTGAATATGTAAGTCGCACGTTCTTCAGCGCGGTCTGATGGACCTAGTAGCTGCATTTGTATTGCTCTTCATTTGCTTTGCAGTGTGGCACTTGAGCGCTCAAGCCAAGACCGTGAACGTGTGTACTTATGGAGAAGATGCTCGTTTGAAACAAAGTACTAGTGGCTAGGTACATACTGCAGGCGCAAAGAGCAGATGAATGCATTTGTCATGTTTGACTGTAGTACATTTGACTGTTTTAACAGTAACCTTTACTCAGCAATAACTTTTGAAAACATTTCCACACATATTGATTTTGCCTTTTGAGAAAATTCATGCCACTGGTGTTGGTAGAAGCTTTCGTTTTCTTTGTTCTGTGAACGATGGCATGGCAGGACTGCCGCGTCTTTGTGACATCAAGCTGTGCGGCTTAGCTATACATGCGCCAGCCAATTATCGCTGACGATCTGTCTTCTCGCAATGCTCAGTCAGCCAGTGACAGTCTTCCATGTACCATTTTCTAACTCGTGCATGTGTATTTCATCATCACTGCGTCGCGTTAAGCCCGACCAGTCAATGAATTCACTGCCGAAACCTTTATCGTTGCTTATCTGTGCTTTTGAATCGACTTGCCTCATACCTAAGCATAAATGTGAAACAAAAAAGGTACACAAGCATTGCCGCATCAACAGACCGAATGCTCACAACTGGTGAGAATGACGAGGCCAGTTCATTGAAGTCAGCTTCATTACTGTATTGTGGTGACTGTACTTGGTGACATCCTAAGAATTGAATATATGCTCCAGCCACAGAAGCACACTGCTCGATTACACTGATATTGGAAGAACCTCACCTCCACCATGATGTCACAGAAATTGGACGGTGCGCATATGCACAAAGTTTCTGAGTTGTACAACGGAGTATTTGCCACTGCATTCTTGGGTTGTCACGTAAATGATTAATGCGGGTGTCAACAGATATAAGACTAATTATTTATAGTGGTGTACGTTTTGTTAGTGACTTCAGCATTGCAAATAACAGTGACAAATGTGTGTTGACAACATTTCCATTTGCAGTCATTAAGAGAAACTGAAGGAACTCGGGTGATGTCGTAGTGTGGTACTGAGCACCTTTATTTGGTCACGACCATGTACAACAGTAATCTAATGAAGAGCATCCTCATTCCAACATGGCAGCAAACATAACTGCTTTTTTGGCACTCGCCCATCGCCATGTTCTGCTCAAGCATGGATGCTCTGAGGACGCATCACATTGACAATGCCCCAAAGCTTTAGAAGTATTACACTGGAATTGATGAGCCCCCAACAGTAATGGTGTGCAAATACCGAATAGTAAGTCTCGAATCGAATACCGAATCGAATCAAGAAAAAAAAAGCCCAATATCGAATCGAATGTTGAATAGCAAAATTATTTAATAGAAGCTCGAATATTTACAAGTTCTCATGCAAAAAAAGCAGCTGTTGTACGTGATCTGGGGTCAACTTCTCCCTCCGGGCCGTAACGATGTTGCCAGCCGTCGAAAAGAACTTTTCACTTGGTACACTCGTTGC
The DNA here is from genome assembly GCF_013339745.2 of Dermacentor silvarum. Classification (NCBI taxonomy): domain Eukaryota; kingdom Metazoa; phylum Arthropoda; class Arachnida; order Ixodida; family Ixodidae; genus Dermacentor; species Dermacentor silvarum. The sequence goes on from NC_051158.1 coordinate 33,253,402, forward strand.
TGGAAGGCCCATGTACTTCATGGCCATCTTGCACAGTCGTGGGAAGTATTGCTTGCCTGTCTCTTTCCAGAATGCTAGAGGGTCTTGGTCCTTACTGAAAGTGGGCTCTCGAAGGTACCGCTGAAACTCCTCGATGGTAGCTGTTTTGGAGGAGTGTCTTCTTTCTGATGATGCTGCCAGGTTCTCAATGCTGTCCCAGATACTGCTGATGCGCTCCTTGTGAGATGTAGATGTTGACGCTTCAGTATAGTCACTTGATGCTTCTCCTGGAGAGCTCTGCAACTCAATTCTTGCAAGCTCTACGAGCCTTGTTTCCTGGAATGTTTGAGCACAAAAGAGGTTTTTAAACCTGGGGTCACAGGCGGTTGCCAACACATGCTCCTTTTGCTCGTCCTGCCCTGGAAACCTTGTTCTCATGCTTTTCAGCAAGTTTCTTGCAAACTCTGAGGTGTCATCATCGGCTGCAATGCAGTCTTTCAGGACCATTTGTGTTCCATAGAGAAATGGTACCACTGACGACAAAGTTGCATATTTCTTACCACTAAGATCTTTGGTCGCTGATGCGATTGGTTCAAGAGCTTTGACGAGCCCAGCCACTGCTTTCCACTCCTGTGGTGTCAGGTTGGGCATAGTTGTGTCAGAGGTGGCAAGCTAAACAGACGGCTTCTTTCAGCTGCACAAGACGTGAGAGCATGTCATGCTCACTGTTCCATCATGTTTCCACGTCTTGAATAAGTTCCAAAACTAAGAGCTCCATTCGTCGCTGGCAATCCTGCAATCTTGCCGCAGCTTGGACACTGTGTTTGTAATGACCAACAATTGCGTGACACTTCTTGAGAATGGCAGGAACTCCTGCTGGTTTCTTCCTTGGCATCTTTTATAGCTAGTTGCAGTGTATGACCCATACACTGCATTGGGACGCAAGAAATGCCCCTAAGGGCCGCACGGAAGTTTTGTGCATTGTCCGTCACCACATAGACTGACACTTTCGGCAGTGGCAGCTCCCAGTTATCCATCATTTCTTGCAGGTGCTCCAGGATGTTGCAAGCAGTGTGACTCTCGGTCACACTCTGGTTGTCCAATGCAAAGCTTCTCATCTCGAAGTTGGAGGTTAAGTAGTGGCAGGTAAAACTGATGTAACATTGGTTAACCCTCAACGTCCACATGTCACTTGTAAACGAGATCGACTCTATGCCTTCCTGGAAGTCCGCATGCATTCTCCCCTTGACAACCGTGACTGTCTCTGTACAACGCCGGGATGATTGTCCTCGAAAACGTCGTGCGGCTGGGTATCTTGTACAAGCAGCTCCATGTGGTTCATCAGCCCTTTGAAACCTCGATTTTTGACAAAGATGTAAGGCTGAAGGTCGAGCGCCAGCATTCGGGCAATCCTGGTGGTTATCGCCGTTCTCTTGAGCTGCGATAGGTCCTTGCCCGACTTCAGTGCACTTTTGATGAACGGCTGTGCACCTTCTAGTCTTCCTTGCCTCCCGCTGTCTCTCAGAAACACACTGTGCAAAGAAAAATGCATGTTCTTGAGATGGTTCGCAAGTGGCGTCGTCGTACTCGATGGCGTTCGAAGTTTCGTATCACAGCTTTTGCACGTAGTCTTAGGCTCTGAGTTCTTTACGAAATGTTTCCAAATGGCACTTTTTGTTCAGTCATGTCGCCCCTGACGTCAGACTACGTTTTCCGACACATAACGCAGATGAAATTCGGGAGCAGAAAACGTCGGCTTGGTTTCCGATAGTGAGGGACTTGATGGTTTCGGATTGCCCGGCGAAACGAGGCCAACGGGTGACGGGGGAAGAGACACTGGCGCCACCCCTATCCGGCTTGGAAAAGTAAGAGAGAAATTGGTTGGCTCTGCGGCCGAGAGGTGGCACGAGTGCCGCCCGCGTCAGCAACGCAGCGACGGGACGCAGCCAACACAGCACGCCGTGGTGCGCGGTTTTGCGGTTCGCTAGGGCGGTTTCCTTTTCTGCTCGCGAATTGCAGTCTCCGATTCCTCTCAAGTGTATACAGTCGCCAACCGATTTTCCGGACTTCGCGGGGACCGAAAACTAGTCCGAAAAATCGAAGTCTGAAAAACTCGTTCACCTTAAAAATGAAAATTTATTAGGCTTAGAGTGGTATTAAAAAAATGCTTAATAATGCCCTGCCTCGTACTACACTTGGAGGCATTCCGATTTGCTTGGATTTGCGCAAGACTGACGTCTCCGCATACAGTCAACAAGAGCGTCACGGCGTTGCCGATCTCCGTTAACAGAGATCGCCATGGTTGTCGAAAAAACGAGCCCCATTATTTTGCACGTGGCCTCCGAGACGAAAGGATGGCGTGCGCGGGAGCGACTAAATCCCCACCAGAACACGCCAGTGTTGCCAGATCTCGTCTTGTGCAGTTCCGTAGATTTGCGAGGCGGAGATGTCCCTAGTAAAGTCACGCGACTGCGTGCTGCGCTCGCCGCCTTATCGCCTCCCCCCCCTCGTACGTGCGTGCGCCAGATTTCAACGTGTGTGCACGCAGGAGATGAACGTGGGCGCAAGGTTTACACTTGCAGCTTATTCTGAAGAGAAATGAAACTATGTTTCATTTATTTATGAGAAATCTAAGTTAGCACATGTTACGACAGGGTAGGTGAACCTCAGCTAGGCGACTGGCCACGGCCGTCTGGTGTTGAGCGATCGGGCAGTGACGAGACGCTCTCTCGACTCGTTCTTGACGCCTTTTATGCGGTCCCCCCATACTTAAAATTATTTTCTGTTACATTAGTCACTGTCGCACTCTTCAACATTAACCTATTTGAACGGCGTGGCGGCGCCTAGCGTTCCTATATTTGTTTCTGCGTGGACTTCAGGGCCATTCACCTACCTGCCGAGCTCCCACCCGTTTGTTGTGGCGGTTTCTTAGCTTCCCTGGCCCAGCACACCCGTCCTTATTGACATATCTTGTCGGGCGCAAATCAGCGTTCTGTAGGTCGTTCGATCTTGTCGATGCTCAACACATTTAGCAAATGTAATGCTATCTATTCCGCAAGGCAGTTGCTAAACTTGGTGGTGGAGTTTATTTTGCAATCAGCATGTCATCAGCACTACATGGTTCCAGCTAGCAGGCTGACCTGAACAGATTATTGTAAAAATTTTGCAAGTCTGAGAAAACTCGATCTCGGTTCCGTTTGTGCCTTTGCATATTCTGCATATCTCATAGCAGCACACACTGTGCGACTTATCGATTCACAAGTTCAAATAAAGTCAGCCTATAACCGCGTTGACAAACGCGCTGACGATCTACGCATTTGTAACAGTCGCCTTACTTCTTCGACCTGCCACGCGGACTTCCCGTAGCTCTAACCGGCAACAGCTTACGTACTGGTTCAAGAAAACGGAAAGATCATGTTTCTAATGTGGCTTTTTGGAATCATGAGATTAGTGGGCGCACAGATGTGAACAGATTGCGCAATTTGAGAACACAGAAAGAGCCTGAAGCTTTACCGCGGAGCAAACTAAATTTCTTGTCAAATAAACACACACACAGGTTAATGCGAATAACCCATTCCTTATCGCGCACAATCGACCACTTACATACGCAAAAATGGTCAACAATCGTCGCCACTAAGACGATTCATTCAAATGATCGCACATGCCACACGACATAAGGCATCGCCGACGATGAAGTTGTTGACAGTCCTAACAATCTCCCCGTGAATTCATGTGAGCGCTCGCAAGATAACGCAATCCTGGCTAAAATAAACAAATAAACACTGAAAATATTATAAACAGAACAATGCGCATAGGCGGGTCCATCAATAATCATATGGGCAGCAGTGAAAAAATATGCACAGCGAGTTTCACTTCGCCTGTTCAACAGGCGTTGGTTCAACTGGCCGACTTGACTAGGGAATTTCGGCCTCCATTCTGGGTGCATGAAAGAGCTAGTTTTGGTGAGCAGCCCAGAGTTTCCAGCATGATGTTTTCAATACCGCTAACCTTGGGCGATGTTGCAATCGGTATTTAGCCTCGCGCGGCGCGCGCGTGCGTGTCCCAATTTTGGAGGCCATAGTCGGGGCCACTGGAAGCCAAGCCTGGTCAAGTCGGCGAAATTCCAACATGGCGTCCTCCAAGAACGGGTAGCGTGGCTCGGAACGAGCGATTTAGTCCGGAAAATCGAACTTTGGTGCCTGAATTCGTCCGAAAAATCTGTCGCGAAACTGCATTAGCTCTACGGGAACCCGGACGGTGCATTCATGAAGTCCGGAATATCCAACAAGTCCGAATTTTTGGAGTCCGAAAAATCCGTCGGCGACTGTATACAACTTTTGCTTGTGAAGGAAATGAAACATGGTGCAGCCTGTGCGAGCGGCGCAAACAAAAGGCTGTTTTAGTTCAGTTTCACGGTTTGGATGTGTCACAACCACAATTAAATCTGCATGCTATCAGGTTCGTGGCATTCAAACTTTGTGTATTTAGAGTGTGTTTCACATATTACTCGCCAACTAGGCTCGCCGAATATAACGAATATTCGAGTAACCGAATATTTAAGATTCGATTCGAGAAGTTACAATTCGATTCGTATTTGTATATTCGAGTATTCGCATACCCCTACCCAAAGTATAACATTCATGCTAAGCCCAGTAACGAAAGGTAAGTATTGTGATGAGGATATGTTGGTATTCAAACCTGGATTACTAGCATAGAGAGGAAGATCCTAGCACAAATAAACTTTATAAACGCAGGATTTGCTGTGTTCACATGTCCACGTTTTCTTCTTGTGTTCACGTCTTCTTTGCACTGCACTATAGCGGTCATTCTGCAACTTACAGACCTGTTTCACATGCAGGTTGAAGGCTTGAGGAAAGAGATGTCAATGCTCGAGGCAAGCGCCGGGCAGCTGGAAAACCGGACGGCCAGTGTAAAGCTTGATTTGCTCATCGGCCGCAAGCGGCCCCGCTACAAGGACACCTCGAGACTGGCCATCCACTAGCAGCCACGGCTCGAAGTGATGCGGGTGAAACGGCATTCAGTGTGCACATGGTAGCACAAAGAGCGTGGAACAAGAGGCATGACACAAGTGACAAGTTCAACATGCACAACATGTTAATGTTGTGTCTGCTGCTCGATCATCCTGTGCCATGATGCTAATCCCTGGAGCATCAACGACGAGCTGTGAACATTCTGATATGTAGGATTTGCCAAGCCTGTGGTCTGGCATTGCTTATTGTTTTTCTAGGCATTTGTTTGCCATCGTGGACTTAGCTTTAAAAATGCAATTCTACTGCCAAGAAGTTGGACAAATGTGCAGTGTAGAATGTCAGCACCAGGTCTCTGAGAATTTCTAAGTCAAACTTTAACAAATATTGCCCATGCTTTTGTTTCGTTTGTAATGTTAAATCTGTGTTTGATTAATCACCGTTTACTTGTCATTTACATGAGCTCCTAGTTGTCTCAGAGGCGTGCTCAACCATTCCACAAGGAGCAGTGCTTAGCTAACCATCACTTCACAAACAGCAGGTCAAGCCTGTAAAGCGGCTACATTGCAACGCTAGTTTCTCGATTGCACAAGCCATTGGTGTGCTTGCTACTTCTGCTTCTTGTGCGATAGTGAAAGGTTATGAAAATCAAGTTTGTGAACAATTTACCAGTTTTCAAGGTGCCTGTGTTTGATGCAGGCGCACATGACCACTCTTAGCCATGCCAGAACAAATGAACATCGCTGCAAGATGATGCGTGTTCCTGTGCCAACTTCAGGGACGTCAATGCCTTACACGAAACGTAGATCAAACTGATTACATGTAGTAGCGAACATGTAGTAAGAACTTCAGCCAATGTCTGGTATATTGTGGCTTTCCTGCAATGTAGGTGTTGAAAACGTGTGAAATTAAACCGAGGGCCCTTTGGCTGCCACACTGAGGTCAGTTTCAGGTTTACTGAACATGGTTGACGTCTGTTATGTGTGAGGTGTTTAAGATAAGAATACAGTGGACTTGCGATAATTCAAACTGGGAATATTCAAAGTTCTGGTTGTTTTATGCAAATCGAAAAATTATGGCTATGTCCTTGGTGAGTTGTATGGCTTAGTGACACTTTTTGGATTCATAGTGCAGTGCAGCTTTGCCAGAAAAGGCAGGTAAGAGAGCATTTATGAGGCACGAATGGTCAAAACGAACCTGCATTTGATGGCTGCTGTGTGTGGTTGCAGAACTACAAGTATGGTGGGCTGAAAAAAAAAAAAAGCAGTTCTGTACTTGTACAACTTGAGTATCGCAGACTGTTTGCAGGTACAAATGTGTTTATGGTCACCACTACAAGATGGCGCCACTGAGATGTCTTTTGGACAGCATCTTTGACAGTTAACACTAATAATTCAGAACAAAAATTGATAGTCCTAGGAACTTGAATTCTGCAAGTTGTGTCGTATCTTTTTGTTCAATGTCAATGACAACGAGCGTCTGTTCTCTCCTTGCCGATGTTGCACAAGCGGGTCTTGTGCACTCTTCTCACGACTGGCATGTTGTCGAATATCTGCACAGTTGCGTGACTTTGGCTCATTTTCTTTTTGTAATACAACCAGCGTGGCATTATCCCTCTACAAGAGCCGTGTTGTCGCTCGCAATCTGCCCTGTATAGTTGGTCTACGTGCTACTTAGAATACTAGCGAATTAAGGTTCACCATATTCACAACCTGCATCAGGTGATGGTATGCTGATTGATGTGGCAGTTGTGTACGTTGTGTATGTTGAATGTGCTATCATAGTTTATCCCAGCAAGTTGTATGTGGCATCTTTTCCGCGGTTTGAAACATTCCGTCACTGATGTTAAGAGCTTGTTGTTTACCATCAGTTCTGCTAGACTGCTGAGCAGTTGAAAGAAGAGTTGGAGATTAGCAATTCATTCTGAAGGCAGGATTCATATTATGCAATGCAGCTAGCTTGTAGAGTCGGGGTTGACAATTAATAGGGATTTTCTTTGTTACCTTTTCCGTTGATTAGGTAGCCGAGATTAAATATCCATGTTGTGGGAAGATCTTCTGTTCTGTAAATAAGTTGTTAATTGTGAATTGCCCAGTGTTTCTGGAAGAATCCCAAATTTAGTGCGAACAAATTAACTTTTGTTTGTGGTTCACATTCAGTAACACTGTTGTAGATGTTTTCGTACTGTCATTTATGGCTTCTATATACTATCGCAAGACATGAATAGGGATTGAAACCTTTTTAGCGCTGTATAATGTTCCAGTGTTGTCAGTGTTATGACAGATAGTTGATCTTTTTGCAATAGAAAGACGTAAAAATGAAAGAACTGAGTGTAAAGATTTGTTGCGGCTATGCTCTACAAATGGTACACTGTTGTTCCAGTTCACAATATTGTCACAGAAGTTACGTGCAATAGCTTACTTGTAAATGTTTGAAAGATGGGACTTAGTGCAATGCACTGGTGCAAAGTTGTGTCAGAGCCCTTGAATTGTTTTGTTTGTTTTTTTGTCGGGGGAGGGGGGGGGGCGTCACCATTCCTTAAAAAAGTAAGTGTGCAGATGTATGTGGATTCAGCTCAGTAAGGTATTTGTAAATTAATCTTATGGAATATGCAAAACAAGTAGCATGCTCCATTGACAACCACAAATGCTGGCACAATTATTTAGGTCCAAAACTCCCTAAACAGTTCAATGCCAGTGTTTCAGTTGATCTGTCATTCGTACTCACTGTTGCGTAAGCATCAGGTCTTGAGCATTCGTCAAATCTTTTAGAAATATGTCAGTTAAAGGCATGTCATGGTGGTTGTATCTTCTCTTGTAGCTGACAAAACCTCTTGCAATTTGCTTCTAAAGGTGTCATGAAGATTGTGCATGCCATTGACCCTAACAGATTGGCATATATAGTTGACGAACACTGGCCTTTGAATTCAAAACCACAGTATAACTCACAAAAAAAGGATAGTTATGCTTTCTCTTGGGACTGATAACTGATAAGCCATGATGACTGATAATTCATAAGCCAAAAGCTTCACCATTGAATTGAGAGCACTGAGTTGCATAGCTTTCATTGAAGTTTCGTGAGCAGTTAGACATATCGAAGGACTTCAGTTGTATTAAATGTCATAATAACTGTTGATCAAATGGTTTGAAACCAACTTTCAATGCTTGTGTCTTGTGGTAGCATCCAGGAATCTTAAGAAAACAACGCAAAGTACCACTTTGTTGCTGTGTGCAATTCAGGCTGAAATAGTAGAGTTCAGGCAAAGAATTCATCAGTTCAGGCTAAGATTGGAGATCATCGATAAACCACATCTTATACCATGGGTCTGACTACTAGCTTACCACTGTGGTGGTTAGTAAATTTGAATGGACACTTTTCATCAATTTCAGGTTGAAACTTGACCTCTCACTTTATGCACGAGGCTGTGTGCACCGAGATGGAACAGCTAATTATTACTTGACCACTCTTAGCAACCCAAGTTTGCAACGGTCTGCAGAGTAACTTTTCTATCACTTTATATGGTCTTATGGATCACACTTTTTTTCTTCATTGTAGCATAAATAAATGTTCGATTATAGTGGCCCGTGTACTAATTAGGTCTTTTTATCGAGAGTAGATGTTAGTGTACTGCCACGCTGGAATGAATTGCTAACATGACACAACGAACAAGGAGGTGAAGTTCACGTTCCACATTTGCCACTGTGTATGATACTGGGAAGGTTCATTTACAGAGGCTTAGTTTTGAGCCCAGAGCATTCTTAGCACCCGGTACACCAGAATCACACATCTTGCAAGTAATCAAGCAAAAGAGGCATTCCTTTTCGCTTCTTTTTTTTTTGCATTTCATTCGACGTGGTAGTACATTTGTTCAAATTCCTCACAGCTTCATCCAGGAAAGTTAGTGTTGAAAGCATCTTGGTTGAAAGTTGCACGTTGGCGAGACAGCTTGGAAATTGTTAAAATGTGCAGTTCTTGGCACGAAATATTAAAGAGTTTATCGTGAAGGGACGCCCTGACCTTGCGATGTCAGCCGATCCAGCCTTTCAGCCCATAGGCACTGGTATTTGTGCTCTGAAATCGCATACCTGCCGAAAAAAGAAAACTGGCACTGGTGGATGGTAGAGCAATGAAGCGAGCTTCCAAATGTGAAGCGTTTGCAGTCGGGTACGATAGGTGTCGACCTGCTGTGATAATTAATAGAGACCACGCCATGCAACCTCTTGATGCACCGTTGTTTATCCAGCAAAGTATGCGCTCCACGAAAGACCACCTACAGGGTCATAGCAGTGCTGGCATTTTTAAATTTACTTGCTCACCTGATAATATTCATATTGCAAAAATATGTTGTAGTTCGAATATTTCGTACAAGCCTAAACTAATCAAGCACTTAATGTCAGTAACACTAACGAGGCACTTTTCAGGTTTGCACTTAATACTTCCTAATGTTTTCTTCTAGATGTTAATGGACATGTGTACACGTGAAGTTGTAAAAAAAATGCCATACCTTGCTTGAACATGTCACAAGAAGCAATTTTCTTGCAAACATTTTACTTAAGCCAGTAAAAGCCACCACTACCATTGCTTTAGATAGATTTTATACATTGCCTCCATAATGAGGCAGTTGTCGCCGCTAGCCAAACTTTATGCAGAGGGTTGTTTGTGCTTCCATGTGCTGAAATACTTGCGCACAATGTCACAATCCATATTACGGTATTTGCATGTGTCTTCTCAACATGCAGTGCATTTCAGCATAAAATCTACCAGCACTTACATTGGGGCCAAACAGTGTGGGCTTGCATGTGCTTGTGCTCACAGGATGTCATTTCTTTCCCCACCCTGACTTGCAGTGCATAACCTGCATGAAAAAAAATTTGTGTGCCACTGACGCAAACATGCTAAAGCATGTTTTTGGTGTCCAAAATCTTTCTGCATTTCACATTTTTTAGAAAACCCCCTGGCGAAATTCTTCTCTGCTGTTGTACGATGTCGGCTGTCCACCGCTGCTTCATTACTCGTAAAGCGTTGTGTACGTTCGTCTGTTGCGTGTGCTTCGAGGTTGCTATTTTTGTAGAGTTGAAAGAAGGCGCACACCGCTTCGTGAAGGAAGCCTTGTTTAGAAGATGTATACATGCACAGGTTGCACTGAAAGGTTGTGGAAATAAAGCCAGTTATTTCTATACTCGTGTCACTGCTTTGTGGTTTTCCATCGATCTTATACACTCCAGTTTCACAGTAATGCCCTTGGAAAGAGTATGAGGGTCCTTGATGTCATGCTGTTGTACAGTGCTCAGAGAGTGCATTTAAGTAATTTTCACGAGCAGGATCAGAGAGATACAGAGATAAGGATAAGGAGAGGAAGTCAAAGTATGCAGGCAAGATTTGCTAAATTTCAAGATCAAAGGATAATTAGCACATTCATTGCTAAAATGGGTGATTACAAGACTGATTGAAGCGCAGAAACTTTGAAGTGGCAAGAAGTAGGTCCTTCTCACTTGTGAGTGATATGTGCAAGAATTATTGTACCGAGCATGCAAAGCTAACTGTTTTGTATGTTAAATGACAGGGATATCGATGTATCCAGACATGTACACTACAAACAGATGCACATCCTGTGGCGAGGTTGCCACACTTAATCACATGTTATGGGAATATCAGGACATAACAAACAATTGGGCAGTGCCGACACCTCCGTCTCTTCCACCGCCAGCCTCCGCTCGCGTTGGAAGACCGTATTGCTCAGCTCGAACCTGACAGTACAGCTCTGGGCCGTCCAGCGAGCCGAGGAAGCCGCTTCGAGACAAGGTCTCGGAACCGCGTCCGCGGCGGGTGCCCAGACCCACTAAAAAGACGCCGCACTCACATCTGATTGATTTGATAATAAAGTTTACATTCTTCTTCGACAGCCTAATTTTTTGTGCATAGCCCCATTTTTAACGACTGTCTCCAGTTAAGAACTTGATTCTGAACTGATAATTTCTACTGGCCAAGGTTCATAGTAGTGGTGGACATTTTAATTTGTGTATTGTCAGTGGAATAGGGCTATAACATTTTATTGCGATAGCAATTATATGGACGCTCCAAAGCGGATTTCTGCCGTCGCCGTGAGGTTCCGTATGACGTCAACGGCGATGAAATCGTCGCCGCGCGCCGTATTCTGTATGTGCAAGTGAAAGGTAGCGAGGGACGCAGGCTTTGACGGGGAGCGAACGCACGGCGGAGAGAAACGCGCGTTCTCCGCCGTGCTCCCTGAAGGGCTGCTGAATTAAGCGTCTCTTTCCTCCTTTACAATACGCGACTTCTTCCGTCACGCGAAAGGCCGTGGGGGGACGGGAGGGAGGGGTGGCGACGTTTAGCTGCAGCACCAAATGCCTATTTATATAAAAACGTTGCGAGGCGAGAAGGTGCTAAAGACTTCTGACGCTGCTCGACGAGTGTCCCGTTCTAATCTCGTCGAAAACCTCCGAGCCGCCGCCAGAGGCACCGGCAACAGTCACCAAAAACACCGACGGCGTCGACAACCGTTCTGCGCGTTGCTGGTGCTGCTGCATGTCTAAGTTAATACAGCTGATAAAACTACTATCCTTGATCCGTATAGATCTCTACTAATTTGCTATCGCAATTGATGCTTCGCCTTTCGGGTGAAACTGCGACAATTTTTTAATAAATCTTTGATAAATAATTAGCATCACTTGTTACAATTGCAAAATTGAAGCCTGCCAGTGCTTAATAGCAAAAATACAAATTATGTTACCACCATCAGTTTCAGGATGGCTTTCGTCAAATTTGCAGCAAAATGCATTGGTGTTCAAAGCTAGTCTGTGGAACACCAATGCAGTTTGTCGCCCTCATTAGGGACGAATAGGTGAAATTAATGCTGTTAGAATGCCCACCAAGTCGACATGCCTTGAGCACTGGCTAGCTCCAATTCTGCAATTGCACTTATACAGTAAAGTTACTATACGTAACTAGCAAGTTTATTAGTGAACTGCTTTGGCAATTGCTGATGGTCCACCGCTGCTCTGAATTTAGGCCAGCAAAAAATTGTCATTAATTTGAAATTCTATGTCATTGAGGTAAATATGTGCGGGACAAGCACTTTCTCCCGCGACAGGACCCCCGGAGCACAATTTCTGTGTTCTTGGAGTGCGTAGTCATGGTTTCAACTTGTAGATTAGCACTCAGAAGAGTTTGCACCCTTTGTGGCCTTAACCTTCAACAATAATCGTCGTCTATCTTAACTGTGTGCCTTTACTTTCTTTAACGCTGCGCACCGTACGGTATGCGCGTTACCAGCGTGACATACTATTTTTGACAGAAAGGTAGCGAGCGCAGAGTTTTCAAGAAATGAAACGCAAGCAAAAGAGATGGCGATTATTATCGATGGATAAGATATGCCCCGAAGGGTATACATTTTTTTAGAGAACTCCAAAAAGTTGTAAAGAGTAAAGAGAACTCCAAGAATGGAGTCAGATATGAGATATCTAAAACTCTAAAAATAGTTTACACCCTTTTGGGCGTGTTTTGCGAAACAATAGAGTTTTAGATTAAAAACCACACCCAAGCGTTGGGGTACTCAAATACCCTTTAGGGTGTATTTTGTCTAACAATAGAGAGTTTTATAATAAGAGCCTCACCCAAAAGAACCTCTGCGCTCTTTTGCGCTCGCTTTGCGTTCTTTTGTAACGCCCGGCGGTTTGCGTCCTCCAATGCCTGGGCACCCTGATCTAAAGCTCTCTAATAATTATAATTTGTCTTGCTTGCGTTTCCGTTCTAGAAAACCCTGCGCTCGCTACAATTCCCTGTCAAGATCGAATGCGATTGATTACGCATGTCTTTCTGATAACGCGCTTTGCCGTTTGCGACCTGGATGGATACCGGGCAGCACAGTCCCAAATTAAGTGTATATACGCTTTACAGTCTGAAATCAACCCACTTCTACAAATGGCAGACGAACCTGAAGACGGATCAATCGAGTCGGAGTATAGTTTCGGAATCGTTCGCGCGTTTGAGTTTATGCTGACATTATGCACCGCTCGAAACAATGCGCTCGCGGCGGCCTCCGCGTATAACGTGCTATTATATAACGAGTGTAAAAGCCACAATGAACCCTCCGCGAACTGATTCCCACTTTCCCTGCAGAATATATCGAAGCAGGAATAATGTAGTCGACGCGAGCACGTACGTACATCGATCTCCGAACACGCGGAGAAAACGACACGGCCGGACAATGAAATGTTGGCTTCTATACATCGTGGCGAGACGCGGCTTATGCATTGTGTTGGGGCACAGGGCGACGCCGAAGCGATCGACGGCGCGCGAGCGCGCACGACTTCGCCCCCTCGGCGCAGACACAAAGGCGCCGTTGCGTCAACTTTCACAACGTGGCTGCGTTCAGGCCGGCCACCAATACCTTCCTCTACGTCTCGCTCGTGGTGGCGTCACGCGGCAGAGGTCTCGCTCCAACACCGCGTGCATGCAATGGCGGACGATATTACGAAGGCTGCAGTGCACCACGTGATGTCTCGCGGACGCAGCCTTTTAATTTCTCACCGTGCTGCAGTATAACCCGAACGTGGCCCACGGCCACGATGATGTCGGTGCACCACATATTGTGACGCGTGTACACATTGTTTTGCCTTTTTTTTTTTTTGACGGTGACAATATTTCGCCGAATTGTTATTACTGCTATCGAAGTTGTCGCTCCGCTCGAGGGGCGCTAACGAGACGCGCGCTTGTCGCGGCGCTGCCACGTTTGTTGCTTGTGCAGCTTCTCGACGTGCTGGTACCTCAAGATGGCGGCCGCGATGACGTCAATAATCGTCATCATCATGTGTTTTTTTTTCACCACTGGATACACATTTCAAGATGAAAAAGCCATCTATCATCTAAAGCAACCATCTATCGAAAAATCACATGAGAGTCGCCTCCAGTAATCTCATGTGTATGTGGGTCCCACATAAAAACCATGTTCACCTAAATCATATGAAAGGCATGCCGTACGTTCCCATAATGTATAAGAACATATGAGGTTTTATATGGGATATGAATTCATATGGGATTTTTCGATATGGGGCTTACGGATTTTGTTTTCAACAGGACTACATCGGCAGCTCGTATATGTACTATCGACCGAAAAGATTTACGCACCACGGGATCTCAGAAAAGTAGCCAGTAAAACCGTACATCACAATGTCGTTCGCATATACCAGTAGAGGCTGGAAATGGGAATACCAGGCTGCGTTTTGAGGCTGCGGAGATATTCAGCTTTTTGTCAGATCCCTTGGTCCGTAAACGTTTTTGGTCGATAGTACATGAGACAGCTTGTACAATATACTGCATATTGCCTTCAAACCTTTTAAAATGAACTCGGATGCGATTACGTAAAACATTTACTACGGATATGATGTCAGATGCGTGTGGAGTTGTATATGTATAAGTTGTTTGATTATATATCCTTACTGGCAGCTTACGAGAAATACTGACGCTATCTTAGGTATACACTTTTGTGTCCTCTCAGATGCGGAAATGCGCCCATGAAGTGCGTTTCGAATAGCGCGACATAACATGAAAATCCGGGATGCAAAGATCACCATGGCAACAAACCGCATGACGTCACACCTTCATCTCTGCGTTTAGCCGAAGAAAAGCGGTTTTCACCGCGACGAACTTGAGGAGATGATTTTTTGTCTACATACATGGAGATGCTGTTTGGCAACATCTAACCGTGGTGCTTAGTTAAAAAAAAAAAAAGAAGGCGGGAGGGGGGGGGGGTCGCGTTCGTAATAATAATAACGTTTAGCATATTCGGTAATAAAGTTGATGCACGGTAATGCAATGATGATGATAAAAGATGGTAATCGAATGATGAACACAGGACCAGCGTTCGTCCTGTGTTCTTCCTTCTGACCCGTTTAGCATATTCGGTAATACAAGTTGATGCACGGTAATGCAATGATGATGATAAAAGATGGTAATCGAATGATGAACACAGGACCAGCGTTCGTCCTGTGTTCTTCCTTCTGACCGTATTTTTAGCGATGTTTTTCTACACCATGAATGATGAACCGACTTGAAAAGCGATTATGCCCCATAGCTGTCTTCGGGTCTCAAAACGATGAGCAAAACGAGAACAATTAAGGTGAAAGCAGGAGCCAACGTTTCGACAGGTGGACTTGTGTTTTTCAAGGAATACTATATAATTCGTCGCTCAAAGGAATATACAATTCGCCGCCTGCTTGTTATACATACTGAGCCAAACCCGCGATTATAACGAAGTGGTTCGTGTGCTAAAAATAGTTCGAGATATCAGTTAAATTGATATATCCGGACCTGTATACACAACAAACATTGGTGATGACATCGTTACTCACGGGTAGAAAAGAAATCAAGTATCAGATGGCGACTAGACTCGCGCAGCAACCCGAATCAGTTTCGCTGCAAAAAAAAAAAAGCGACAAATATTTTTTCTGTATTCATTGCACAGTATAATGAAGTTTAATCACTCTGTAATGACAAGGACTCGCTATATCAACTAAGTTTTGCTAAAAGCATCACCGATGGTTGTCAATGTAGGTTAACAGCTGAACGCTTCTAGGAAGCTATTCACTTTACTGAGGGAATGATTCGCTTAAAGGGACTGACAACCGCTCAGAACATGAATCGAGATAACCCCGCTGACGGAAAGATTGCATATCGTACTGGTTAAAACGAGTCGTGGTTTTCTTATTAAATGTGAATTTATATTTTTAATTCTTTACTAAAAGTCGCGAAAAATGACCTTTGGCGCCCCACCTGGCAAAAACAATTAGGATGCATATGAGGTCTACCACGTGACCTTCTATTAGCGCACGCGGTTCCTGGTCTTTCTATCGGTATTGAAATGCAGTACACTTCTTACAGCGAAAGCTGTATATGGCTAGGCGAAACGAAAAATCGTTCGTCCCATGTTTCTCTAAACGTCTCCATTGGCTGCGCCGTCAGTTACGTCGTTCTCTACGTCGCACCCAAGCGCGCGCGCCATTGGCAGCGCCGTTAGTGACGTCGTTCTCTGCGTCGTATACGTGTACCTGCTCTGCCCGCAACGCCGTCTCCTCGGCCCGCCGTTGTCGCATGTGTTCGATATCTCGAGTTAGCTCGGCGTCGTGGTTAGCAGCATCCGCCCGCCACTGGTACTTGCGTTCCACTAGAAACACAAACATGTAACCAATAATTCAGAAACGCTTCAATACAGCGTCGGGATTAACCCACTGCTGAACACCGGGGCGCCGTTTCAGGTTCTCTGGTTAACTATCTTTTTTTTTTCTGTTATAAGTTTTCCTTCTAACTTGCAATGTGCAGATAGGCCTTCGTTTGTAGTGAGTAGAAAAGTGGCGCTGCCTTCGCTTTTGTTTTTGATGAGTTGGCTTGTCTCATCTATCTACAGAATAGCGACGACGGGGGCCAGCCAGTCTTGGCGTATATAGGCGTATACTTGGGGAAAACGCGATACAAGTATAAGAAAGGTCTGTACGACAACGCAAAATTATTGTATCAGATTTTCATTCCCAAAAGTGGTTGAAAAGTTCGAATCGAGGGTGGTTAATCACAGTTGCACTCGCTCCTGTGAAAGCAGGACGATGGGCGGCTTTTACAATTTGCGAGGTGGGCTATCGGTATCGCTCCCACTTCTCAGTATTGCTGGCGGAGGGACTCTTACTTTTTTTAGAGGCTGCTCAGATCGAGAAATTGTGCTTACGAAATATCCACGCACTTTTTTAAGTAACCGCTGCAGGTGTAAACACTGCAGAAGGTGAGCTTTCTTTTGCGCCATAAAAAAAAAAAAACAAAAAAAAAAACTTGGTCCTTACAAAATCGGTTGTAAGTCCCTTTAAAGGCGTATATTTTTTGCAGCAAAAATAGGCAGCGTTTGTTGTTTCATTGCCTGCATCCGCAGAGAATAGAGCCGTTAATTACAGCTGTAGCGGTGCCGGAAGCTTCTCACACCAGGTTATATATATATATATATATATATATATATATATATATATATATATATATATATATATATATATTGTGTGTGTGTGTGTTTCGCCATAAGCGCGATAGCCACATGTTAGATATAAATGTATGTTGCCGGATCCACTGCGTGCCGCAGCTAACGTAAGAAGGCGCGTAATACATGGTGAAAGGAGAACAGAGCGCCTGTTAAGCGTTTTCCGCCGTGCGTTCACTCCCGTGAAAGACGCGCCCCTCCGCCCTTTCACTCGCACATACCGTTCGGCGCGCGGCGACGATAAAGCCATCATCTGCTTTTGAGTCACGATGTGTGAGACTCGCAGCTGCATTGGCACGTAAGCTAAGTAAAAAAATGTCACAGTTTCGCCCTATTAGAAGTAGGTGAGCGGCTTTGGTAGCAACAACACGCAGAACTGTTATCGACGCCATCGGCGTTAGCTCAAAATGCGTGCGGCGTTGGTGACGTAGCCTCTGATATAAATAGGCACTTGGTGCCGCAGCTAAACGTCGCCTCCCTTCCCTCCCCCTCCCCCACGACGTCTTTTATCCCGTGATCGCGCCCTTTCACTCGCACATACAGCGTTCGGCGCGCGGCGACATTTCATCCTGTACCTTTGAATCCTGCCATCGGACAATTTCATTTATGTTTATTAATTAAAGCCAACGTCATTCTTAGCGACATTGCCACCACTTTTCCGTATCGGGTACGTTTCAAACCTCTTCCCTATAGGCCGATCCCAGAGGTTGCGCACAGCCGCGCCAATAAAGTTACATCATTTTCAGGTTTGAGCTCTGATCTGTTTCGCACTTTTCGTATTTAAGTCTGAGAAGATTTAAGATAAAAGGCATGCGCTGTCTGTGTTTTGTTTCCGTGACATTTGTTTGGGGGCTGCCATTCTCATAAAATTCCGAGGAATAATTTTGTCTCCTCCTCCGCGTTCCCCTGACCGATGGAAGTCACTCCTTGCTAAGCTCGGCGAGTAAGAACTCGAGCTTCGCGGTGTGCTGTATACCTCGTTGGGGTTGATTGCGTGAATGCCTGAAGTCGTATGTGCTGGGAACCGGAGCAATTGCCTGCCATTCTTCTCTGCGTTAGAGAATTTTGCTTTGTTGACTATGATGACGTGCCACGCCTCAGGAGAGAAAAAGACAGATTAACAAGATTTAGCGATATTAGAAAATTCTATCAAAATCAGAGGCGAATATTACCACCGCCTGACACTAAACTGAACAGAACTGAGTCCGTTGCTTGGAGGCGATTACAAACAGAAACCTATGTGAGTCCCGTGCGGTTAAAGACTTTCTACCCCGAGATATACGCCAGCGATATATGCAAGCTATGCAAGTCTGCTAGAGCCACCCTTCAACACATGTTGTGGGGATGTAAA
This sequence comes from Dermacentor silvarum, assembly GCF_013339745.2. Taxonomy (NCBI): domain Eukaryota; kingdom Metazoa; phylum Arthropoda; class Arachnida; order Ixodida; family Ixodidae; genus Dermacentor; species Dermacentor silvarum. The sequence continues at coordinate 33,271,751 of NC_051158.1, forward strand.
ATATATCAAGAAAAAATGGCAGTCTCCCCGAAAAAACTACGGGCGTGGTGGTCGGCCACGCTACTCAGCTCAGAACTCCTAGACCAACTTTGGGCCGTCCAGCGAGCCATGGATGCCGTGCGGGAGCAACAGCTCCCAGTGGCCATCTAGGCGGCCCCAGGCCCGGGCCTCCCAATCGCCGGATTTCAAATAAAGTTATGTCACACACTCATAATTTTGTCAAGAATGTAAGACCTGGTGTGAGGAACTTTAGTGATAGGATGGTGTGGCAATACAACCCGAGTATACCGCATGTCTATAGCATGGCATGGCATAGAGCATACATATTCCTAAATGTGTGCGGAACCTCACGGCAACGACGACGGCAAAAAATCGCTTGAACTGCCCGTATAATTTGATGGAGTTGAATTTAATGATGTTCCGAAAGTTAAGCCGAAAAACCGCCATCTTAGGAGGGGCAAATAAGACATTACCGCATATTGAAAGAAACGAAGCGCTTTCTTCACACTCCCGAGAGTTTAGAACTATACCTTATTTTGCTGTACAGGTCGACGCGTATCTATTTGTTACTGGTTTTAGGATGAATCCTGAATGTCCTGGCAAATTTTATTGTAGATAACGTCATCAATACTCAGGCGAAGATAATAATTTCGCCGGAAACAACCAGCTTAAGTATTTTCTAGTTCAATTGGCATTTACATAAACAGAGCCAAAGGACTTGATCCTGTAAACGGACACCAGCCGAAAATTTAGACTGTATTTCAGAGGTGAACGAATGGCAAGCGCCGGCTTCCACTCCATCATTTTATTGCGATATCAATTATTGACCCTTTTCGCGGCGATCCCGTGGGCGCTGTCATGTTTGATCACGTGGTGACGCGTCCATTGCTTGCATCAACTACCTCAACTGCCTCTGTTGCCTCCACGTTTACAATGGGTGCACATGACGCCCGATGCGGCGCAAAAAAACCTCTGTTTCGGGATATATCGTAGACAGTGACTGGGTGGACGACAAGAAGCTTTGGCTACAGCTTCAGGGGACGTGTAAGTGCTTTCGGAGTTCATTAAGCTTTGTCCAAACGGCGCGAGCAGCGCATATGGTGCTTGTTGTAATGGCAAGGCTAAAAATGTATTACAGGCTATCCAAACTTTCCGCTTATGAATTCAATCAGGATCAGTGTGTTTTGCTCTCCGTTCCTCATTTGGCAAATATTTGAAGCAGCGGCTTGGCACGTTTCTGACGCAGTGAAGTACGTCGGTGCGGTCACTATACCTGATTATTTTCGGCCTAATCGCTCGCGGGAGTGCTCCGTTCCGATAGATTTGTTCTTGCTGCACACAAGGCTTGGAACGTAGCTGTCCTGCGCATTTCTGTCGTCGCCGTGAGGTTCCGCATAAAGTCTATGGGCGATAACATCGCCGCGTGCCGTATGCTGAATGGGCGAGTAAAAGCTTGCAAGGGTGAGCCTGCGATTGCGGCTCAATCTTGCGCACGCAAGGAAGGACAGCGGGAAGGAAGTGCGCCGTCTTCCGTCGCGCGCTGTGTTTTCGCGGCTTAGTTCGCGTTGATGCGAGACGCAGCACAAAGGTCAATTCGCTTGCAGCTGCTGCCACGCTTACTCACTCCAGCGTTTTGACAGCGAGTTTCCGCGGTCATCGAGTGAGATGCGTTCATGTGTGCTTGTGCGCGCGTGACACCATGCTTGTTAATTCAGTTAGTATGCCTATGTTTACAAGTTTACACGGCCGATGAAACTATGCTATTCTTACTTCGTATAGCTGTCCACTAATTTGATATCGCAATCGATGCTTCGTCTTTCCGGCAAAACTGCGGCTTTTTTACATACAAGAGTTACTTTTTGTTCTTTTCTTTAAGGGCAGTCTTCAGCTTCCAGGAATAAAATTATGCAACTTTGACACACTAACTGACAGTGCATCTTGTATAATTAGTGCCTGAAAGGGATGAGATTGAGCGTTAAATGCTCTTGTCACACGTGGCGCCGGAATTGACTTAAGAAAGGCGACGTCCCGTAAGCCAATCAGGAGTGCCCTCAAGCGAATGCCTTCTACGTCGCGTGCTTCTCACACTTCGGCCACAGGATCCAGTATCCGTTTTGACCAAGGAGCTCGAAGTGGAGATGGCGTCTCAAAAGTGAAGCCGGACCGCCGCCATCTTACCATAGGCACGTAAAACCGTTAGCGAATAGCGGGGATTATCGACGCACTTTCTTCCTACTCCGTGCTGTTTAGGATGGTTAATCTTGCCGTACATGTATTGTTCGACGTCTTTCTTTCTGTCACTGGTTTGAGAAGGAAACCTAGACGTCTTGTCAAATTTTATGGCACATCATGATATCAATACGCAGTCAAAGGTGTAACATTTTAGCCGGAATCCACGAGCTTTTATTTTCCGGTTAGGATAACATTAATAATAACGGAGCGAAATGAAATGTGCTGTGAGCGGATTTCACCTGTCGCAACCCTCTTTCAGAATAGAAGTATAGGCAAACTCTGGCTTCAACTGTGCTGGTAAGTAACTGCGGGGGATGCCACTCCAGCAATTTTTTAAGCGAAGCTTTGTAGGCTCACAAGTTTCGGCAGTGGTGGTGGTGTTGGTGTCACGCTGAAAAGTGGGCCGATCCTGGCGATAGTGCAGAAAGGGTCCAAGCTCAATGGCACATATCAGGGACAAAAAAGAAAGAGAGAAAGAGAAAGACGAAGAAAGATAGAAGAGAGAGAGGAAAGAAGATATAAAGAAAGAGAGAGAGAGAAAGAAAGATAGAGAAAGATAGAGAGAGAGAAAGAAAGGAAATCACCAGCCCTTCCCCTGTCGAGAAAATGGGGGTAAGCAAAGGTTGTGTGTGTACTTGACCTACTACTTTCCCTTCTCTTTCCTTATACTTTTGTTTCCCTTTCGTGCTACTTTTCCTTCCGTTGCGTTGTACGTTTCCTTCCCTCGATGCATACATTTAATAAACGTTGATGCTTCATTACCGTAACATGTCGTAAACTTTACGTTACCTTGACGAAGACCAGATACACACACAAGCTTCGCTTACCCCCATTTTCTCTACAGGAGACGGGCTGGTGAATGTTTTAAGCATCGAATTGGTTCGGACATGTGCATGTTCACTTTCGAAGTGAGTGTGATAGAGGTGTTGGACAGACCACACTCTTTTTTTTATTTTTTTATTTTTTTGCCCCCTCCCTATTTCAAATTTCACCACTCGGTCATTGACGTCTTTTGTGCACAATTCCTCCATTGTCTTCGATGCAACGAGAAGTATGTAGTGTAAAGGGGAGGGGAGGGGCGTCAACTTGAGGGGGTTCTAACCGCCACTGCCACTCTTTCGACGCTTGCAATGGCGCTTTGTCGTGAGCAGTCAATTTCGGTGCGTGCGATCTCGCGTATACGACATTTTCTTTTTCTTTCTTATGGAAGACAATGCCTGTCAGTTCATGTCGCGCGCAGTTTCTCGCTGAAAGGCGACTGCGATAGTACACCTCCAATGGAGACGGCGCTTTGCTGAGTGATCATTGCCTTGCCTGTAACCGAATGCGTAAGCCGACCTGACTCTGTCACAACGCCGGTCTTTTCGCTCAGTGGGCCATTTGATGTGCTCGAATCAATATAGAAAACAAAAAGCTTCCGTGGCGCCGCGCCAAAGTGTTCGGCTCGTGACTGAGGCGCTGTGTTCGAATAGCGGTGGGTTTAATTTTTAACAGCCAAGCTGTTTAAGCCAGCCGTAATTTGTGATTCGTATCAAGAAACTGCCACGCCGTAGCCATGGAAACCAGGAGGAGGAGGAGTCCGCACGCGGTCTCCTCCTCACCAGCTCCCTCCCTTCCCGACCCCCACCTCTCTTCTCTCCGCGGCGCGCTGAGCCAGGAGAAAAAAAAAGCGGGCCGATTGATAACGAGCGGCTAGCCTCCAACGCGTTCGGCGTCGGCAAGCAACAGCGTTCGTGGCACTGTGTCATCCTTGGTTAGCCTGCCTGCGTTTGTGGCATGCCAGGGACGCTGTCGCTCGTAGGCGCTGACGCGCCCAGCGCTAGTCACGCGAAATGTCGCGAAAGGGAAGGTACCTCCGAAAGTGATCGCTCGAGAATACCTTCCTACATGCGTAGTTAAGTTAACACAAGTCAAGACCTAGCAGCAACCAAGTTAATACCTAGCAGCAGCAGCCAGTAAGACTTGAGGATCGACAGTTTCGCTGTGCCTAAGCTTTGCACGACCGAGTGCAAACTTGCCCCTTTTTTGTTTCATTTGTTTTGTTTCTGCATTTATTATATCATTTCCACCTTTCACTTCTGCAGTGGGTGTTCTTTTTTTTTCGCATGTGTCGCATGTTTTGCCACCACGACAGACATGGAAGGTTGCTGCTAAGGGGAGTGAATTAAGCGACCATGAGTACAGCGAGGGGGGGGGGGGGGGGTCGTAGATACTTCTTTAACTGCCGCAGGCGAATTAATGATGTCACGTACGTTGTTGCTGCGAATTCGTTTAGTGATAAATATTAGATTGCACCTTATACTGAAGTTCGTGTTCATGGGTGGGCGGCGCATGCACAGAGCGCGTCCAACCTCTGACGACAAAAACTGACGCTTCGCCATTACACTTCTATCGGTCACTATGGTCATGTTTGGACGGCAGTTGCATGAGGCGGCCGACGAAGCAAAAAGCGTTGTCCTCAACAGTGCCGGATTAAGAAATTTCGGGGCCCGGGGCTAACTGCATCCTTGGAGCCCTAATGACGACGACGACGGTGATGATGATGATGATGATGACTGGTTTAGGACGCTGAATTTTTCGAAACCCACATGTTACGTTCGCTGATTAGTGATAAAATATACATAATCTTTATGGGTTCAGGAAACTAATTTCTTGCTGTGATTTCTAGTGTTATTTAATGGTTATTATCCGACGTACACGTCCTTCTGGTGATTCTGTCGCGCCTGCAAGTGAGTATTCTGCTTGTTGCTACTGTTAGACTTTGTAATCTGAAACTTTATTTGTTGCTTAAACAATTTCAAATTCTTGTATGGTAAAGGCATGCCTTACAGTGTTTTGGTGGCATGCTCAGAGTTACGTTTCGTCGAAACGCCCTGTATCGAAAAGACCAGAGCCGAGCTCGGGGCTTTCGCCGAAAGGAACGCGACGGCTGTCAAGAAGTTGCCCTGGCTGTCGGTTTTCGATGACAACGTGGGCAGCAAGCAACTTACTTTTTTTTTTGTCAAATGGTCGAGCGAAGCCCCTGAAAGTTGAGGGCCCGGGGCTGCAGCCCCCATAGCCCCCACTTTAATCCGGCGCTGGTCCTCATTATTTTCGCAAAGGCACATTTTGAGGCGCAAGACGAGAGGCAAGGTTATCCAACAAAAAGTCCCCACGTTGCTTCTGGGGACTTTTGGGGTCAGGCAAACGGGAGAAAGAAGCTATCGTTTGGGGGCCTGCTTAAATGCTGTAATGGTTGGAAAGAAAGAAACAAAAAATATTTGCGGTGAGGCCTTGTCCGCATCGCCCAAGGAGGTCATATACTTGGCATCGCCATTGTATACGTACAACTGATGATCATGAAGGTACCGAGGGTGATATGCAAAGTCGTATCTGCCAATCTCGGCAACAGGACATTCTGCTATCACAGAACGGCAATTAGAAATCAAGGTTGCACATTTAATGTCTGCTGTTGTCTCAAGCCAACCTCGTCCTCCTGCTGCCTTTCCCAAGGATATTTTTCAACAGCAAAGGCGCATCTGCCAATCCCAGCAACACAATTTTTTCTAATGACGGATCCCCAATTAGACAGGGGCGCAAATTTTATGTCTGCTTGTTGTATCAAGCAAACCATCGTCCTCCTGCTGCCTTCCTCGACGATAATTTTCAACTTGACTTTCAGAATGCGCCGCAGCCTTGCCAATAAAGAAAACACGAAAAAGCATTTAGAGTAAGGAGTAATTCTTTTATCCAAATAATCTTAATGCTTATTAATTTTTTTTCTCAACGCTTAGATTTGGAGTCGAAGTTATGACCTTTCGCATTTACGACGGGGAGAGTGGTTGGACTCAAGAAAAGCGTTCGTTCGTTCGCGCTCTGTCTCTCTCTTTTGCTCACTCTCTCTCTCTCTCTCTCGTTCGCTTTCACAGCGAAAGAGAGAAAGAAATAACATTTATTAGCACCTGTCAAAAGGGTGACGGGGGTCCGAGTCGCAGCTCGGTCCCAGTGATGTCCTTTCGTTGCTGACGGCGCAGTCACGCAGGAGCAGAGCCGGAGAGGTCGCGTGACCCACTCGCCGGGAGGAGATTAGCCGACCAATCGGAGTGCGCGCCGGGGAGGAGGAGGAGGAGAGGAGCCAGGCGTTTGCGCAGCGCGCTCTTAGCACGATGGACGTTCGGCGCCCATCGCTGTTAAAAGAAACATACGCGACAATCGCAGAAACAGAACGACCACAGCTCCGCTGCTTCGACAGATTTCGCTCTCGCTCTCTAATTACTTGCTAGACTACTTCAATGTCCCCTACGGTGGGACCATTGAGCACGAGGAGCCCTTCGCATACTCGATGGAGGCACTGCGGCTTCTGTGGTAGGGGAAGCGCCGGATGGCCATCTGGCCCGTCAGACGCTCGTCAGCCACTGCCAGACGCTCGGAAAGCGCGAGCTGTTCGTTAGAGAGCTCAGAAAGAACATGGACGTCGACATCATCGGAAACTGCGGCAACAAACGAGGCTGCCGGGACAATTGCTGGAAGAACTCCAGGAGCGAGTACTTCTTCTATCTGTCGTTCAAAAGCAACCCGTGCCTCGACTACGTGACCGAGAAGCTGTTCGACACGCTCGACCACGACCTCGTGCCCGTCGTGTTCGGCGCCGCCGACTACTAGGGAGCCTACATGCAACGCCGTTTGCATGTAGGCTCCCTACCGACTACGGTTACGCAGCGCCCCCTGGGTCCCTACGTGGACGCGCTGTCCTTCGGCTCTCTCGCAGCCCTGACCCGCTACCTGGTGGCCGCGTCGCGCGACTTTGGCATGTACGCGCGCCAACTTCGCCTGGAAAGGCCGTTACAGAATATGGCACTGGGGCGGCTGGGATTTGTGCCAACTCTGGCGGGCGATCCACACCGACGCCTTCAAGAAGCACGGCCACTACCGAAACATATTCCATTGGTACTCCACGATGTCGCATTGTCGTGCTTGGGACCCGCGAACCTCCAAAATGCGGGAGTGAGCATGCACCTAAGGAAGGAGGCGGTCCCCTGTTTATTGCACCTTTCTTCTTTTTTTTTTTGTATGAAGGGCTGGGGGTTATTATTACTGTTTTTTACAAAGTGCAACATATATGCGTGTCTTTATAGACAATGGAAGGACGAAATAATGTTTGCCTCTTCGATGTTCTCATCCAATTCTTTGTTTATATGTTGAATAAAGTTAAGAATTTCCACTGGTGTAATTTTCATAATAACACCTTGCCTTCAGTGTTCGCGGTATACCTGACACATTTACACTGACTTGTGCAGACAGACGATTTGTATAGAAATTTCAAGCCAAAAGTAGGACAATGCTGGCGCTGTAGCCGTTAAACTATACCGATATGTATATTGTATGTATGTATAATATATGTCCTGTTACATTTTTTTATAAGACGCTGTTTTACGCACTGAAGCACAAAAGTAGCTGAAACACCAATGCACTTCGTCGAACACTTTGAAAATTAATGCCTCGAAACTGGTGCAGTCCTGAGAATTAGCTCTAAGTGGATACGCCTTGCGAATCAATTAGCTATACAATTCGTAGATAAAAATATGTGCCGTAAAATGATTAATTTGAAAGTTAATCAGCGTATTTAACGTTGACTATTCACTTATGCATTTTGGTTTCTCATAAACGTAATGGCCGCCTCATCGGATAATTTAGATCAAGGGTTAGAATTGTGCTACCTGCCACAGGCAATTAAAAAAATGGTGCAGCTAAAAAACGAAAACACCCTGTATATACGCACACAATCGCAGACAGAAGTATTTATTTTCCCAGCGTACACTGGTTCGCGTCGCTAGTGGTCATTTTCACCCATAAAACTTCTGGATGTGCAGTCCCTGCAGCCGTCTAGGGAGCGAGTGAAGCCGCGGCGGCCATATTGATAGGGGCAGAAGAGGGCGCCTCCGACTCGGTTGCAATTGTAGTTCCGCGATAAACACTCAAGAAGAAACATATTTAAAATGGACATCAGTTCAAAATCGGCTGTTGTGGCTGAAAAAACAAAACTCTGCACCCAGCTCTTGCAGCAGGCTTCGAGGAAAGAAACCGGCAGGACGCTTCGCCACTCGCATTTCTTCGCTGTGTGAAATTACGAACGGTCTCCCGTGTGATGTGACTGCGTGATTTTCACCACTGATTACCCGCTTGTTGGCAAAATATATGTTCAGCCACTTTTTGTAAACACCTAATACACCTTGCACCAACAGTTCTCCGTGACTCTTCAAAAACATTTTTTAATGGTCCCGTTTGAGGTAAATAAACGTCCTTCTGCAAAAGCATGTGCAAAAATCGGTAGGCGGGAGCCATGGAGCTAGATCACTGTTTTCATTATAATATTGGTATGTTTTACCTCTCGTGAGTGCTATTACATGGCTGTGGACATTTTTTCTGTGTTCTTTATTCATACATTTCCCAGCTTAGCGGGCAAATGTATAAATGGGGGTTACAAGCGGGGGGTTACAAGCTTACAAAAATACAGCTTCATTCTAACTGCACACTTGCTCAGACGTCAGTCGATTCCACTGAGCAATAGCTTAAAAAAAAGAATTTGCATTCAGGTTCGTCTTGGCCAGTTATTCCCTTATTTTGCACTTGTGGTCAGTCCATCCAGATATATAATTTGGCTGTTTTGAGTAACTTTCACTATCAATTCCAGTTTTGTTATTAAATATTTGGTACAAGAAGTTATAATCGCAATCTTTTTCTGCGAGACGAAAGTGATTACCAATTCAACTCTTTTTTCAATATCGCAACTCAAATGAACTGCAGGGGGCGCTGCGAAAACTGTATGTATTATGTTAATAGCCATGGCTAGGTGGCGTATGCCACCGCCCGATTTAAAGGGTTCAGCCTCATCCATCCATCCATCCATCCAGCGTCTGGCTACACTGTGCAACATGGCGGCTATACGGAGGTCCCCCCGTCGCCACAACCGCTGTGTTGGATGTACCGTACACTGTAGTTTGATGATTTCCGTGCAGTGTGATGCCGGTTTGCGCCGTTTTGTGGAAGGAAAGCGAGTAGCTTACGCCGGCCAAATCATTTTAGCCGATCTGAGAGAGGCACAGTGGGTAATGAGGCTGAAGTGGTCGCACGGTGTGTGCAAACATCTAGCGGGACAGCGGACCCGCACGAGATTCTGATTCTTGAACGCATTGGTCCTGGAACCGAAGTGCTCGTGCACTGTTGGATGGCCAGAAAAGTACAAGCACGTTTCTGCTGCTTTGAGTCACTGTTAAGGCGTGGATAGATAGTCCGGTGTTTCGAGCGTGCGAGACAGCGGCCGGTGAAGTTGAATACGTCACGCTGGCCTCGCCAGGATTGTCGAAATATTACAACCTCCTCAGTTTGGTACGTTTAACATGGCCCGCAGCAGCGCACCGACTTGCTCGATCAGCTGTTGCCGCTGTAAATGCGGATAAATGCTCAGCCGGCGCGCACTTTCTCATTGTTGCCACATTTTCGTTCGGCGAAGGCTCAAACTCTGCACGCTCTTTTCAAAAAGTCCAGAGAGCAAGCGAACCTAAAATCAAGCTTTGCACTTTATCGCCAGCATGCACTACGAATCTGTGGCGAACCATTTTTTCTCTTGTAGAGAACAAAACGATAAATAAGAAGCTGAAAGATCTGCTATACTACAATAAAAACACATTTGCATACCATGTACATGTATGGCTTGTGCTGCGTGGCCTGACCATGATTGATTACTCCCCGCTGTCTACGAACATGTCGCTTATGGCTGTTGTGTACTAATGAAATAAAACAAATGTATCTGTGTAAATTAATGTTAACTAAGCTACTGCATTATGAATCTAATTAATTTTCATGTTATTCTATAATTTACGTAGCCTGCACTTTAAGTGGCCAAAACTGTGTTCGCCTCTGAACTGCCAATTTCCTTCAGACACTGATAAGAGATACAATTGCTTTGATAATTACGCATTTTCATATGAGCGCCTACTAATTTGCACTAGTTACACGGGTAGCGTGTCCAGGTCGCAAGGAAGGCGTACCGCTATGCCACCCCATAGTTAGTTTACACGCTGGCGCGTACATGTGTTTACATAGAACGATTTACCGACGTTACCCGGGAGTATCTGAAACTCCGATGTAACGATTTTCGCTGATGTACCATACTCGGTAGTTCCACGTTGTGCGCAGCATGTATCCGATATAACAGCTTTAATGAAGGAAAGCTTGAGTACCGCGGCGACATTTCCATCATAAACTGCATTACCACGCCGGCTATCACATGAAACTGCATGTTGCAGCAATACGCTGAACGTAATCACGATGGCAGTAACAACCTCAACGCAAACTTCCTGAAGTTCGCTATAGCGCTTTACTGCAAACATAGTACAAGCAACAGTATCGCGTTCTCTTCACACGAACAACAAACCGAAACTCGGCTGAAAAAAAAAAAAAAAAAACTTTCTCGAGAAAGACGTTGCGAACATAACAATTGCCGTTGTCGCAGCTTATGATAAGATTCGCAATCCATGTGGCTCTTCGACGCCGCAAAAATGCAAGGCGCAGCATAATTCCACGGCCGTGTGGAGTTTCGTTGATGGTTGACGCGCACCCGATCGCAGTGCGAAGGCTACGGACGGAGCGTCTGCTCCGACGCTCCGACCTCCGTACGAGGTTTCCGGCGCTCGCCGCTAGGTGTCGCATGAATTGCTGGAGTCAAGCAGGCTAGGTGACTATCTGTCGCCACCCCGTTTCAAAGGGGATGCCAATAAATCATCATCATCATCATCATCATCATCATCATCATCATCGCGAATAGTTCCTACCGTACCTACCCAAGTCGAACCTGGCTGCTCTATTCTGATTTTTTTTCTAGTTTATTGATCAGGCATGCTTGAGACGGGTCCCAAAGAGCTGAAGCTAAACATTTCGACAGAATAACCTGTCTGGTTGGGAAAATTTATTAAGACCTCGATTTCGGCCTCCATTCTGGGTACATGAAAGAGCTAGTTTTGATGAGCAGCCCAGAGTTGCCAGCATGATGTTTTCTATACCGCTAACCTTGGGCGATGTTGTGGTCGGTATTTAGTCTCGCGCGTGGTGTGCAGCTTTTAAAAGGTCCATCGTAAGAAAGGAGGATAGGGGAGAGAGCGGAAGGTGGGGAGGCACTTGACAGGACAGCTGTTCTTGACAGGCGGAAAAGGCTAAAAGGTGGGGTGGCCCCGGCGTTTTGGTGGTCGGCTGGGAGGACCGATGCTGGGGGCGCTTTTACCCGCGGGGATGCCATTGAAGGGGGGAGGGGAGCGAGATGTTTTGGTGTTGGTGACCTAGAGCGGGGGGTCCTTTCTTCTTTTCGTCGTGTCTCCAAGGCCATGGACATACACAGAAGGTAGGATGCCCTTCACGCGGTTTATATTACCCGCCGTATTCTGAACATGCCACGACTCCAGGACCAGCCTTTTTCGCGAGTTTGTCTCTGTTTGAAGGATTTGAGTTTCTTGGAAAGCAATACTGTGGTCGGCGTCTTCGGAATGTTCGGCGACGACGCTGCGTATTCGGTTGAATGTCCTGACGTCATTCTCATGTCTGATGCTTTCTTTTGGATTTTTGGTTTCCCCGATGTACGACGCCGGACAGTCGGCACAGCTGATTTTATAGACGACGCCTTGAGCTTTTTGTTTTGGTGGACGGTCTTTTGGTTTAGGAAGGAGGAATATATTAAAGTGTTCATCGGTTTGTGCGCGACGTTAAGGCCTTCTTTTTTCAATATTCGGCTGAGAGCTTCGCTGGTGCCTTGGACGTATGGGATGAACACTCGTTTCTGTGGTAAGGGGGGAATCAACGGCTGGAGGTCTAGTAGTTTGTTTCTTCTTTTTTGTTGTCGGGTGGTTTTTCGAGTGAAGTCCGCTGTATAGCCATTCTTTCTAAGTTCGTCGAGAACCGTTCTCCTTTCTTTCTTTTGATCTTATTCCGATGAGCAATGAGTTTCGGCTCCTTTCAATAAAGAATTTACGACCGATGCCTTGTGGTTTGCCGGATGGTTGGATGCGGAGGTGAAGGTAGCGGCCCGTGTGGGTTGGTTTTTCGGTAGACTGAAAATTTTAGAACACCGTCGGCTCGTGTAACTTGTACATCTGGGAATGGTCGCGATCCGTTTTGTTCGCGCTCATACGTGAACTATATATCATGGTCTATGGAGTTTAAGTGGCTCTGCAGGTTTGTCAGTGCACATCGTGCATCGTTTACTTCAGGGTACGCACCTGCGGCCAAGCCAGTGCTTCCTCCGTGGTGTTTGAGCCGTCCACAAGTACATATAACGATTCCAGGACTACAGAAGAAGTCAGTTGTACCGGCCCCTGCTCTAAAACAACTGAGCTTACTCCTCTTGCATGAAAAGTACAGCAACCACGTGCACATCTATACCGATGGATCGACTACGTCGTCCAGTTCTGGTGGTGCGGTGGTTATACCAACGCGAGGAATAACACTGCAGTTCAAGACATCGCATGCCACGACCTCAACGGCGGCAGAACTAACGGCTCTGCGTCGTGCACTAGAATTCATTGATTCTAAAAGACCTACAAAATGGGCTGTGTTTTCAGACTCAAAACCGGCATTACAGTGCATGCAGTCAGTTCTCCGACGCGGCTGTCATGAACAGTTGACATACGAAACCGTGAAACTTCACTATCACGTCCGACAAAAAGGCCACGAGGTTGTATTTCAATGGGTACCTGGTCATTGTGGAATCGGTGGCAATGATTCCGCAGATAACGCTGCTCGCACATCACACCAAGCAGAGCTCAGCGTTCCAATTCCACTTTCGAGGACAGACGCCGCAAGGCAGCTTCGACACCTGGCACGCAGTCTCTCACTGACCGAGTGGAACTCGCCAAACTTACGACTTACACGACTGCATCAATTAAACCCCTCACTGCACCTCCGACCTCTATTCGGACTTCCTCGACGTGAAGCTTCGCTTCTATGTCGCCTTTGGTTAGGAGTTGCCTTCACAAAGGCATACTCTACATTATTAATTGGAGTGACCGACAGTGCAGCATGCGGCACCGACGAAACTATTGACCACCTGCTGTGCCACTGTCCACGATATGCCCAAGAAAGACAAGAACTTGCTAACGCGCTAAAAAAAAAAAAAAAAAAAGAAAAAAAAAACCCTGGATAATCGGACGCTTTCCGTGCAGGTGCTGCTGGAACACCGCCCCCATCGCTCGTCGGCCCATAAAGCGGTGAAGGCACTTTTGTGCTTCTTGAGGACGACGGGCTTGTGTCATCGTCTGTGACTATTGGTGCAATAACACACGCGTCAGCGAACTAACCGCTCATTTCCCTTCTTTCCTTCTCTCCTCTCTGTCCCTGTCATCTTTGTGTTCCCTCTTCCCATTCCCCCGGTGTAGGGTAGCCAACCGGACGTTATTCTGGTTAACCTCCCTGCCTTCTGCCTTTCTCTTGCTTCCTTCCTTCCTGCAGGTTTTCGACTTGCGACGCCTTCAGGATGCAGCAGCAATCATCCACGTACCAGAGGAAAACCTTTGGCTTCGAGGGAAAGAGTACTCAGAGCTCTCTCCTCGATATTCTTCATAGTTAGGTTAGCCATGGTAACGGAAATTGAGGCCCCCATGGGAGTTCCACCTGCTTTCACCTGCTTGTAGTATAGCTGCCTCGGAAGGTGAAGTAGGCATTTGACAGGCACAGCTCGAGAAGGCGGCAGGTCTCGTCTACACTCAAGGGGGTTCTCTTGTCGAGTGTATCGTCGCGTTCCAGGGCACCCCTAGTTGCCGATATAGCTAACTGAATGGGTACTCTGGTGAACAAAGAGATCACATCAAAAGAGACCAGGCATTCATCATCTTCGAGACGTACATTTGATGTGAACTTGATGAAGTTCTCGGGGTTGCGCACGTGGGATCCTGTCCTTCCGGTGAGGGGTGATATGATCTGATGCAAGTATATGGATAGTGATCGAAGTGGGGAGCACGAAAAGTCTACGATTGGCCGTAAGGGGATTCCGGGTTTACGGAGTTTTGGCAAGCGGTAAAAGGCTGGTGCGGACCCGTTCCTGCACATTAACTTTAGATGGATTTCGAGAACTTGGATGGTTTCGGAATATTTCGACCAGCGTCTTATTCAGTACTGATTGGGTCCTTGTGGTGGGTCCTTCTTTAGTTTTTCGTAGCCTTGGCTGTTAAGTAGGGTGGACGCCTTTTCCTCGTAGTCCTGTATGTTCAACACAACGGTTAAGTTGCCCTTGTCCGCCGGTAGAATTACAATGTTTGTATCTTTCATTATTCTCAGCGCTCTTATTTCGTCGGAAGACAAGTTCCTGTCTCTTCTGCGGTTGTTATGGAACCTTATTATGCCTATTGCTTTCAGTCTGACCAGTTCCCGCACTTTGGGGTCCAGCTGCTGGATGCCGCTCTCGAGGGCCGCGATAATCTTGGGCAGGGGGAGGTTACCTGTGGTGACATTGAATTTATGACCTTTTCCCAGGATTGAAGTCTGTTTTGTTGTGAGCTTCCCCGATGACAAATTGGTTACTGTGTGCCTGTCTAATAAATCCTGATTTCTCAGTTTGGTTGATTAAGGAAGAGAGTTTCTTCTTCTGCGTTTCGCGGTGTTTCTTTTCCTCTGAGGACGCGATCTCCTTTGCAAACGAATCCATTGTTGAAAAGAGATGGGGTACCTGGTGTTCGAGCTGTCTTCTGGCGAAGAACGCGTCGACTTCCTTCTTCCTAATCACCGTGTAGCACTGATGTATCCGCGTTGCCCAAAGAGTACAGACATATGATTCCAAGATAAGTCTTATACATGTTAGGTACGCCAAGCTTATAAGGTTAGAATTTGCGCATTTTCAATTTATTTGAACATAATTCAATGCTACTGCGGCTTTGGCAACCACGTGGTCCACATTTGCATTCCAAGAGCAATCGCCCGACAGCAGCATACCCAAATATTTATTCGTGAATTTCTTACCTAAAGTGTTCTTCATTATATGGTAACTTGCATCAATAATTTTTTTATACTTAGTAAAACACACATGGACGCACTTATTGAATGAATGAAAGTTCGCGTTCAGACGCCATTCACAAATACGTTCAAGATCGGCCTATGGTTCTAGGATATCACGTTCGTTTTGGATTTTTCTATATGTAATACAGTCATACGCGAAGAGCCGCATATTTGAGCTGATGCGGTTCTAGGATATCACAATCGTTTTGGATTTTTCTATATGTAATACAGTCATATGCGAAGAGCCGCATATTTGAGCTGATGCCTAAGCGAATATAATTAATATAAACAAGAAATAAAAGACGCCCCAGCACAGACCCCTGCGGGATGCCTGGCGTGACCTATATAGATCTGACTTGATTCTGTTGATGAGAACACATTGACGGCGTTGTGACAAAAGTTCTCAATCCAGTTAAAAACCCTTGAATGTATATTAATCATTCGAAGTTTTTTCAAGATTTACACTGTTTGCATTACTTTCCATTACTAGCCACATGTTAAGAAACTGCAGTTCGTATTTTTAATCTTCCCGGTAGTTCCGAAAAGGACCTCACGCCACTGGAGACCATTTTTATTCGCTATTCTATACTCGTATATACATATGTATAGGAGCTCTTTATTTTTGGTACAAAACAGCTAAGCTGGTTTTCTCAAGAAAGGCACTGCATATCATGCATTTAGCATACTGAAACACTTCGTATACTAGATTCAGAGGCTGGGTCATCGAATTTCACGTGTGGACCTTCTCTTATAATTTCTGCGCATCTAAGGATATTGATGCCCCTCATCCATCGCGTTGAGAACATTTGTGAATGTAACACATACGCGTTACGCTGGCCCAGTTGGAAGTACTGAGACAACATAAAAATAGTGTTGGGCTGCTAAACAGGAGGTCGCGGGATCGAATCCCGGTCACGGCGGCCGCATTTCGATGGGGGCGAAATGCGAAAACGCCCGTGTGCTTAGATTTAGGTGCACGTTAAAGAAGCCCAGATGGTCAAAATTATTCCGGAGTCCCCCAGTATGGCGTGCCTCATAATCAGATCGTGGTTTTGGCACGTAAAACCCCATAATTAATTTTTTAACATAAAGATATCAATCACCAATGCTACACAAACGTAGGAACAGCAGAGAACACTTTTCAGTGACACTTGGAACTTTTCGAAATGTATATTGGTTCACTATACAAGCGCCGTTTGGAACTTACGGTCTGTGTCCATTTATTTTTAAATAATACGAAACTTTGCATAGCACTCCGCAATCTTGTAATTGGAGTTGAGCCCAACCGCTCTTGTGTTGAAGCCATAATACAACATAACGTTAACGTTACATAACGTAACGTTACGTATTTGTGAATAAGCAGGAAGCCAGTGCGACATGCAGACGCGTACACAAGGAAAGAACTGGAGTGTATTTCAATTTCAATTCCCTTTATTTCACCAGATAGTTCTGGTTAGATGAGCACTGAACTTGCAAACCTTCTCTCTCTGTCATAAATCAAGCTCTCGTTCTTCTGATGATGCGTCTCACTGATTTCCGTACTACTATTTCCCTATTGAGATTTCAGATGTGCTGTGGAATTAAATCGCCAATTTCTAGTGCTCCCTTTGAAATATTACGTGTGTCAGATTATTATTAGTTTCTTTCATTTTTTGCGTTTTGAATTGTTTCAGATTTGTATTGTAGTTCTCATTCTGTCAGTTTTTTTTTTTTTTTTTTACTAGTACCAACGTCACCACTGACGTTCCAAAATAAGTCTTATACATGTTAGGTACGCCGTGCTTATAAGGTTAGAATTTGCACATTTTCAATTTATTTCAACATAATTCAATGCTACTGCGGCTTTGGCAACCACATGGTCCACATTTGCATTCCAAGAGCAATCGCCCGACAGCAGCATACCCAAATATTTATTCATGAATTTCTTATCTAAAGTGTTGTTCATTATATGGTAACTTGCATGAATAATTTTTTTTCTACTTAGTAAAACACACATGGACGCACTTATTCATGTTATGCATTGCATACCCATTAGGTATGCAATGTGTTAAAAAAAGCAAATGTCTTATGTTTATAACATCTTACTGTCACAGATACGGTCTTGTCTACAATGTCTGCCGACATAGCGCCTCATTGCAGCTGAAATATCGGTTCCGGTATTACTACATCGTTAGCTTTACCACGGTACCGACCGGTACAGATTTTGGCAGCCTTGGACGCAGTGGCACACTTCTCCAGTGGTGGTGCAAATCAAGGCGCCCGATTATCGTCTCTTTATCATATATATATATATATATATATATATATATATATATATATATATATATCCTCACTCGGCCTGCAGAATCACCGTTCGTGTTTTTTCTTTTTCGTCTGCAACAAACGAGTAGCAGACGATACATTCTCCAATTTCGTCTGCCAGCAATCTGACACACCCCACCGCGCCGGTATATTTCTCCGGCACTCGGAAACTGGCTTCCCAAACGCTGCTACCTTGTTTCCGTATCTTAGTCCCATATCTCATCCCGTCCGCTCGGTTTAGTTACAGCGCGGCGCTTTTTGTACGCCCTTGTATATATCCCTTATTCAGATTGCCGCTCCCAGGCGGTTGGAACGGCCGTTAAATCTTCGAACCGAAGAAAGAAAGCATTTCGGCAATGGCAGCAGTAGCAGCAGACGACTTCTAGCGAGAAGCAGAAGACACCGAGCGAGGAGGCACACCGTTCCGGTTCGGCTTTTTTTTCCCTCTCAACAAACCTCCACCACGCGCCGACACCTTTCTCTCTCCCTCGAAGTCTCTCTCTACAGTTCTCAGCTTTTTCTCGCTCTCCGCATTGGCGGAGACGTGTAAACGTCACGCGGCACGTCACGGTACAAAGGAGGGGAGGGAGGGGGGGCAAAAAAAGAAAGAAAGAATGGAGAGGTGTAAGAGAGGGGGGAACCGCCCTACCCTTGCCACACTTATCGTCTGCTTCTGGTGCTGCCACCGCGTCTTCTGCTGCTCCTCGGCCGCCTCTGGGCAGACGGGCAGGCAGGACCGCGACGTTCCAGTTTTCGAAAAGTTGTTCTCCGCGTCGGTTGTGGTGGTGGTTGGTGGTGGTGCTTGGGTGTCCGCCGCCGTGGTTGACAACAGCGGGGCCCGCATCTGACGAACTTCGGGCGGCCATTTGGAATTCTCGACGCCGTTTTTTCCGGGGACCGTGTGATGTTCAGTGCTGCAGGTTGCACGTGAAAGAAGAGCAGAAAAAAAAAAAAAGAGTGTGATCTCAACCAACGCACGTAAGTCCACGTTCCTTTTATGTTTGTGGGCAAGCTCGCTTTATTTTCTTGGCACAAGCAAGTCTCGTTATGGGACGGGGGGGTACCGACGCGCGCGCTGTGAAGAACAGCTTTGCATTCGTGTCCGGACGTGCTGCGACTGTCGATGAGTCGTTGTGGGGACGTTTCGGATTTCTCGCGAAAGAAAAAAAAGAATGCGCGTTGAAGGCACCGTTTTGTCTCCACGTGGGTAGCCCATTGCGTATTTTCTTTTTTTTTATGCACGTGATCACGACATCGGACACGATATAGCTTCGTCCTGTCTGTATGTACTTCGGCGCGTAGTCAACTACGCCGATTTGTTTGTTGGAAGTTCTATAGATGGTCTATGAGCCAATGCGTATAAATATCAAGAAACTTGAACTCGTGAGTCATGCTTGGCAACGCTGTTTTTATCGTTTTTTGTTTGGCGATGGTCAAACTTTTGCCCGATTAGTCACCGAAGAAAGTCGTTATCATACGAAGGTCAGTCTGGTTTTACTGCTAACTGCTTTGGAAATGATAAGTTTAACCATCGTTGGAAAAGGCTGTTATCTTTGGAGCGCGCTATCGTCAGCGAAACTTGGGTCTTCGATTTCCCTTTAGTGATGCACACTTTGTCACTGCGCGTGACATTTCTAAGCCAACTAGCTCTTTCCTTCTATATAATTATGGCGTTTAACGTTCAAGGCACGGGGTCCAAGGCAACGACATTGACGCCTTAGTAGAGGGGGTGCAAATAATATTGGATGCTTGGTGTTCTCCAGCGCACATCTCAATCTTACGAGGGTTTCTGCATTCCGCCACAATCGGAATGGGACCCTGGGAATCGATCCCGCGACCTCGGGCTCCGAAGCGGAAACTGAGCCCACTGCGATCAATCACTTCTTATTCATAGTAGCAATCTGCATCCATACAACTCCTGCACAGTAATGATGATCGTTCGCCGTCTCCGCCGAATGCCAGCACCAGACCACTAGTTAGAAGCTGTTTAGCTTGCTTTTTTCTTCTTTGCTTTGTAGACTTTGTGCCGGCGTTAGACAGTAGTCGTGTTCCTTGAAAAGCAAAAAAAAAAAAAAAAAAAAAACAATGCACAACCGTGCTGAACAAAAGTGAGTCACCTAGCAGACTCGCGACAGAAGTGTGATTACATTCATAAGCTGTCGGTAACCTTCAAATGTTTTTTTTTTTTTTTTTGTAGATAGTATATTTCCACTTTTCAGCAGAAATCATTGGTCGTCAAGTGTGCATGGAGCTGGTAAGTCACGCGGTAATTCCTTGGTCACGTAAGGGGCTGGTGGAGAGGTGGAGTATGCGGAAAACATGAGTGACGTCAGCGCAGCAATTAAGACGTGTTGGTGCTGGTTAAAGTGCGCTCACGCGCGCGGAAATTGCCGTCGCGAAAGCGTGTTTTTTATAGTTGCGCGACTTCGCAAACGGACTCTGGGCGCACGGGCACTGCCAGACTGTGGCCGCGATGCTCACGTCACCCAGAACGCAGTTCCTCACAACTCGCTGCTCGAGCACCATTCGCGAGAAGATTCGGACCTGACGTTCTGTCGCGCATCCAACGTTCCCAAGCTCAGCCGGAGTTTATCCGTGGAGGCAGTGTCCGGATTGATTTTGACGCCGTACGCATCTTCAACGTATACGCCAATATGAAAACAAACTGATGTTCTTTTTTTTTGTGCATTTTGCCATTATCGGGAATACTGGCGTGTTACGAAAGCCCCGTTGACGGCCAGCAAATAATAACGATTAAACAGCTATGCAATGCGCTACTAGGTTATGACTTGGGTTTGG
This sequence comes from Dermacentor silvarum, assembly GCF_013339745.2. NCBI lineage: Eukaryota > Metazoa > Arthropoda > Arachnida > Ixodida > Ixodidae > Dermacentor > Dermacentor silvarum. The sequence goes on from NC_051158.1 coordinate 33,292,094, forward strand.
TGCGAACACTAGACTACCCTATGGCCGCCCTATTGCCGAAACGCAGCGTTTTGGACATTCACCGATTACTACAGTTTCTGTGTGGTTGCCGAAGGCCCGAGTGCTCGGAACCCGTTAGTGAACGGAAGTTTCGTACTTCTTTTTTTATTGTTTTGCGGTACACGTTACGAATGGGAACATGTTGCAGAAGTTCCCGAGCGTCCAGCGAACATCTATGCTACGCAAAATGACGCCAACCAACCGCACGGGCTGTGTTGCGGGCCGAGTTGTTGATTCCATTGTTGAAGTCCGTGACGGACGATCCCATTTCGCAGCTGCAATTACAGACAGCTCTCGCATTTCTCTTGTCGCGTGCTACCGCTTTCTTGACGGCTGGTCTCGGCCGTTCCTACGTTGCGAAGCCAGCACGTGTTGCGGAAGGGTTACGACAACTCGCTACAGCGTATAGCGAGAAACTGGAACAACGGAAATCTTCTGATCTGCCTGTAATGCCTCATTCATTGCTCGTCGTTTTCGTTTCTTATCTATATGCTTTCTTCGAAGTTTCTGTGAACCTTGAGAAACCTTGATTGTAAGGCTGCCATTTTCAAGGTCTTGAGAGCCTCGAATTTCCCTTTTCGGCTACGCCTAGCGGATTTTATTTGTGTATTCGAGCGCGAGCTTTATGCAAGTCAAAGAAGTCGAGTTCAATTTGTACCCTATCCTTGCGCCACCGCCAGCCACTACAAGCATGATTCCCTACCACGAGTCATCTTGCTTCTAGTGGTTGGTGGTGGTTTATGAAAAGAAAAAAAAAAAAAAAAACGCCTTAGCGTTCATTCTTTCTTCCGCGCGCTAAAGAAAATGATTGTCCGTTGTTGAAATCTGTGTTTTTGTTTTATGCTGTGAAGCATTATATGATTTAATCCTTAAAAATGCTTTGTCATAGTCTTGAAAACCCTTAAAAACTATTCAGTAATATTTTTACGCGCAAAAGCTGCTACAAACCCTGTTTCTTACCATTTCACAAGTCGTTTGCAGCGCTGCCGAAAGTGCGACGCGTACACAGGCAGTATTCCTGCGCCGCGGAATATAGTTCCGGGCGTAACTGTCTGATTAATGACAGAATTAGAGTGTTTTGTTTTTGCTTGGCACACGATACGTTGCAGCGACACGTGACATATTAGGGCCCTTGCGCATGCGCGCCGTAGTGTCGCGGATTCAGCAGCCGTTGGAACAGACGACGCGGCGCGGATGAACACATCTCGAGGGGCATTCGGCCTTCCTATTGGCTGAGGAGCAACGCAGCTTCCATCGTGCTGCAAACGACTCGCGAGATGGACCGTAGAGGTTGGCACGCAGGAAAAGACGTGCTGGCGAACCTCGGAGAACGCGGCTCGTGGTGGCTGTACGCGTGCATGATGCTTACGGCATGTGCTGTAACACTCTTGATTGGCACTTCTGGGCCGTTCCGATGTGCTGCAACAGCTCAGTCAGCCACCGAGTGTTTGCTTCTTTCTTTCTTCTATGTGCGACTGCGTAGAACCACGCACAGGTCGGAAGATTGCGACATATCCGGGAAACACTATACCTGATCGACGCTGTTCCTTCTTTTTCTTTTCTTTCTTTCTTTCTTGTAGGTTGGTAAGAAGTATGTTGCAATACTCGGCTATACTGTCTTAAAAGCCCCCCAAGAACGGCACGCGTCGAACAATGAAGGCACATAGCTGCCAGAAAAGAGATTTGATGGTTAGAGAGAAGCTGAAGACAGGCCCGAATCAAACGTCTCCTGACAAGGAACTCGGCATCGAATTAAAGAAAGTGGCGAAATTCGAAAGGAAGCTCGCATCGGACCCCACAACCGAGACCGACTGACCTTTAACCCAAAGCGGCGCGGATTTGTTGTATGCGTGGTCATTTACTCCGTTGGGCAAAAACCGTCCGACATAATAAATAGAAAAATAAGGGAAGGTAAAAGGGGGGCGGTGGGGGGGGGGGGGGGAGGCTTCCGGATTGAACGACCAAACTGTGGTTCACGTGACAGGAAAAGAGAGAGAGAGAAAAAAAACTAGGAATTGTAGGGACGTTAAACCAGACGGTCGACTACCCTGCACAGGGGCGAAGGCATTGAAAGAAAGGGAGAGTGAGTTGGCGCGCACGGCGGCAGACAGCGGGGTGTAATACGCGTTGCCTCGGGCATCTGGTGCGCTCGTGCCCACATCCGTTGAAACGAAACCGAAACTTATTCAGGGCACCTTTGAAACTCCCTCGCAACGAATCGGACACCTAATATATCGAACTCGGGGAGCGCCCCTTTTTCTTTTTTTAGAAAAGTAACTCGGTGTGTCTATTGCCAGGTGAGGAGCTCGACGCTTCGGGACTGACTTTTACGCTGGATGTGCTGCGTCGGTATACTGTTCGGACATTGTCAGCGAAGTGGACAGGAGCAGGTCTACACAATCTCGGGCATCGAGACGGTGATTCTTGGTGACACTGAGCAACACATTAAGGCACACCAAGGTAAATTTAATGCCACTTAGGCGTACTTTCGGTTCCAATAAGTGGTTTCCTTCCCGGCGTCTTTTATCCGTTAGCGATATATATAAAAAAAAATCCGCACATAACGAACGGATCACAGAGGATCGTGCAAGAGTTCATTGCAGGCTATAGTGTAGGTATATCGAACTATACCCGATATGTCGAAATATCTTTAGTGCCTGTTCCTTATATCCTGGATCGACTGTACGCTGTTTCACATAATCCCCCGTGTATGTGGGCTTTTTCGGCTGAACCGCTTGTCGGCCGACGTCACTGGTCGCTCCTTGGAAAGTCACCGACACCAATGAACGACGTCCTCTGGTTCCCGGAAATCCCGCCCGTCTGCATTTTATCCCACCCCGCGCCTCTGGAAGTGCAGGTACTCGGTGTGTCGCCACTGTCGTAACGATATATATGGTATGTCAACACCGACAACAATATACACGGGGTGTCGGCACCGGCAAGAGTCATAAACTACGCGCCGGCACAGCAGCTCCTCCACGGAGGGGAAGACCGTTGTGTCATGGCGGTCACGTATTTTCCCCGGAATTCCGAAGCCCGCAAAAGCTGCGGTAAGTGCGTCACACGTATACTACATGTGCTCGAAAAGTGGGACGCCGCGCAAAGGAGAAGGCTGCAAGATCTTTTTTTTTTTAGTTTGTTCGTTTTATACGGTTATTTAGCCGTTTAATTCCGTCCGTGTCCGTCGGTGGAGCAGACCCAAGATAACGCTTTTAACAGTAACAACGCAGCAGCGGGATTGGCTTTTTGAAATCACTATGATGGACCAAAAGCACGCGCGGGAAAGTCCGCGAGGCGGACGTGGGTTGGTCACATTAATGCCCGCGAAAAGGTAATAGCAGTACTCGGTCCGTTATCTCTCCCCCCCCCCCCCCCTCTTTTCGGGGCAGGTGATGACGTCACAAGCGGGGCGAATGCATCACGCGATGTGTGGTGGCGTGGTGGTGTCAGAGCAAGTGTGCGAACAAGCGCGGACCTTGTTTTCGCAAACGTGTTCGCGTCCGTTCGACTATACTCCGCCTCGAATTCGATACCGGAAAGTCGGTCGCCATTAGTGATGACGTCATGTGAAGGGGGGACGGGGACGACCTGGCCACGCGATCTGTGGTTCTAGCCACCCTATAACGTAGCGGCAACAAGTATAGTGAGCACGGCTAGCCCTTGTACAGTCAATCGTTCCTTCATTATGATACTAGCCACGTGAAAGTTGAACGGGGCTGATGGTGAGGTCATAGTGGGGGGTGCGACCAGCCCACGGGATGTGTGGCGGTAGAGCAAGCATCGAGCGAGGCTTAGAGCTTGTCTTCACAAATGGCTTCGATGTTCCCCCACAATACCAGTAATTCGCAAGGGGCCCTATCACGGTGATGACGTTACCGATTTCCCCCTTTAACATGAACCGGTATGGAATTAGTCATAATCTTGCAACACGAACTAAATAAATCGGAGTAATTGACAGTCCTTTAAAAACACGATCCATGATGATCACGGTGACGTCTTGATGCTGTGCATTTTTCGCTGCTCCGCCGGCGAACACTCGGTTCTTAAAGGCGCTCGCATTTGCAGTTTGTAGGGTGTTAAACGTTTAGCGTATTTAGGTCGTAGCAAACAGAAAGGAAATAACAAACAAGATAGGCAGAAAACGTCCAGCTTATGTCTCTTTACTTAACGGGCAGCGGTGTGCGTTGTTTGTAGATTCGCCACGCGCCAAAAAAAAAAAAAAAAAAAAGGAGGGCAGTTTACAGCTGCGATAGACGCATACTTGCAGAGCCTCAAACCACCGGCCGGCTTCGCGTCTAGCAGTGTGCATCTACTTTAACTCGTTACGAAATGAGGATGGCCGATAAGCCCTTTTCACGCGTCTGCTATCGCAAGGCGGCCCGCCGCGAGGTTATCGCTGCGGACGCATCTTACGCAACCACTGAGGTCACGGCCGTCGCCGGTGGCACTGCGGCGTGCTGGTTCTCACGACATTGCCGAAGACACTGAGCGTGCAACACAGAGAGAATAAACAGTTTTTTTTTTTTATCTAACGCCTCTCGACCCGTGGCTTCCCGAGTGGAGCGGGCGGGCACACTCGGAGGCCGTGCTTTACTAGAATGGGTTGCAATACCCGCCGCGATGACCCGGTGGCGTTGCGCTGCCGAGGTCGTAGGTTCGATTCCCCGGCCCGAAGTCGCCGGAGCGAATCCCGGCCGCGTAGACCGCATTTAGACGAAGGTGAAACAGCAAAAAACGCCCGTGTGGCGTGCATTTGGGTACACGTTAAGAATACCAGGTGGTCAAAACTAATCCGGAGACCACCCCAACTATGGCGTGGACTCATAATCAGATCATGGTTTTGGCACACGGGAAACCAGAATCTTCATTTTATTTTTTTTAACTTCCCCGGTATAACGCTTTAATTACCCGCGGTGCGATTTCGGGGCCTTAAACCCCGCACCTTTAACTCACACCCAGGAATGGCGCCTGTCGTTATGACGGTAATAGGCCGGAGCGCAGGACACTGGTCACGGGGGTCTGGTGTCCAAGAAGTTAGTAGTTTATTTACACGATGAAAGTCAGAGACGAGAGAAAGTACGAAAAGTGGCGTAGGCGCTTGCCTTACGCGCTTCTAGACCCCACAAAATTGTCCCCAGGCGGGCAAGTCCCAATCAGTGTCCCTGTATACGCCAGTCCCAATATTCTCGGTATCCTGCTCTCCCGCGGCGTGGTCATCAACCTGGTCAAGCACCGGAAATGCCAAGCTCCGTGCCACAGGTAGCTACGATGGCCTTGACGGGGGGAGCAGCAATGCCCCCAACCGTTTCCTTAACATGCAGTTAACGATGATCGATGAGGTGCGACTGATCCTGAACGCAGGAGAGGCTCGCCTCGGCTGCTACGGACGGGGATGCACCTTCTTGGAACTCCAGGCCGACAGAAGCACTTAACTTAGCACACTGTTCATCAATAGCCTCAGCGACTGCCATGAGCGCGTCTTCCTTAGGACAAGTGATAACAGCGTGCAAAAGCGGAGGTCCCCTCCTTGTGTCCGCTCGGCTGGAGAAATGCGCAGGCCCTTCAGCGCATGCGCAGTACCGTAACCCTAAGCGCTAGGGGGCCCCAAGGCTTGCATCTCCCTGATCTAAAACTATTATATCGCGTTGAGTCGGGCCGAAAGCCAATCGTCGGGTTCACGTGTTCAGTCAACCCGCCAGCAAGGTGTGGGTATGATTCCGCCATCCCGCTTGGCGAGATGCATGTAAAAACGCGGTCAGGTCGGGCTGGGTCAGCTCGATTCGACCCGCTTAACATTAACGCATACGAAGCTGCTGATGTTGAAGTGCATTGGTCACAAAAGGCCCGGCTAATGTTTGCACACCGTGTACAGACACGAGGGCTGCTTGGTGCGGAAATAACGGCCATTAACAGGAGAGCCCGTACTCACGTCCATATTCACAGATGCGACCGGAGTGTCGTCATTCTATTTGAACTGGCCGAAATGTATTGTGACCGTCTTTATTTACACCCTCCAAAACGTCGTCCTCTCGCGCACTGCGTTCGCGAACGGAGTGAACCGAGTGCGCAGATGGAGCTAATTGAGGACTGTTTGTTTAAAGAGGCGCTGCGACTCCTTTTTACACCCCTCTAGAGACACGACGGTAGGTTCAAGGAGTTTTGGTTTCTTCCGTGCACACGCATCTCCGCGCCAAAAAAGCGCGTTGATTGTGGCGTCAGCGTCTTCTAAGAGGTCGGTCACCTCATTGGGACAGAAAAGAAAGAGAGAGAGAAAAAAAAGAAAGAAAAAGAAAGTACGGGGGCGAATGAAAGAGCGCTCGGGCCGTCCTCGCCGTCGTCACACCGCAACAACCGCACGACGACCATCATCGGCTTCGCGGCAACAAAAGGCCGCTCGCCGACGATGAGGAAACCGCCGAAAAGCCCTAGCGGTGCCGAGTCGTGAAGAAGGAGGAGGAGGGAAAGGGGATCGTCGACGATCGTCAAAACACCCTCGTAACCGACTGAACCGCGCCGTTTGTTAGCACTACTGGCACACCACCACCCGGCCTCACTTATCCTCCTTTTTACCCCCTTCCTCCTTTCTCGCGCACTCAAACGCAGCAAACGACGGTGATCCGCGGGAAAACAAAAAGACTAATAAAGGAGGTTGGTGGGGGGGGGGGGGGGGGGGTCGAGGAGCGTACCGGCTTTTTCCGGAACAAACCAGAGAGTGCGACGTCGCCTCGACCAAGTTACCCAGGCGCCTCATTACCGCCATCGCCGGCAGGCAATGAGGATGGGTCCTGTAACAGCACTGTGAATTGCCCGCCCCGGAGAGCTCGCTCGCTTCAAGCTTAAGGCACTGGCCTTATATATAATCTCGCGGATGGGCTTTTAATGAAGAACACAACGCGGTGAGACGGGATAGCCGATAATCCCGGTGTCTCGTAAGGAGCGGAAGCTTGTTTCGCGAGCTGCTATAGAGCGTATAGGGGGCCTACGGGGTGGGCTGGAAGTAAAACAACTGCGGGAAACAGGATAGATATCCCGCAATCCACAGTGGCATCATTTATCTTTATTTGTTTTGCTTTGTTTTCTGAGCACCACGTGGATTGTTTTTACCCTACGCTTCAGATATACCTGTAACGCAAAACCGCCGTTTCGCACGATGCGGAAGTCCTGCCATTAAACAAATGGAACAGCCTTCAACGACAGCGTTACACAATCGCAGGGCACCAAAACCTCTAAGCGGAGTTATTGTAAGGAGGGGGGGGGGGGGGGGGGGGGGCAACGCAAACAAAGCGGTGCTTCTACTCACAATTCCGGTTTAAAAAAGAACTGTTTCTCTCTTCGCTTCTTCCGGATGCTTTCGTCGTGATTTATTGTAAACAAGCACGAAGAAAGATGGCTTCTGAACGGACGATTTCGGTTATTTCAAGGCCGCTTGCGCGTTTCTCGTTACGTTAGTATACTGGTTTGCGGCACGGGCGGCGTCGTGCCTTATCGCAACCGCCTTATCAGGATCTTACGACCGAGAGCTTCCCTGTGTGTGTGTGTGGCGTGCGCCGACCGCGTTTAAAAGCTTTGTAGCGACCTGCGCCACGCGACCAAAGCAAAATTTGCATTCGGTGGGTCCTCATTCTGGTCGGGACGGTGGTCTCTCCGGCTCGTTCTATATCGCCAGCCACCGCGTGCTCATTTGCATGTGAAACCTATTAATCTTCTCCTGTCTGTGGCTCTGTACGGCAGCGTTGCCTAAACGCCGGACCCGTTCTTCTTGGCTCGCTATACTCTGAAAGCGCGCGTCTCTCTGTATGCAAATATGAGCGACGCACGGACGTGACGCTGAATTCTAATGTTCCGCGGAATCGAGTACATTTAGAATTTTGGCAGATTTCCTCGCGTTTACACTGATAGCTTTTTCTTTCTTCCGTTCGTTCATTTTTACCGCATGCTTAGCATTTGATATTAACATGAAGATTGGTAAACTCGGCACGGCGCCATACATATTAATTTTTTGGCAGGTTTCATCAGATATTGCAAGCAAACTTTTCATAGACCGCGGTATCCGCGTATTTAGCGTTTTCGCACCAGGTTCAAGTTTAGATTGTTTTGTATACGCTATACTTTGAGTATTTCGGTATGTTTTCGCAGGTAATTGGCATATTTCGCGATGTCATGTCAAATGTAGCAGATTTTTTTCCCAATTTCGTGGGGCCTCGCGTATTCATCGTTCCAGCAGCTTCCCCCCTTTTTTTTTCGAGATATTTAGAGTGCAGTTTATGCCACATGGCAGTGTTTTAGCTTATCATTTTATGTTTAATTGAGCAACTCTTCTTTTTTCTACTAAGTGGTTCCAACGTGTTTTTCATTTATGCCGGTGACCATCCTTTCGCAGGACTATCAATGTTATAAACTTGAGGTATAAGTATAAGGTAAGTTGGTACAAACGAGCAAGACGAGCCATACTATACTCGAAATGTTCCGTATGCATTCCTACAATTTCGCATGTTTTCCGTGTGATTCCGTAAGCACTATAAGGAATTTATACGGGATTATTGTAATGACACGCGGACCGTTTCAATAGGGTTTCTAGAATGTTGTTGCCAATTATATAGCGAAAAAGACGTGTCTAGCCAGATTTCGCCCCGAGAAGACCGTTTGTGATTGGACAAGGGGCGCGGAGACCACGCCTACGAATCTCTGTGGGGCCCTCGTTTCGAAACGCGAACTCTCGCAAGTAGCCGAGCACTAGGCCGGGGTACATCTCTGCCCATTAAGAAAAACCGGTGGATTTCGGGGACACCGAGATTCGAACCTATAGTCGGGTACAACTTAAGAAGGCAGCAGAGGCCACGCCCATACGACCGAAGCGCGGCAGCCGATTGCCTCCACGACTAAACAAATGGTCCCGTTGACGCGACTCGGCCCAGCTCGAAGCACGGGCTGTCATGTTCTCCGTCGGCGAGGTCACCGGCCGGCTCATGACGCCAGTCTAGAGTGCGCGCCCATTGGTGGAGGCTCGTGTGCATGCGCCTTTGAGGAACAAATGCCGCTGCCTTCTAAAGTTGTATGACTATAGTACCTCCGGCATACGAGGCGGATGCTCTCTACCGGGGCATTGATTCGAGCTAGTTGGTATGTTATACTGGGAACCTCAATGGCCCTAAAAACGACAGGGACAGACATAGCAACGACAACACTAGAAGAACCAATTTAATTAGAGTGTTTCGGTTAGCGCTCGTGTGTTGTCGTTTCTATGTCGGTCCCTGTCTTATTTAGCGCTGTGGACACTCTCTACCACTATGGGACACCGCTGTGATTCCAGTGCACGCTATGGTGTGCGAGTACCAGCTACTACATTGGAACGTACGGTGAGGCATCTACAAATAACGGAAGCGCTTGACCCGCGCATTTATTTTTGACGACTAGTCTTGCCGCTGTTGTTGCGATTTAAGTGTTGCGTGTCCTTCTGGGCAAAAAAAAAAGTTAGACCAATAATGAGTCGAATGCTTAATTCGCACAACATCTGGCGGTGTTTTGATTCTTCCAACACCTGCACAACGTGACATTATTGGGCGTTTTCTGTCGGAACTCCTCCGGAGCTTCCAATTCACGCGAGACTGGCGCGCAAAATCTACGAAACGTATTTCTCTGTACCTATACCGCATGCATGTTAACTTGTAGAGCGTCTCACCTATCCCTCTAGTCTTCTGGGAAGACGCCGCCGGAGTCTATATTTGGCAACGATCCCCTATTTCGTGTTCTATTCTTTCCGGCCTTCGTCACTGGCCCGAACGCCGCTTTGCCGCCGTTCGACCACTCCGCATACGACGGATGATAAGAATCGGGAAAGAGAAAACAACGTGTCGTTACCAAATATGGACCCTTGTTGCCGGCTTCGTCATCTGTTACCACACCATCGGCGAGACACGCTTCACTCGACAAACACTTCAATCCTGGTCGCGTAGTTCTTTTTCTTCTTTTTCTCATTCCAGTCCGCACAGAATGGTCTGGGGGAAAGGCCCCGGCTTTATCGCGTACAGTGAGATAGCGATTTGCTATGCACGAGCTCTCGAACTCTCTCTACAGGCGGCGGAAGGGTTTCCTTAGGTTCACGACAGGGTGCAACGCGATCTATATTGCAACAGCGGAGGCAACAGCTGCGCATATACCATAGAGCATATGCAGTGAGTCACAGCGTGTTTTACGGGTACTCGACGAGACCACTTCCATACTTAGAAACTGCAAACGTAACAGGCAAACAACGCGAAGATTGCGTGTTGTGTGTAACGACGACTCCTCAACGACGCGTGAATGACGTCACGGCCTCCACACTGGACAACCGCGTAGTGGCCTCCACTGCAGTACATAACACATAGAGATAAGAACGTAGGGTTAAGAAGCTCAACACGGGGTCGGTCAGACGGACTATATTAAGGCGTGTGTCACAGATGTGGGCAATAACAACTGAAAAAAGCTTTAGCAGAGGTGTTAAAGATGCTGTCCGTTGCGGTTATTGTTCAGCCTGTGTTGGCTGCTCTCGAGCGAAGTGCGTAATCCAGTTCACGCTATGACAAACGTCGCGCCATCAGCCAATCAGAAAGGAGAACAAGAATAAGGGCTCCTTCGTTGTTCGTCTCTGATCGCGCTCCGTTCGACGCTAACCGAATTGTCAAACACTCACGTAAGGGTTAGGTAGCACATAAAGGGCGAACTATACTCTATATTTTCTATATGGCTATTCTACTATATGTAAACGAACGCGCAGCCGAGGTTGTTCCTTATCTGGACATTCTCGAATTCCGCCCCATTTTCGAATTCGCCATCTCGTCAGCTCTGATTGGCCCAGAGGGCTGCAGGCGGCGTCTCTGATTGGCTCAGGATGCCGCCATTGCAGAATTCGACAAGATGGCGGAATTCGACGGTGTCCAGATAATAACGTACCACCCCGGCTCTCGTTACTATGGTGGTAACTTGACTGACTCGAGTGAGTGAGTGAGTGAAATAACTTTTATTACAGGTCCGGCGAGGACGCGAACTCGTCGCGCACCCGGCTAGTCTCGAGCCCCGTACTGGCGAGACGGCTAAACGGATAAGGTTAAGGCAAACGAGGTATATCGCGTCCACTATTTCCTGCTCGGAGGAAAGAGAGGAACAAACTCTCGGCGCCGTAGTTCCGCGACAACCCGCGCTAAGCGTCGTGTGGCCGTTAATCTGCAGCGGCGATGCACAAACAAGGCCGCGGTAAACCCCGGGGTTTGCATACATCCGTTGCAAGCGTCCCACGCCGTCTTCTTCGAGGGCCGCAGCCAAGCTGTCGCGCCCTTGGCCAAGAGAGTACGCGCTCTGCGCACACATCTGCTGACCAGCTTGGTTCGGCCAAGAAGAGTGGCGGCGACGTATCAAAGACGAGAACGGAGATTGCTTCGCTCGCAATTTCGTACGGCGTGGCCATGCCAGTGTGTGTGTGTGTGTGTGTGTGTGTGTGTGTGTGTGTGTGTGTGTGTGTGTGTGTGTGTGTGTGTGTGTGTGTGTGTGTGTGTGTGTGTGTGTGCAGAGATTAGTTTGGGCGGAGCAGCTGTGTGATAATAGACATTGCCATCGTGTATGCTCTTTTCCCTGTCTCCGTTGGTTCGGACACTCCCCGGGATATCGGTTTTCCGCGAGTACCAGCTGCTATATATATAGGCCTGAAAGGAGTCAGAATTGTGTGTACACTGCTGACTCATCGCGAGACAACCGCGAGGTACACTCTGGGTTAGCGAGGACTCGTGTATACACTGCTGACTCATGGGGACGATCACTGTGAGCCTTGCTAAAGCAAAACTTATCCATACGTCCATTCAAAGTGGTGCCCAGTTGTACAGATTCTTCTGCAAAAGTTCTCCCAAGTGACCCGGCGGAGAAGTCAGCTGTACACGGACATTGGCTACCGCCTCGACCATGTTTCACATTTTCTTGGCACCCCTTATATATATGGCAATGAACCATTCCTGGTTAATTGCAGAACATCTTGTCAAGCTTGGCCTACTGCGACAACACGTTCTTGCTTGCAGGGTGTCATCCTTATACGTGGGAAAAGCCTATACGGTAGAGCTTCTAGAACTTCGAAAAGACACGTCACTACTTCCTTTAAGCCGCCGCATACTTGATCATTTTCGGCAGCACGCTCGCTTCCCCTCTTCGACTGTTTCAAGGCATGTTCCTTGCTCGAAGGCAAGACGCAGCAGCTCGCTCTGGTTGGCGTGGGCGCGCATCCTATCTGTCCATCTATCTGGCCCGCCTGTCGTCCCGCCTAGAAGCCGCGCTAATCGCCTCCGGCGTCGGGACGGAGTTCGGGGAATGTGTAGCTGCAGTCGGGTGCACCGAGCCGATTTCCGCTGCCATCTGGGAAGCAGGAGCGGCGTCAGTGTCAATGCCAGGCCTTCCTTCCTGCTTATCGGGGCCCTCTTTTGACGGTCGCGACCTTTCCTTGACCGGAAGAACCTTCGGCACAGACTGCACCCCTTATGTTTCGTCTGCACGGAACAGACGCTATAGCGCGAAGCAGACGAATCACGAATTGACGGGGTAACAGAGTGCGGTGTGCCGTCTGTTTCGATAACACTGCGATCGACGGCTGTGTTGTGGATAAAAAACAAAATTGGACGCGTCGGTGTTCTACTGCACCGTTGTACTTCGTATGAAGAAAAATATAGACGGGAGCGGGAAGCAGACGAATTAGAAACAGACGGACCTTCTGCTTCTTTTTTGTTGTCTGTCTGTTTCACTCGCACTGTATAGTTCGTGAGCAGACGCCCACAGATGCACCACTGCGATCGACGGTTGTGCGGTGGATAAACCGGCCGGAACGGGCGAACTCGCAGAGTTTGGGCAAGAGCTAAAAAAAAAAAAAAAAAAACAACAAACAACATTGTTGTCGACAAAAAGGAAATAATAACGAGGACTATAACAAACTAGATGTCTTTGATACTCTAGATTATGAAGAAACCGCAGCGCAATGAACGTGGCCTAACAGGGGTAAACAGTAACGAAAGCGTTTAAGACGGTATTGTTCATTAGTTAATTCCTGCACGTCTGCCGCGCGATTTGTTTGTATACCGCAGGGGTCCGATTCTTTCGATCACTTACCACGTGTGACGTCTCAGTGACGTTTAGCCAATAAAATTTAAGACGCGCCTCCAGTTTCATCTGATTTCGCACCGTTAGCCTAAAGTTCAGTCACCCGAAAGCGTCGCCAGAACTCGGGAGACACCCCAAGTTTCGCCAAACTCTCCGGCCTTCGTGCAAAGCGCCGAAGCGCGATTTTTTCGTCTCATGTAGTGTTCCTTCCGAGGAAACCTTCGACAGCTTCGTCCTAGCGGCATCCAGGTAGATAGGTGGCGCTGTGATTACACGTGCAGAAGTACGATGCCGCAAGGTTTCGACTGTCGTGCTCGAGTAATCGTGTATATAACCGGTCGATGCCGGTTCGTCAACCGGCGCACTTGTACGGCGACGCGGCGTTCTTCGTAAAAAGAGAGAGAAACAGGCAAAGCTTCCGCTGGTGCTGCTTGCAAACCACTGCAAACGCGCACGCGTTGTCGTAGGCGCGCATTCCGCGTAACGCCGACGCAGAGCTTCCGGCGGCTGCCGTCAAAAAGAAACGAAAATAAAGAAAAGAAAATTACCTGAAAGCCACTGACAGCGAAGGACTGCACTTCCGACGGTGTGCGACAGTTCGTGCGAAAAAGAAAAAAAGAAAAAAAAAAGAAGACGTAGCCGGTTTCACAAAATCAATAAATAACAATACAAAGAAGAGATAGGAAAATGGGCTCCGGAGAGTGACAAGAACTTATCGCGGTGTGACGTCAGAGAGAGAAAGAGAGGGAAAAAACGAAAAAAGGGCGTAGTAGCGGCCAATGTCAAGGTCTGAAGAGTCACATAGGCGTAAACTTCCACTTGGATAACTTGCACGCGCGCTCGTCCTTTTTTTTTTTTTTTTTTCCCGTTTGCTTATTATTTCGTTTACAATTATTTTTCCGGCGTTGTGTTTGCTGTACGTCCCTCTTTTTTCTCTCTCGTAAACGCCGTAACGCCAGCATCCGCCTTTGTTCGTCGATATTTGCCTACCTATTTGCCTTTCTTTCTTTCTTTCTTTCTTTCTTTCTTTCTTTCTTTCTTTCTTTCTTTCTTTCTTTTCTCGGTTAGTTTTAAGGCGTAATTTGTCGCTTCTATTTTTGCCTTGCGGGAGCCCGACATGCCCGTCTGCGCTCGCCGGCATTAAAAATGAACGAAACAAAAGAACATACATGGGAAAGTAGGTGTAGTGTCGATTTATCGATATTTTCTTGCTCTCTTTTTATGCGCTTTCCAGAAAGCTGAAGACAAGTAGAAGAGAGAGAGAGAACTGTGAAGTTGACAATGTGTTTAGAGAAAGACAGTCGCTTGACGCCACGGGAATGCGGGAACTGCCTCACACCGCGTGGTACGGGAACGTTCCAGTTGCAAACCGGGTTTCGGTTGAAACCCACGTCGCGCGTAGCGGCAACGGCAGCAGACGTCGACGCGCTTCCCGCCGACTAAATTTGAATTCAGTTACGCCGTTTAAATTGACCCTTAAAAAAAAGAGGCCAACTGCAAAGCAATCTTGGGGCACGTAAATAAAGCCTCGTTTCATGTAGTGTATAGGTATAGGGTGCCCTCCGTACACAATTTTACGTTTGAAATACTAGCGGATGCGTCATGGAAGGCTCGCAAGTAATAGACATTTCTGATAACGAAGCAATCTTTCTTTCTTTTTTCAAATGCCGCCATTACCAGTCGCCGGAAACGACGATAATGATGATTTATATTGGCATTACAAATGATCATCTGGGCCCGAGCAGACGCCGTCAAAATCCACGAGGTCCCGCACGGCCCGAGCTGGTACACGACAAATTCAAGGCGACGTCGGTTAGCCGTTTATCAGTCCTTTGTTTTCCCCTCCCTCGATTTTACAGCCTTATCGAACCTAGCGCTCACGGCGAGAGTACAGATAATTTTCGGGTGACGTCAAGGACGCAGATTCTCGCACTTCTGGTACTCGGACATGGCGGCCCCGATGACGTCAGTGCAGCATATCATCACACCGTACATTGCTAGGCCTTTTGACGGTGACCGTTTTTCGCCGGACTACCGCTGCTATCGATTTGTCACTCGGCTCAAGACGCGCCTGACGTGCTGTCACGTCACACGCTTAGACATCGTCTCGACATTCCTAGTACCCAAAGATGGCGCTCACGATGACGTCAGTGCAAGCTATCTGTAGGCTTTTTGAAGCGTAATTTGCTAACACGGTCCCACTGTTTTTTTTTTTTTTTACTCTCACGTTAGCGTCCCAAGACTACTCATAGGCTGTGAGGGACGCCTGGAATGATAATATGGACACTCAAACTCCGCCATGTTGTCGAATTCGGCCATGTTCGCGTTTTCAACCAATCGGAAGGGGCGTAGTCGTCCTGCGAGCCAATCAGGGCAGACAAGATGGCGAGTTTTATTCTTTCGCGCATTCTTGGAAAGCTTGCCTTGAGCACGCGCGTTTTATCACGATGTGTCAAGAGGCGAACAAAAGTTCAATTGCGGCCAGGACGGGAAAAGACGCTCTCTCCTGTCCTTGTGGCATTTCACTTTGGCTCGCGTGCTAACACATCGTAATAAGTATGAACCAACAGCCCATCAACAAGTAGTGATACGTCACAGGCGTATTGTAGGATGCCATACACACTTTATTAACGATGGTTTAGCTTTTGAAAGCAGCAAACTTGGAACAGCCGGGGGAACAGTGACAAGCAACACATTTTCCTTTTCTCTCTTTCTTTTTTATATATCGCAGTGACATTCAGCGACTTTTACGTGCTTCTAATTTTCACCTGCTCTAGGAACTTGTCTGCATCGACTTCCTCGAAGCAAGTACCACCTCTTGCACCATTTCACCATCGTAAGACTTTTAACGTTCAAGCGAAACGTTTTCGCGATGAGAATTTGTTATTTGTAAGAAAATTTGACGCGACATCAGTAAAACCATCAAACCAGCTCAAACTCGTAAAGGTTACGGAAAGTTCGGCAGAGTTGGCAGCTATGCTGACCGAGTGCAACATTTAAGAATAATTAACGATTTCCATCAAAGCCGCGACGACACCGCGCAACATTAATCTTGTTTGTTTGTTTGTTTGTTTGTTTGTTTGTGTCTGCGTGTGTGTAGCCTGTTGCCAACGGCTGGCAGCTTCCGCGCTGTGCGCCATGAAAAATGGAACTAGCAGGTGGTCTTTGTCTTTTTTACTCTCCTGACCGGAATTTCCGGGTTCATTTGTACTGACAGAACGACTGAACGAGCCGGCGACGGAAGTAGGAAGAGATAGGAAAAAAAAAAAAAAAAGAAGAGAAGGAGATTAACAGAACGGTGTATACACACACAGTGCTCATTCTCGGGGGCCAATTAGAGAGGCTCGGAAACGAACGACGTCGTTAAAAGAACCGAGTCACGAGACAATGTGCGTTCCAAATCGTGTACAAAGGAGACGCGAGAGTAACGTCGCCGCGCGCCGCGATAATATTTCTTTCCCTAATGAAGTTCCTTTCGGTTCCCGGAGTGCCTGTTTTAATTTTACCATTCGTCTTAGCCTCGTGAGCCGTGGGCTTTGTTAGCTTTTACGAGAACGATAATAGAGAGACTGGTCTGGGATTGGAATGTCATCTTTGGAACACCGCGGCAACGATCTATTTGGATTAATGTATACACGGATCTTGAAGCAGTACCCGAACTAAACTGTCGGCTTTGAATTTTTTTACGTTAGATGAAGGTCCTGGACATCGGAACTCTAGAAAAAATAATGTCGAGCCTCAGATAATTCTAAGTAACTCACTGTAATATCTTTTTATACGAGCCAGTTTCTGTTTAGCTTCCCAGTAGGTGTGTGTGTGTGTGTGTGTGTGTGTGTGTGTGTGTGTGTGTGTGTGTGTGTGTGTGTGTGTGTGTGTGTGTGTGTGTGTGTGTGTGTGTGTGTGTGTGTGTGTGTGTGTGTGTGTGTGTGTGTTCAGTCATGTTGCAGGATATGGTCACGTGGGAGCGGAACATAGTCACGTGTCGGCGCTTGCTCCGGTTCCCTTGGTCGTCTGTTACGCTGCTGCTTCGGGCCGCATAACGGTTAGCAGCATAGCAGACGACCGAGCGTACCAGATGGAATGCCAGGACGTAACGACGTTATGTTACCACGTGACCACCTCCTACGTCATAATCGAACACACATCCACAGCTCACCGGTAAAGAAACCGAAGATGGTTCGTAGATATAGGGAGCCTTGAGGAAAAAGCCTGTCGGAGTGCATCAAATCTTTATCGCACAGTGTGCTTCCATGTGTCCGCTCTCATCTCGACTTTGCCTATCGCGTGCGGGCTTCGTTTATTCACCCGCTGTTGATTAGTGTCGTTTTCATGTAGTGGCTCTGTGGTCGGGCGCAGTAACGAGAAAGAAAACAAAAAAGCACGTCTCGTTATTTTTCCGAGGCCCTGCTTCCTTCGTTACAGTTTCCTCTGCGGCTGCTGCGGCGATAGAGTGAGACGCGCGCGTATTCACCGGTCTGGCGCCCACGGCGACTTCCGGGCGTGACGTCACTTCCGCCGGAAGAAGTGCGCGAAGGCGCCGTGGAAGTCGCCCGATTACGTTTCGTATACACGCTCGCGCCTTCTTCGGGCGGCGGTTGCAAGCTGCTGCACCCATGTTGTTCGCAGGAGACCTTGACACGGCCGCGGCGCACTTGTCTGCACGTCCGTATCTTCGTTCTCCAGGACATTTCACAAAGTCGACGGAGCCAGCACGTGTTGCGTATTCATATTTTTTTTTTATCGCACCGCACTTCCGAGAAGGTGGATGACCGATCGGCCTCGGAACATTGCAGGGGCGGCAGCCGTTGTAGACTCTTTCGGTTCTATATAGCCTTTTTTTGTGTTTTCGTTGTTGCTTGAATGAGTACTAAAGAGTAAAACTAAATCAGTGTAACGCTATAGTAAAGTCATACAAATTCATGTATCTTGGCGGAATAAGGTTTGTTATTACTGGAGTCTAGCCAATCACATTATCACGGCAAAAAATGTTGGGAGGCCACAGCGGTACCAGAGCTTCGTCATGGATAACCGAAGGTTGTCTTCGAATTGGCTTAGGAACTCGCTGTTGTACGTAGCCTAGTGGCTATGGTGGTGTGCTGCTTAGCTCGAGGTCGCGGTGGCTGCATTTCGATGGGGGCGAAATGCAGAACACGCTTTTGTACACCAAGATTTGGGTGCATGTTACAGAACCTCAGGTGGTCAAAATTAACACCGTTCGGCCACGTACGCACCACTGTTTTGGGTGGCAAGTATCGCGGACGCTAAAGAGAAAGGTTCAAATTGGCCAGCATGATGATGGTGACGATTTATTGGCGTCCCTTTTGAGGCGGCGCGGTGACAAATAGTCACATATAGCCTGCTTGGGTTTCTCAGGTATGCTGCTATACGTGCTTTTCGTTCTAACATTTTTGTATACATATTTTCAATCATTTTTCTCTTCCTCAAAGTTTCTCTTTCTACCTTGTACCGCTACCTAGGCCTGCACCTATGCCAAGAATGTTCTGCAGGCAGCGGCGCCTGACGGCGAAAGCAAGAAACGCAAGGACATTCGGTACCGTCGATATTGCGGAGCAGACGGTGAAAAAGCGATGCCCGTCTGTTTGCTGAACGCGTAACTGGACCAACACGGTGTTACCTCTCGATACAAATGTTCAGCCGCACCCAGTGCGCTCAATTCGGCGCGTTCGGTGGTGGCCGCTGCTGGCAGCGTATACGTACTATATGGCAGTTCGAAAGCGTACTTCAAAAGCGAGCGCGAAGGGGCCTCGTGATTGACAGTGTAGGTCACGGGCAACGCCACCTCGCGTACTCGTTCGAGATGGTTCGCGTCGAAGGTGTACAAGAGCGTTGGTGGGGGAGGCCGACGGTTCGAGAGGCGTCGACGGGAGCAACGACCTCGGCCGAAGCTCTTCCATCTGGATTCGCTTTATTTGTGTGCGTGTTTTTTTTGGTTTAGTGGGGTTCTCCTGAGCAAACGTGCCGAGCATGGGCGACCTTGCAAAATCCTCTCTGCTGACAGCAGTCTGGTCTGTTCAGCTGCCCCGGCTTGGCTGCGAGAATGGATTATTTCTCTACCAAGACAGATAAATCTTGCAGGCAGAGGCAGTGTTATAGAAGTAGTAGGAACGCATTTGGCGCACTACCAATACATAGAGAGCACATTCGTTGCAGTCGTTTGAAAACAGTGCAACGCTTTCACTGTAACGTTGCCGATTGGTCAAAACTAGAGCGCAATTACGTGCAGGTGGCACGTTTTCCGAGATGACAGACGACCCGACCTGAGTGCTGTAGCCTCGCCCAACAAAAATACGTCTGCTTCCGCTTAGGGTTCTTTCTGTATACGGGCACGTCACAAAGCTCACCGCCGCTTCCTCGGCCATCTTTGAGAACTCCTGACCGAGAACCAGATACTATATGCCGCGAATCGGACGGGTCACGAACAACCCGGTATAGACGACTAGTTTAAGCAGACGGTATATTTGCATCGCCGTATAAGATTGGCGTGAGCTCTAGCGGAAACCGAGAGATCATTCCGGATGACTGCTTAGCAGACGTAACGTTTTTGAGATACAGTTATAAATGACAACGTCCTCGTCTGCTTTATCCGTGGAAATCGAGCAGACGATTCAGGATTTTCGTCTGCACCGTCGCATGCAGCCTGTGGCGCAACTAGTTTTTTTGCGCGGCCTTGCTATGCCTGTCATGCAGGTAACTTCCTTGCTAAGTGTCCCGGGCACGAGCCTGCCGGGTCACGAATAAACGTGCCGACGGGTTTCTATTAGTGTGTGCTACTGGAGGAGAAATGCGTATCATTTGTTTCTGTGTCACTATACGCATGCGCAATGGTACAACCTTAAGCAGATGAATGTTACGCGGAGATGGAAATAAGGCTATGTATGCGTGTACTGTGTGCTCCCTTCAGGGAACGTTGGAAGTGCCCGACGAATGGGAGACTGAAACAACGGTTACTGAAATCGCAATGACCGACCGAAGTGTCCGCACTGTCTATCTTCACCTCCGTTTTATAGACTATCCCCTCTGCCTTCAGCGTCGAGGTAACAGGTTGCTTTGTAACGAACGGCGCATAATAAGCAGACGGGTGGATCTTTCGGTGCAGAAGTGAGCCGTCTGCATCGACCGAAATCGTTAATCTTAATGGTAATCAGTTCCGCATTAACAGTAATCATTATGACTCGTTTCTTGTACTTTAGCGGTCGACAAGCACGGTATATCAGGTAACGTTAGGTTGCATTTAGACAACCACGAGCAGCGACAGCGCCTAACGACAGGCGGCGCTTATTCTGCGTTCCGCTGCGACGTGGTAAAACTGTGCAAAACGCGGTCCCGAAAACGAGTACTCGATTTGTATACAAAGTGAGGAGAGGCACGATTCAGCGTTCTACATCTGCCGTATTGATAATAAAAAATAATAACATATTGCGGTGTGAGCGACGCGAGTGGTGATGTAAGCGGTACTCTATATATCGCATAGCTACCAATCTCAAGTTCTGAAACTGCCGCAGCCAGGGTATTGAACGCGCGACCTCTTTCTGGGCAACAGAGGACGTTCGATAGCACTCGCGGTGGGTAATTACGGCCGAGGATTGCCCATAACTCCGTGTGGAAATGGTTCTCTTCCTGAAAGGCGCCGTCAGTGAGCCTTTACGACGAAGCAAACGGCAAAATGGAATCGGCCGCGGATTGAAATATTGTCGCCCGACTTGTTCCCGAGCGTGTACATACAGATTTCCAGCCCGTTCAAAACGTTTCCTGTCCGGCGTCTCGGAACAACCATGGCGGCGCCATAAACTCGCCTCCTTGAGCAATCCTTGCCGACGGGTATAGCGTGCGCATCGCTAAGTACGGAACGCACGAATTTCAGGCACCCATCGAAGCGGGTCACGACCGCAAGATCGTGCTGTTGCTGCGCCTTGCCGTGGCCGGAATAAGGTACAACATGGTGACGTCTGCACCTATCTGTAGGAACCGGGAGATCGAACAACAACGCCATCATGCGGCAGGTGCGAGCGTGGCCATCATCATCCATCGCGACGGCGTCATTATAACGCGCTCACCGCCACCACCATAACAACCACTGCTAGCGTATACTCCTGGTTGTAGAATCGCGAAACAAACAAAACAAAAACAAAAAAATTATGAAAGAGCCCGCCTTCCTTTCGCTACATCGCCGTCTGCAAGGCATGTTTTTGAACGACTACACACATTTGTCCGTCTGCTCCGGCCAACACGGAACAATCAGAGACAGGCGTTTGATTTTCATGTCTCGGAAACAACTGCTTACAGGGGTCTCCGAAGCTGGCGCATTCGACCTTGCGGCGCCATCTTCCTCCGCTAAATATACTGGGCACGAACTTCTCAACGGGTCACGATCAATCGTGCCGCTAGCGACTTCTCCCCTTGCTCACCCCCCGAGCAGACGCGATGAGGGGTCAGCAGCGACGTCGAACCAAGAGATTACGTCACGACTGGCGGCGGCGTTCCCAGCGACCCCTGCCGGCAGTTGTACACAGCGCGTCCTTCGTTCGAACGCGTGTTTCTGGGCTGTGTGCGTGCGCACGCTGAATCGTACGTATATACTTTGGATTGGCGTAAGAAAAAAAAAAAAAAAAAACAGAATAGATAATAAAAAGGCAAAGCCAAATTCTTCTTTCGCATGGGCCCCGATACAAGCTACACGGAACGAACACGTCCTGTTGGTCGGCGGTCCTTTTTCTCGAAGAGAGATTGTGGGTCGCGAAGAACCTCGTTCGGAAGTCGGAAGTTGTAGCAGACGACGCTTGTTGTTTGCAGTGGCAGACGACGACAAGATGGCGTGCCGGGTGTAGACGGGTAGCTTTCGAGATGGGGTTCGCCGCCTTCCCGAGCACATGATCGAGAATGGCGAGCACGTCACCTTACGTTCTGCGTGAGGGTCATGATGTTGCACTTAGGAGGCGGTGGTGGCGCGCACGCTATCGTTGATATTCTTTGCTTTCGGTTTTTTTTTTCTTTTCTTCTCACAGCTGGGTTCTTGTTGCGTAGATACTGAGGCAATCGAGAGGGCGAGGAATTCCAGCTGTGTCGAGTTAGAAATATTCAAGGGAGATGATAGTGCATGGTACCGTCGGCTGATACTGTTGGCTTCCCAGCCGATAAGCAAAAGCTTGTTTTACAGCTAATGAGTGCTATTTTATTTTATGGATGTATTTATTTCTCGTTCCCAAGAAGGTCGCATTGACACGACGCTCGTTTTGTCGCCGACTGCAGGCAAACGTGTGGCTTTGTTGAATTAAATAACGTACGCGTCCACATGTAACTATTCCCACCGCAGAGATACAAGAGGCTTTTATTGAAATAACCAGTTTTAACATCGCGGAGACCTCAAGTTCCCACAGTACGGTAGTAAATGCACTGCTCTATAACGAATCAAGAAAAAATTTACAGATAAATAACAGAAAAACCAAGTAACACAGTCAACAAGCAGCTTTATCATCGTGTGAGAGGTTAAGCTTCCGAACAGTGCGTGCGTTTGTGCCTAGTCCTAGTCGGCGAACACACATTTCTCTCAGAGAATATTACTAATTCGTAGCATTAGCCTGACTTCTGCCCTTTGGAAACAGGTTCAATGAAGCAGCTTCAATGAAACCATGCATCACACCGAATAACGTGCTTAGTTGCTTTTTTTGCGCGCGCACGAAAGAAAGTGCTACGCTTAGTACGAAGGAGTCGTTGAACAATCCAAAACAAGTTTGTGCACAAACAGTAATGCTTTGTTAACTTAATGCCATTGATTGACAGCCGCGGGTAAATTGGCGGCAGCGAGATGTCGTCTGCGAAGCGTAGCAGACGCTCTAACTCGCCACCAGCGCTAGCGTAGGCGCAGGCAAACAGACGACATATCATAGAGTTTCTCACTAGGGGGAAATCTGGCGCCACCGTCTATGGGAGTTTTCTAACGAGCGCTGTGCCGTCATGGGAAAGAGTGGTATATGGGTGTGCGAGGCTTGTGTTGGCTGGTGTTGTACGATGCTTCGTCTAAAACGTGGATATGGCTGCACATTATAATGGGTTCGTAAAATAAAATCTTCATAAAGGGTTTTCGTTCACCCGTATTACATCTCTCGATAAAGTTTACTCACCTACAATTTATAATCAAGCGAAGAGACGCAAGAACAGACGACAAACCGTTCCACAGCGAGCGCGAATCTGGTCGTCTGTCCTCCAGCTTTAGCGGCCCGCTGATACATCTTACGTTTCATATCATTGTACATCCAATCACGAGTACTCATAATTAAACAAAAGATGTGTTTGTGCAATAATAAAGCTTGTACAGCTATTTAAGTGCTGCTTTAGTATAGGAAATGAATCATTGTGACAGGCGGAACGATGCTAGCCAGGCGCGTCTTGAAGGTGTCCTGGCTCTCCGAGAACGATGTCAATCCGAAGTCACGATATACCGGCATTACCATGCATACCACAGCGCAGCAGCGCCAGACTTCTCTCTAGGTAATATAGTGAGGAACTCTATAGACGATACAATTTCGCTCACGTTGAGAAGAAACTGTGCATTTTAGCACACGGCAACACGGGCTTTTCCAGAGGGAACCAGCGTAGCCGATTCCAATGCTTATTTGTCCGACAAAGGGCATTTGAATGCGGGCCGGGTGCAAGAACGTCAGGTATACTGCCAACCGTTGTTACTCTTTCTACAGGCGAGTCCTTCTTGTTTCTATTGAACATGCGGCACAACTTAAACTTACGCAGTCTTTTTTTTTTTTTTTTCTTGGGTGACGTGCGACAACACATGCATTACCCTGACGTCACCGGTTAGCTTTGCCGTGGTCACCCTTCTCGAACGAGGAATGAAAATACGGTTTTCTCAAAATGCGTTGAGCTGAATGTCGTATAACCAACGCAGGTTTTCCTCTTTTAAGAAACGAACGAAGTCGCTAAGCCGCCATCATTAATCAGTCCGTGGGAGCATAATTGAATGAACGCGCTCTTCGAGGCCGGTTATAAGCCGAGCGTGCCTATAGGTTTCACTATCACAGTGCCCCTCTCATCAGCGCCCCCCCCCCCCCCCCCCCCCTCCTTTGCCCTCCGTTCAACCAGTTTCTTTTTTTCTTCTGTTCGTATCGGCGTTTGTTTGGTTGTTTACCGCGGACATTCCGTACCTATACCCGTGAGTGTAGTTTGGCGCCAAGCAGCAGCGAAGTTTTCTCGCTCAGAGGGATTCTGTATTCAACACACGTAGGCGATTTTCAGAAGCCACGCATACGCTTCCAAGTCGTGCAGACATTCAGGTTTAGAAGCACGCGTCTAGTGCCAGTGCCTAAGGTAAAACGATTTGCGGAACAAGGAATAAACAAAAGATCTTCGCTCGACCGACTCGCAAGTTAGAAGCGCAAGGCAGATATGGCTTTGGAACTTTCGAAAATTGACTGACCAGGTAGCCAGACCATCAACATCATTCATTAGTTGAATATCCGTAGTATGCAGGTACCCGTGATTTCTGTGTGTGCATGCTCTCGTATGCATGAGAATTTTTGGATATACACGCATAATTATGTAAAGTGCCTCTGTTACGTCATATTGTACGTAACCACTGTGTACATTGTATATATTCAGCGTCACCTTATATAATGTAACAATTAGTTTATGTGTAACGGTGCGTTTCTGTGGGTCTATGTGGTTATATATGTTAGTGAAGCCACGTGGACTAACATTTCTTCGAAAACGTGCCGTGCATACTATACTCAGTACTTTGTATATGTTATCGTCCGGGTGGAATTGTGCCGTCATTGCGACTCCAAAGTGTTCATATCGTCTTTTGTCGAAATAAGCTTTTTCTAAACAGATGCATCCGTTCTGTAGAGATGATTGGCGACTTGAATGCGATTAGCAATCTTTCTTATGGGTGCTGCGTAATTTTTGATGGTATGTTTCATACGATAATGATTGTGAAGAGCGACCCAAGTTGGTCCGACCGTTGATATTCTAACTCGGTTCCCTCAACATAGCCGCCCGATGACCCATCTGTTAATGGACTACCCAGTGCCCAAGTTAGCGGGAAAAAGGTTAGGCGTGGACATTTATACATACCTAGAGACATAACGCAAACTTTGTGAACGTTCCAAAGAATGCTAATCGCATTAAAATATACGCACTACACACTGTGGGAATCGATGTTATGCGAAAGAATTTTGTCGGTAGCTGGCTACCGAGCATTGTTTGGGGTTACGCAAGGCAAATCCCCTGGTGGACCAACTTGTTTGTGTCATAGTTGCCTGCAATAATTAGTGATTGCGTGAACCTCTATGGGTTGTGTAATACGAGCAACCACGTTGTGTGCAACGACAGCTGAAGCAAGACGGTGTCTGCATAATTTGTACTGCGACCGTTTTGTGCTCCGGCCGTTTTGAGACATGCCGATTGGCGAGTTCTGCATAGGTACTGGACGGGCGTATAAGCGAGTGAAGCACGGATTGTGACGTCATCAGCGACGTGATATCCGGGACGTCACAAGCGACGTGCCGGCGCTCGGGTTTTGGCGAGCAATTCAGAAAGCGTTTAATTTTGACCTTCATTTTCTCTCCTAATAATCAATCTACTATAGCGAAACAAACTATAATGGTGTCTTGAAGAAAAAACTTATCAGTATTAACTAATTTCGTGTTCAGAAGAGTGCTCCGAAAATTTGCGCTATACAATTTTAGTTCAGATCCGTACGAACAAAAAAGATAAAAAGCGAGATAAACCATCGAAGGATGACTATCAAAGTCAAAAGACAGCTTCTTGGTAACCCTCCTGATATATGCTACTGAGGACACTTATTGACTAACTCTACATATTGGTTAATATTTTGAGTTGTGTAGCTGATGTGACGTTGCACTGGATTCAGAATCGGCGCCCGTTACAAACCGCATTTTAGAAGGCTATAGCGAGGACGCGCGACGTGTACGTGGTATCGGGATGGGCACACCGAGTTGGAAGCTTTTATTTTTCTTTTGTTCCCCATATGCCTTGTGGCAAATCCTCCCGGAAAAAAAAAAGGAAAAAAAAAAAGAGTCACGACCCTTGATTACGCTGTATCCGAGAGCGACCCAGTTAAGTCGGCCATAGCAGCCATTCACGCAAAGTGGAGGGAAGCGTCAAAGAAAGCGTCACTTAGAAAAAAAAAGTACCGCAGTTGACCTTTAAGTGCAGTCTGCATAGTAAATTTGCGTAACAATACCTCTGCTCTGTCCTGCCATCCGCGAGCTGGTCAGCGCGAACAGGATGGAAGAGAACTCGCGTCCTTTTAAAGAACGACGACGAGGTACCCGAAAACGGAGAGCCATTAACGCCAACGCGTTCGAGTGAACGGCCGATGCATGTATGACGCGCTGACTATACGGCAGCCCTTAGTGCGTCTTTAAGAGCATTTGTTATCTTTGTTCGTCGAGCTTGCTCGAGTCAAGCGCGCGTGGCCGCGTTTTTACTTGGTCGTCACCCCCGAACGAATGTGGGGCACGGTCAGTGCTTAAATATCTCTGCTTCGCTCTTTCTTTTTTTATTTTCTACCCTTTTCTCTAGCTACGAACGAAGATGTTATCGTCTTCACCGTGTCATTTTTTTTTTCGCGATGCCGATTGGCTTCTGGTGTTTTTCTTTCGTCTTCCGTCTTCGCAGCGGCAGAAGGAGCACTTCGGAACAGACGACAGGTTGATGAGCAGACGAAAAAGGCAGGAGCAGTTCGGAGCATTTGAGGCTTCGGTGCAGACGACAGGTTGGCTATCGTTTTGAAGACGCACAGACGACGCATTTCAGAAGACTAATGCTATAATTAGGCAAATTACGAGGCGTCGGTGAAACGACAGATATCCTGAGCAGACGATGGCTTGACTGCTAGCGACGATCAGCTGAAATGGGTTGCGTCGGCGAAATGGAACAGACGACGCGCCATAGCTCCTCTTGTTTTCATGCTTATGTCCAAGCAAACATCCTCGCTAGTGACACACTGAGCTGACTTTCCTTTGAGAGGAGACGATAGATTCGCTAGCGATCTGACAACGACCGAGAAGCAGGGCGACGCACTCGGGTGATTAATAAACTGGGACAGCTCACCGCGCGGGTCGAACAGACGATAAAGCCAAAGTGTGCGTATACCATAATCTTGACCAGAGGATGGATGAAGTGCGAACGAAGTCCCAGGCCCAGGCGACAGTTAAGGCTTAGATAAAATGGGTTGGGAGAACGGCAATCAACGCAGACGACGTCGTCTGGCGAAAGCGCAGACGAATGCGTAAGCAGCAACGCACCCGCAAATGTCGTCCGCTAGCGTGACCGCAAACGAGATCGTCTGCGAGACTTTTCCCACGACGTTGGCCGTTGATGACAGCTCGGAACGAGCTCGTTGCAAGACTCGTAAGCGTGCGAACTTGGGAATGCGATTGCGGACATCTTGCTCGTCTGCATCCAACGTGGCCTTCTTCGCGTTTCTCGGCACGAGTTCTTTCTTTTCATTCGGGGCTTTCTTTGTTCGTCGGCAATCCTTGGCCCGAACACGAAACAGGAGGAAAAACAAGGGAAAACGCTGCGAAACTGCTTTGACCCACAAAAAGGAAAGGTGATCATAATGCCTCCCCGCGGCCAACCAACCTACTTTACTTTCAGTGGATAAAATCCAGCATACGACACAAACACCGAGGTTCTAGCTGACGAATAGTGTCTCACACGAAATGCAGGGAAACGAAATGCGCCGGCTACAAGCGACACAGCTGCAACGCGATCGTCTGTTCGCACAGAGATGTCAAAGCGGGCAGCATAAAAAAAAAAAGAAAAAAAGAAAACGAACTTATTCGTCAGAAAGTTGTCAAGAGTCTGATATCTATATCAGTCGCGCTTGACGAGTCAATGTGAGAGTTTCCGTTCCACAAAACGAGAGTACGAACTGCGATGTCACTTTCACATACGGCAGGTGTATATGGCGTACCACGCGCCGCGAACCCATTGCAGACGTGCATGCGCCGTCTGCTACTCACAATACTAGCGCCGTCTGCTACTCACAATACCAACGTCGTCTGCATCACAAATTACGCAGCGTGGCCGCATACGAACATCGTCCGCACAACAAAGGTACTATACAGCGCGCCTGCTCCCTCGCACTTTACCCTAATCACTCTGCCTTCTTGGTATTCCAATGTCCTCCTGCTCTTGTTTTCTCGTGTTCATTCCTTTAATGGAATACGTTATCGCGCGCTAACTTGCCGAGGCCGAAACAGCGCGCCGGACAACGCCCATCGCGAGTCGGTCACACTGACCGCGCATCTGAAATAAAGCCCAGCCACAGCTTTATGGCAGAGACGCGTGGAAGGTGGCCCTATTAGCAACCCCTTCGGGGCTTCCGTATACCAGCTAGGCCTAATGCCTTTCCATTGTTAACGACGTATAGGCGGCGCGGCAGGCCTATCTTTTAGAGTGTGCATTTCGCGAAAGGCGTGGACCGCGCCTCCTTTGGCAATCTGCCGCGCAGGAAACGAAAAAAAAAGAAAAAAAAAGGGGACGGACGGTGTTGTTTCGTGCCGTGCATCAGCGCAAATGGAGGGTGTGCGCATGCCGCTGACGACGCCTTTGTGGTAGCAATCTGGTAGGCCTAACGCGAACGCCCCCACAATGGTGAAATGAAGCGCGGCGTGAACTTCCCACCAACACACGCCGACGCGCGCTATATGCGGAAACCGGGAATCACGAGCTGTAGTGTCGCAAATTCCTTAGAATGCCATTCCGCTTTTTCCTTTTCTTTTTTCAAAGACGAGTAACGTGTTACAGGGAAGTCAGGTTTGAAGATTTGGCGTGGTTACGCAATCCGCGAAGTCTCACTTTTCCCCCGTTGCCTCCATTTTTGTGGCATCGCATGTACGTACTATCCTGTAAGAACCCGCGTCACCTTCTATATAAGCAGCGCCTATAACAGTGAGACATTACATTTGTCTCTGCAACCTGCTAACTCCTCAGGTACCGCGCCTTCTTGCAAGGATATGCGGCTTCGGTATAGCTCAATGGCTATATGGCATTGCGCTAATGATTCTGGCCGCATTCCGATGGGGGCGGAATGGAAAAAAAAAGCCTTCGTGTACCGTGCGTTGGATGCACGTTAAAAGAACCACAGGTGGTCAGAATTGATCCATAGAGAGTCCCCACTAAGGCGTGCTTCATAATCAGACCGTAGTTTTGGCACGGATAAATCCAGAGTTTATTACGCGGGTCCTCTTCTGCTCTCGGCGTGTTCTCGTCGATTGCGATCTCCGATAGGTGTCGTGCCGTGTCCCCCGCTGCAGCGACACCTAGTGCCTTGAGCATGCATTTGCGCAGTGAGCGGCTGTCTTCACACCAGTGACGCTACCTGATATGTACACAGCCGCGACCGTGCCAGTTCTACTTAATATGCGACCAAATAACACTCTTGTTATTATTATTATTATTATTATTATTATTATTATTATTATTATTATTGTTTGATCACGTGAGACCAATAAATACTTAAAAAAACAATTGTACCGAAATATAACAGGAGAACCTTGTTTGACGTGCCAATGTGATCGGAGAAAACAGTATACTGTAAGTGCGATTTTACGGTAATTTCGTGGTCTACGACCTTCTATCGGGCCTTCGCGTTGTGGGCAGTACGCAGTTATAATTCCTCCCTCGAAAGTGAAGAAGAAAAAAAAAAGAGAGAGAGAAAGCCGGGGCAAGTTATCCTGCGAAGCATTCCACAAGCTCGTCTTTCCGCACGCTATAAGAGACTCCAGCCATTTAAGTGCATCTCACGAAAGCCTGGACCGAGATCGCCAACGCTTCCAACACCGACACTCTTCCGTTATATACTGCACGACTTCGTAGATCACCCCATTCTATCTATTCCTTTTTTTCCCCTGTCTCCATATCGTACATCTCGTGCACGACTCCGCGTATACGACACCGTCCGCAGAGAACGACACGCTTTCTTAAAAAGGGAAACCCAGTAGGCTTGTGTGTGCATTCATATACCTGCAGTATGTGGCCTATACCGCGCGTACAACGCTCGGGTGTTTTCTCTGTAGTAGTTCAGACGCGAACGCGACTCCTGGTTCGCACGCATCATTAGCGATTTACTCTTTGTATCCTTCTTTCTTTTTCTCTCTTCTTCTGTATCTCAATGACCTGCCATATATGTGCCTGGTATGCGCGCGATGCTCGTGCGAAAGGAATGGCCTGCCGTTCCCATTGTCCGA
This sequence comes from Dermacentor silvarum, assembly GCF_013339745.2. NCBI lineage: Eukaryota > Metazoa > Arthropoda > Arachnida > Ixodida > Ixodidae > Dermacentor > Dermacentor silvarum. The sequence continues at coordinate 33,322,492 of NC_051158.1, forward strand.
ATCGTACACTGTATATAGTACGTGGCCTGCGCTTCAAGAGCTCCGTTTGGTGCGGTGGTTCTTTCCTCCTGTTCTTGCCTGGACGTGGAAGGTTCAATGAACTCGAGTTAGTTCCTGCAACTTATAGTAACGTCAAAGACTGGGCTAGTTAACGGCCTCTGCACGATTCCGAAACGTAAGCCGAAGGACAGACGGGAACAAGCGCAGAATGAAAATGAATAACGAAGGAAATTTATACGGAACATCACGGCTACGGCGACTGCATAAATGCGCATGGACAAGTGTCCGTATAATTGCTATCGCAATAAACGAAACTCCAAACAGCGCAGATGAAATGCAAACGAAAACACAATTTGCTATCGCCTTATATACCACGCGTGTTCCCGTATAACGCGTTACATTGGCTACTTTTTTAATTTTGTTTAGGCAGATTAAATGTTCGTTTTAGTTTGACTTGAAACGCCGCGTAAACACTTCTAAGACAGTATATACCACACCGCACAATCCAAGCCAAAATCGCTAGCTGTCGGGTCTCTCGCATGTTCGGTTACTAAATGACCTTGAGACCAAGCAAAAACCTTGTTTTGGTCGTGCCGATTAACCCAAGTGGCCACTTAGTCCCGATATACTGGACGGCATTACGAGTAACTATGATCATTCGGGAAGAGTGCGCGAACTAATTTACACGGCGCGTGAACGGCCCGAATAATATGTTGTCACCGCTCCAAGTCAAGGTGCACGCCGTTCGGCGGCTGGTTGTTGCTGCTGGTCGCTGCATGCGCGCACGCATAATGTACACGCTCGTGTTGTGCACCCGGACAAGCTCCTGACACTCGGAAAAAGACGAGGGTATTCCCACACGCCGTTGCTGCCGCTTCCTGGATTTTCCCCCAGCATCGAGGAAGAGTCTCGACGACCTTATGCTATACCGTCTAGGTTATACGAGTATACTCGTAAAGCCACCGAGGCCGCGGGCTCTTTCCACAGGCTAGATCGAGAGTTTTAGTTGGTCGTCAAACATATTGCGCTTCGCGGATTGCCGGAGGCGCCAAACGCTTACCAGACAAAGAGGCAAATCTCTACCAGGCAAACACGGAAGTATTATAAGACTGCAGTAGCCATGCTTATTCTAATTCGCTGCTGGTGCAAATTTCGGCAGCGGCGTAATCGCGGACGCGTTGCCTTTTTAAATATTTTTTTTTCTCGAAAAGAACATTAGCGGAACACGAAAACGGGTCTCTAAGGCTTTGTGGGTAGAGAAAGCGTCACAAGAAGTCACTATACCAGCGTCCGGTAAACCCGGTATTACGCAAACGCCATTGGAATACCGGACACCGGAATTCCGCTATGCATTGCACACCGGAATACCGGACACGTTAAAACTCTGTCACGACGCAATCGCAGGCCTCTCTGCTCGGTCTGCGTATAATTCATCTCGCGCTGGTTAGCATTAGATAGTTCTATAGGTTGTCCGCAATTGGCGATTTACCGGTTTACCGGAGGGAGCCGTGGACGATAGATGTAAAGCTGGCATCTTGTGCGGCCTTGTTCAACTACAATGTGTTTGAAACATTTTTGTGTCGCATGATCGAGTATGCTCGTCGAAGGAAAATCATGAAGGGACTTCGCGTTAACGATTATGTCGGAACGCCTTGCACCAGCAGTTAAGCAGCATACGGCGGGTTACTGCAGCATTTGATTTGTGTGCTCTCTAGTTAAAGCCTGCGTCACAAGATCTCGCCAGCAGCGTCGCGGCTACCGTGCACAATTCCGGTAAACCGCAAATGATAAGAAGTCGAAAGGGCTGATTAACAGCCAACTGTACCGAACTTCTTGCGTTGGCTAAATTGGTGAAAATATAAATGAGTAATATATACTATTGAAGCAACCTTAGCGAAGCTTTAGGGCTGGCTGTTTATATATATAGTATTATTAACAGCCTTTGAATAGCATCTAAGACGACGCGGTATGGTAGTTAGCTAATACGACGCAAATCCTAAACTATGACCACCGTCACATTCAGAACACCGGGGCCTGGTCTCGGAGGCTATGCCCAGGCCACCACCTGGCTTTCAACGAGCGGTAATGATACCATTTTTTAAATGCGTGAGCATTTCTATGCCTACCCAACGAGGAAACCCGCCCGTCCGTCACGTAAGACGATCGCTTTCAAGATAGGGCCCCCAGCAATCAGCGAATTGACCTTCGTGCTGCCTCTCGCTTCAACGCGAACTAGGCGGCGAGAACGCAGCGCACGCGAAACTTATCAGCGCTCGGCGCACTCTGTCCCCGATCGCAGATGGCTATCAAGATAGGGCCCGCGCGGCCGCACCATACGCAGTCTCCAGGCCGGAGTACGGTCGATCACGGTTCATGATGGTTCGACGCGGATGTATAAGGCGCTAAAGAGCGATAACTGCTTATAATGATCGGAACGTCATCAGCGCACCTGGCGCCGCCACCTGCATTGCTTGCGTCATCGATTCACCTTGCCTTTAGCAATTCGTGTCGCCGCAGCGTTGTCGTTCATACATGGTCGGATCAATGACACCGGGCTTCGTGGAGATGAGTAAGTGGCACAATGCTTACGCATACTTAGAGAACTCTCATAGCAGTTTCTGCGTGATGTTTTTTTTTTCTTCTGTGTATAAAGCGCTCTAGCGATCTTTTTTTCGTTTTTTCTCAAGCACAAGCTTTAGTGCGGACGCTGCCCTATATTAGTGCTGTTTTAAACTACAGCCCTTCTTACGCGGTCCGAAATTTCGTTGCAGTCGGCCTTTAAAATTTGCCAGTTGCAAAGTAATCTCACTCGATCTCGATTTGTTTAAAGGCCCTGTAAAGAGTAATACTAAGATGAGCTGCTTTAGTAAATTACGCGTCTGCAGTAACAAAATAAACACTGGTGCCGCGAAAGGAGGCTGAGCAAGCCAGAAAGGACGCCACAACGAAATTTGACACCGTGCACGGCGACGCTGCCCAGAAGTTCCCGCACACCGTGACGTCATATATTCTGGCGGCATTTTCTAGGGTCAAGTACACTGTTTATCCATAAAGAAGAACTAAGTCGCATATTTAGGACATTAGAGACACAACTTAGTAATGTTCAAAGTACATTCCCTGCGCCAAACCGGCGAAAATACGAGAAAAGTAACGTCGAAATTCGTGACGTCAGACCGAGGAATACCGGCGCGGAGGCTTCGATCAACGAAACCCGGTAATACAACAGCCACCGCCTGTTCTTTCAGTGGTGCAACGATACGGTATAGGGCTCAATTACACGACCGCGCGGACCTGGTAGACATTTTTCATTCCCGCAGGTATCGTATCAAAAGAACCGCCCACGTGACGCGCGTTCTAAAAGCGTCTCCCTGACCCGCGCGGTATTTAATTGAGGCGCCGCGGAATCTCCTACTTTTCGGAAATAGGTACGGATAAGAGTTATATATAAACAGAGCAACGGCAAACAAGCAAAAGAGAGAAAACGAAAAACAAATACAAACACAAAAACACCCTCTTCGCGTGTGGAACGCACCTCGGCAGATGTGCAGAGCCGATAGCAGACGACACCCACCGCCGAATGGGGCCGTGCCTGGCGTAGCAGATGAAAACCCGTCTGTCGGTCGCCGTCTGGTTGCGTGGTTGCAGACGACACGATAGCGGGCGGGTACTAGCAGACGGCACGCAATATCTTGCGGGCCCGTGTTGGTGCGGCTATTTTTGGGGGCGAACGGCGTCGTCCCTAGCGCGCACGCCCCACACAAACGCGCGCTTGTCTGACGTCATGCTACGCCGAGCAGGTCCGGCACGAATATGTCTAACTGCCCGTCGGGACCAGACCAGGTAAATCCGTTTGGAAAAACGCGCTTAAGCTGAGGCAATCTTGAATCTTACACCGTGAAGAAGAGCAAGTGGTCGTGTACGAGCGAGGCAGTTCTCATTCTTTTTTTTCTTTAGTTGCCACCACTCGCGGACCCGTGTCAGTATACCGCCGCCTCAAACGAGAAATGCAGACGACAGGAAAAGAAACGTTAGAGGTGCGCATATGGGCAGACGGACGTCGTCTGCAAACACGGAGAGCAGCAGAAGTGAAGGGGAAAAGAAAACACAAACACAAGCGAAAAAACTCGTTTTCGCTACGTCGTCTTTCGCCGACCACACAGGGCATGCATCTTCGCCGTATCCGTTCCTTGATTCGTACAACCTTGCTACGGGTTACGGTGGATACGCCAATTACGTCAGCGGAGATGGGTCCCCATCCGGCATGGGATGAATTAGCCGCGCATGGCGTAAGGACTATACGTCCATCAGTTGGAGCTATTTGTGCAGCGTAGCAAGAAAAAAGGTCACGAGAATCGGTATACGACGGGCAATAAGTGTTTGGTCCGAACAAATACTTATTACCGCGCCAATCCGTGTTGGGGCATATGACGCACTGGATAGCGGAGCAAACAATCCGTAAGCTAAGATTGGAGCGGAACCAGCGGAGTCGCATTAATGCCTCGCCTACGTAAACGCGTGCGTCTTATTTTAGTGGAAGTTGCAATTGAGGCTTAGACGCTTGTTTCGCCAGTTGTTTACAGTACGCGGAACGATAACAAGGTGAGCCAAGGCTTAGAAACCGATTCCTGTAGAAGAAGATGTGAAATTCACTGTCCAAGCCTGCAATGTTAACCGTTAGTTGAGTGGTTTGTCTATGCATACGTTTATTAGCAGTAATTGGAGCACATTCGACGCGTAATCTGCGCTTTCTTTGGAATAAGAGGATAAAACGGCAGAAAGAGATTAAACGTGGCAAAGAAAAACAAAGCTGCTTCGAAATGTTGCAAGCAGCGACTACCGCTGAACAGCAATGGCGGTCTTAAGAGTAGGTATAGCGGGTGGGAAGCTGCAGGGTGCGGACAACGCTGCCGACAAAACCAGGGGGTGTAATACGAGAAAGCGTCGCATTCCTTCGGTTTCACGGTCGCGCGGCGGCGGCGGCAGCGGAACGCCGGTGGCTGCGTGAGAACGGCCTGCATATCCTTCCAGTGACGCATAAACGCATTTCTTTGTGTTTATTTTTTTATTTCCGCGGCTAGGAGAGAAAGGTCACGGCCGACAGAACAGGACACAATGGAGCCGTGCTCGCTTCCATGCGCGACTACCGCTTGCAAGAACAGGGCGGGATGTTCCGCGCAAGACAAAGATTGGAGATCGGACCGTTGCAGAGAGAGGAAATCGGATTCCCATTTCCGGTTCGACGTGCGCGCTAATCTGCGCTGCGCTCATTTATTCGTCCTCAGTGTAGCGTGACAGAACCGGCGGTGTCCTCCTCCTGCGAAAGAAATAATAAAGAGCGTTGAAACAAAGAAAGAACGCGAGGCCTCCCACGAAGCCGTCTGTTATCCTCGCAAAGTTCAGTTACAGACGACAAGTGTATATGCTTCCATCGGAAAGCCTGTTCGGCTACTTCTGCGACAATTACTCCCGGTTCAAGTGCAGACGACAAGTCTGCTTCCATCGGAAAGTCTATTCGGTTACTTTTGCGGCGACAATTCCTCCCGGTTCAAGTGCAGACAAGTCTGCTGCGTACCCGTTGACATGCTGTTGAAACGAAGCCTTCTAGGTGTCTTCCTTCTACTATGTGGGTGTTGGCTGTTGACTGCTGTCTTGGCAAGTATACTACCACTGGGGCTCCTGTGAATGCCAATATTCTTGACCAATCCCCCAGAACCTGTATGTTCCACCGATTACGTTCCAAAATAGACAAGCAGAAAAGAGACATGAAGTGAAGAACTTTGGCAACAGAAGCAACCGAGTGTGGAGAAAAAAGTGAACAAAACGGTTCCAGAGCGTGCATTCAGCGAGAAGCGTTGAACCTCATAGAAGTGATGACATTTCCAAATGCTGTTGTTTCTGGATACTCAATATATTTATTTATCATTTGTTTGGTCAATACCCCTCGTGGGCATGCGCCGGGTTAAAAGGAATTAACATGAACAATTTTTTTGGCACACATCGAAGAGAACTTCGATTATCACTGATTCACACATACGCGCGGGATATGCCGATTTCTGGCGACTTACGGTTCAATTACAGACGACGATCATGCTGCATTTCTTGACGTGCAATGCTATTTGGCGACGTCTGCTAAATTTCGTGTCAATCTACACGCTAGAAAGATTTAGGACGGATGACTACGGTGTGGTTACAAAGGCCTGATCCATACACCTGATCATACATCTGATCTTAGCTAAAACGGATCCTCAACAAGGAAGAGTTGGCAGAGCGATGTCGTATGCATGCCGAAAGGGCTCGATAACATTTTACTGCCTCGCAAAAAGGTTTATCATGCGCAAATAAATACATGCTCACCGGCAGGTGCGAGTAGCGAGGGCCTGAGCGATCGGCGGGCAGCCATCTTCTATTCCTTTCGGAACGCGGTAGTATGTGGCTATACAGAAAAATTTTTCAGTTTTGTTCGGCGTATTAATGCATTTTTTTCGCTAACACGCCAGTTTGACGTGGTGAGTTTTCGCGGTTTTGTGAGGTCGTGTGACAGACAGGCGAAGTGGGCGTAGCCAGAAAACATTGGACCAATAGCAGAGGCCTAATGGTGAAAAGGCGTCGAATCAGGAATGATTATTTTTCTTTTGTGCGGTTTAATCATGCATAATCAGTGTGTACACGTTATATCAGATGGGGAGCTATCGCGGTTTTCGTGACGCCGCGTGACAGACAGGCGAAGTTGGACACAACGTCTGCGACAAAAGTGCTGCCATTAATACTTCCAACGTCAGACGCTGCAGCGCTCTTTGCAAGCCTTGCTCGAACAGACGTAGCTCCTTGTCCTCGCACGACAGGCCAAAATACATGTCGAGCTGCTCTGCGTGTCTGAGTTGTATTTGACACAAACGAACGGCGGCGTGAAAGGCAGCCGCCTCGCTCTTGCTGTCATGCGCACTGCATATACACACAAATAGTATACGCAGTAACTTTTGACGCGTCCGTCAGTCGACTGTTGCTAGAGTTGCTTTATGTTTCCACTAAATTCAATGGTTGCGCATAGGAGTTCACGCTTGACGAAGCACGCCGTGAAATACCTCTAAGGTGTCACGTAGCAGCAGGCACGGCGTTATCCATCCAAGTCAAGGAAAAACGGGGAGGCTTCAGGAGAGCGTAAATCATCAGAACGGTGTCGTTTGCTCGCAGCCGAAAGAGACTGGATGTCTCCGAGAAAGAAAAAAAGAAAATGGAAATCACACAAATATGGCCGCTTGTATGACCCTCAAAGCAGTGATGGGAAGCCTTCTGGGAAGCAGAAGTCTGCCACGTCAACCACAATCAGTGTCGTCTGGAGCTCGAAAGAGTGGCAAAGCTCTCCAAAAACGTGGAAATAATAAACAAAACTAAAAAAAAAAAAAAAAAATAAGAGTACGTGATTTCCGCATGAAGTTGTACGCTGTTTGCAGAAATTTTTAGCTTAAAATGAGTGTTCATGGGGGGGGGCACTTACAGATAGCTCAAGTGTGCACCATGTTACAACATCACGTCGACTCTCTAACTGCTGTCGATGACGTCAGTTCCCGTACATATCCTGACAGGAAGTGTGTTAGATACCACCCCCCCCCCCCCTTCCACACACACACGAGGACGCTGTTTCTGCGTTAATAAGAGGCGTCGTCTGCATCAACCCAGATCGCGCACGCGTGCCTTCTGCTTGGTGGTGTAGGCCTAGCCACTTCCGATCCACCCCGCAGGCAGAGATCGTTTAACCGAGGAAGTGGCGCAACCTCGTCCGCGTTGTAGTTGCCGTTCTTGGTTCTGTGCGGCCTTAACCGCAAGGCGGCGGTAGCAACAGTCCCCCGCCCCCCTTGCGAGGAAACCTCAATTAAAACGATCCACGGCTTCTCGGAAATGCGAGGGCGCGAGCGCTCGGTGGCATTTCTTTATCGCAGCCACCGACCGCCACGCGCAGCAAAGATCTCTCGTCTAACTAGAACCCAATAGGGGGCGGCTACGTAGCTTGTCTTTTCTGTTTCCATTCCGCCACCGGAGCTTACTTACCCCCCGCTTTATTAAAGGAGCAAGACGACAGGCCATTCACTCCGGGCTTCTTTCATTCCTTCTTTCCCTTCATCGATGAGAGCATCGTCCATAAAAGAAACAAAAGAAGGCACTAGTTATTATTATTTTTTTTTTCACTTCGCACACTAGCCCGGCCGTGCATCGCTGGGCGCGAGAGGAGCATCACACGCCTGTTCGGCCGCCCCCCCTTAAACGAGGCCCCCCTGAATATAGCTAGCAAGCAGCCAGGCATGCTTGACTGTGCGCGCCCGCCGTGGCATAATCGCTTCTCAAAGCGGATGTCTGCGCCGGGCAAGATTTGGGTCACGGGGTTTCTTCGCCGCCGCATCTCCCCCTCTTTTTTTTTTATTATTTCTTTTTTCCTCGTGCTTGTTTCGCATAAGTGTGGTTCTTTGTGTGTTTCTTTGATACTGGCACGTAAAACCCCAGAATTCAATTGTTTTTATTTTTCTTTGATAGTCGTACCGCTTCGCAAGCGACTACTCGCCTTCGCAAGTTTTTTGAGAACTGCTCGCCCGGAGAATATCCCGAGAGAGGGAGATGGAAAGAGAGATTGGGAAAGAGGATGGAATTCATTTGAAGATCTCCCGCGGTCCATACACTGTGCCCTCTCCCACCCAACTCCTCACTTTCGGTCACTGCAGTCGACTCGGAGGTGTACGTATGCGGCCGTGCACCTGTTGTCAGGACTTTCGGTTTCCTCGGCTTTTGTAGCTCGCTATGCGTCGTGTCTTTCTAGCTTTTTTCACGCTTATACTGGACGCCTTCCCTCCCCCCTCAACCCCGCACTATGTAGAAAAAATGGAGAGAAGGAGACTTAAGTTAGAAAAAAACACTTCTGTTACACGCGTGCGACGGTGTGAGGAGTGCGTTCCGTCGTTCTTCTGTTTTCGGTAGCGAGCGTCGTCTTCTGATCTCGTGCTTCGCCGTTGTGCGTCTGCACCCCCCTTTGTTGTGTTTCGCGCGTCGTCTGCTTTGGTCGTCTGGGACGCCTCCATTAGGGTGCCTCGATGCCCAGCGCCGCTGGCATCGAGGCACCCTAGCCTCCATTGGCTCCGCGCGCCGTCTACTCTGGTCGTCTGCGACGCCTCCGTTGGCTTCGCGGTCGTCTGCTCTGGTCGTCTGCGACGCCTCCGTTGGCTTCGCGCGTCGTCTGCTCTGGTCGCCTGCGACGCCTCCGTTGGCTTCGCGCGTCATCTGCTCTGGTGTCTGGGACGCCTCCGACAAGCCCGCTCGTCTGCCAGCCGGTTACGTTCACAACAGAGCCTTTCTTTCCGAGTGAGTGGGAGAAATCTGTCTCTATTGATCCGATGCCACCTGTAGTTTGATAAGGGAGACACAGAACGGCGTTTGCTTTTGAGTCAGCGTTAACAGCGTAATCTTTCCTCTGTCTAGGGGACGCGCTTTTTGTGAGACAGCTGGACCGTGCGACTTGTGCATGTGTTGAAAACGTGTGTTGTTATTGTCTGCCTCGGTTTTCGGTGATCGCAGGAAGACGAGGGGGGATATGACCGACAGATGTCATCATGGTTTTACGCTATCGGACAGGAGTATATAAGAACGCAAGACGCATGCAAAGAAGTTTGGGTTTTCGGGTCCATTCTCGATGACGGATGCACCCGATCGCCTGCGTTGTCACACCCTGTTCATGGCACTTTATTATTATTATTATTTAATGCGATGGTTGACTTCAGAGTCTACCGGTTGCAGACTTGTGCATGAATTATGTCCAAGTCCTATGCAAACAATATAATAGCATAGAAATAGTAATGTTGTCCAGTATACAATATATATATATATATATATATATATATATATATATATATATATATATATATATATATATATATATATATGGCTTGTGGCCCCCTTCTCGAGATATCAACGATGATATCTAACAATTTCACTCACCGTGATCTCACGTGCCTTCCCCGGTGCTTCTTCTTTTTCCCTCTTCATTTTGTCTGATTTCTGACTCCCCGTCTCCGCACATTTGCCTCTGGGAAAATGAAATGGGCACGTTTCGAGAAAACACCCAGGTGCATGCTGGGTTCTACAAGAGAGAAAGAAAAGGAGGTATATCCAAGGAGTGCCGACGCGGGAAGTAAGCTTGACTAGACAAACTAATAATTTCACGGCACCAATCCGCGGCAAGCAGACCGTCGGAAGAGTCGCCGTGCTGCCGACCATGTGATTCGATATGTTCCGGGCGTTATGTTCCGATATGTTCCGGACGAATCGTCGCCTAGCCCGTACGGCGGAGCCGTACGGGTAGGGTGGCTAGAATAGTACGGGCCCGCAACCCACCAAGGTCAAGCTGCTGGGGGGGGGGGGGGGGGGGGGACTTTCGCAGATGTAGGGGCAGGGTCTTTCCCATGCCCGGCGACGGGCCGATGGAAAGTTTTTACTGAGAAGACCTCTTGACTGGATACACCTCCTGTTCAAAGCCTCCGTGTCAATCTTTCCCGGCCCAGGCTTTCAGCTTTTGTCACGTGCACTGAAGCTTTTTCGTTCCCCCAGCTGATTGTGCACCCTTCCTCTTTTTTTTTTTCTTCCTGTCAAAAACACGTGCTTGGTGGCCACCCTGACCGTGCTGCTTCACCGTGACCCCCCCCCCCCCTTCCACACACGCACACAGACACTTTTTGGGGCGGCGGTGGGGGAGTCCTCCCTAGCCACCGGTTCATGAGTCATACAGCTGATTCCCATTTTGAAACTCGTTGGAGACCGAGCGCTAACGCGGCGTGAAACGAAGGAAAACAAACGGGCGTGCCCAAAATGGCTGAAGACGGTGAAATAGAGGAATGGAAGTGGGGGAGGGGGGGGGGGGGGCAACCGACTGAAGGGGCCACACAGCTGATACCAGGTTGGGGGTGTTTGTTCTTCTCTTGCCATTCTTTCGCCCATTTTACCTTTCTTTCCGCACTTCGGTGCTTTGCACCGCCGAAATCACACCAGGTGAGGGGGGGGGGAGGAAAGGGGGTGGTCACGTGTGCCTCCGTCGGAGAGTTGTTTTACGTCTGCTACGCGATGTCCGCGAAGGGCTTGAGTACTTCAACTGCCGTTCTTCAACGGCGTTTGAATATAAGGGGGGTATTAAAGACTTTAAAGCGTGTAACGGGAGATCTCAGGTGCGTTGTGTTTGCCGATTATCTTAGAGCGCAAATTCTGTCCCGCGGCCGGCATCGTGCTAGAAAAAAAAAAAAAAAAACGACAGAAAAGCAGATAAAACGAACGTGCGCACCAAATATCTGACGCACTTCGAAAGAGCGCTCGGGTAGTCTGTTCTACTTCTTCGTCTGGCAAACTACTCCGCCGACGCTTTCACGTTCCCATCAACGCAAACTTCACAGCGTGCGTGAGCAGCCTGTGCACGAGAAGCAACGCTATGTCGTCGCCGAAGGTGCCAAGCTTAAATTCGCCTTTCGAAGAAAACCGCAATCCCCCAGACGGCCAACTGAACAAAAAAAAAAAAAAAAAAAAAAAAGAAAAAGAAAGAAAATAGAGAAAGGTTCCGCTGCACTCGTTTGCAGGGCAATGCTCCCCGCTGTGCACATTCATGAACACCTGTTCTCGGCGACAATGGACGATCTGTAAAGAAAGTTGACGAGCGACAACTGTACACCCCTCTAGACAGAGTTGCCGCTCTGTGCGCAATAACCTCATCCCCTCCCTTTCGAGGAAGACTACCAAAGGGCATCTATCTATCGTTTGCTGCTATCTATCGTGTTCACCGCTTTCGACGACCAACCAATATTGCTTCGTTTGGATGTACCCACCTGTGGCGGATCGAGTCAGTCAGTCGAGCTGACCCAGCAAGACCCGATCTCGCTTATGTGAATCTTGTCAAGTCATTTTACAGGGACAAGTCGGCCCTTGCAAGCCTTGGTCGACCGAACTCTAGCCTCGACGGTGTAGCTCGGTCCGATCTGGTGGCGTTTGCATGAACCAGACGACGACCGGTTTTTCAGCCCCAAGAAGCCGCCCCGACCCGCCGCTTTTGATGAGTTCACGCAAACGTACTTTGATGCAGTGGACGACGACACACCTGCGGTGCATTCATGTTATCCTTGTGACCCCGTGCCACCCGAATCGGTGACCCCGTGCCACCCGAATCGGCGACCCAACCAGAAAAGGGGAAAACCGTTCAAGCACGTCTCCCGATATTACTCCGTGGCATATTTAAGTGGTCGTTCCCTCCGGACCCGTCGAACGTGGACGCCCCATTTGTCAAGAGCGCGAGGTTGTTCCCTTTGTTCACTCTTTGTACTCGCATTGACGAGAAGTGTCTATGTCACTTCAAAATGGCGCTGCCCAATCTCCAGCCCGCCGTCTGCTTCTGGGACGTTGCCGTCTGCTCAAAGTGCAGACGGCAAAATTGATGAGTCAATTATGTCCCTGACAGTGACTAAAGAACAACAGCCTCGAATGAAGCTTCGAATGAATGAAGGCAGCGTGAGGAGCGATGAAGAGCGAAAAAACAGGCACTGCTTCAAACGTAGCACAGCCTCTGAGATCCGCGCAAGCATTTCGCACGATTGCCTTCTGCGGGTTGGACGTGGGCACCTGATTTGCCAGTAAGCGACAGTAATGTGTTCCTTATTCATTCAAATCGCACGCTCTCCTGCGGCTGGACCGGAATACTAAGCGGAAGCTGCCTTTGGACTCATTGTTCCATTCAAGTCATTCAAAGTGAAGAGCCGCGCGCTCACCGGTGAAACTCCGCAACCCGGGGGCCGCTTTTAAACGACTGACCCACCGCACCCGCCCATTACGAAACTCCTCGCGTGTACGTCGCGCGACCTTGCTTGTGGATCGCCTCCGACCGTTCATTCATATGCCAGGGAGGTCGTCCATATTTAGAAAGGGGGCGAGTGAAACTGATTTTTATACAAGCGCGCGCATTGCCCGCTACGGCGGCAACCAGCGGTAGTAGCAAGGGCGTAACGCCACCGATACCACACCAACAGGCGCATACACGCACACACATTCCGAAACCTTCGCAGCGCGTCACTCAAAACAGTCGTTGACGTAAGAACCGCTGCGGTTGTCCGAATGGCCGGCGCCTCTTTCGCGCGGGAAAACGTAGTCAGTAAGCAGCCGAGACAGTTGGCTTCTCAAAACGTCGCGGGCGCGCCTTTCAACTGCAGACCCGTACGTGCCAAGGCGGAAGTCTTCCAAGACAATAGCTGGGTGAGGAGGGAAAAAAAAAGAAGGAAGGCGAGGTGGGGGGGGGGGCTTGAATTGCAAGCCGGAGCTATAATTGCTTCCGCGCCGCTCTTCGCGTGCGCTTGCGTATTGATTGGTGCGCCGGTGTCCGGTGTAACATACATACCCGGGCTCGCTCGCGGCATATTCGAGTCGACGCTCGGATCGTACGGGGCTAAGCGCGGCCCCTTCCCGTGTGCTGTGGTTGTGCGCGTGTGCTTCATCCTTCGAGGACTCCGCTTTATAAGTGATCGCTTCGTGGTCCGTCGCAGCTCGCACGATATCGGTGAGTTATAAGCTACGATGCTCTGATGAGAGGAAGCTTGGCGATCCTAACAGGGACACGAGTAGGAACGAAAAAAAAAAAAAAAGAAGGAACAACGTAAACGCCGAATTCGTTCCCAGTTGTGCCCGTTTTTCTTTAGAACGCTTTCCTTTCAGCAACATTAGCAACATGACTCCCGACCAACTTGCTCAACGTTCCGACGTTCTGATTGGCTCGGATGCTGCACGGAATTTCACATGCAGGCGTACGCTGATTCCTATGATTGTAACTGAAGGCCCCTTCGGAGGTTTCGACATACATGTTGCCCGCGATTGCTGTATTCGTTGCCGGAATACTGTATAAGTATCCAATTACGTTTGGATTGAGTGATTTTGCAACTACGCGGATAGGGGCGCTGTGATCGGGCGTTCGGTGAGAGAAGTTGATGCGGCTATGTTACGATGGGGCAGGCAGACTCGGCACAGATTGGACGAGTCAGGGCGACTGACTGTATGACGGTCCCTATCGAAGATGAAGAAATAACAGTGTTATTGTCGATGTCTCTCCGGCCATCGAAGGTAATTACGCGTGGGCAAGGGGCTTGTAAGCGTTCCAATATAATGAACGTGCACCGACGAGTATTTGTAAAATGCAGTTAAGATACCAAACTAGGTGAATAAGTGAAACCGTCCAACTTGTTGCGCGTACGTGGTGACTTCGTTGTCTTGCTGGCAGGCGGCGGATCTATAGCGAAAAGTGGAATCATGAATGTGTTTATTTAAGCTTTAATATATTTATTATAATGCCGGCATATGTGTGGTTTAGTGCTGAGCTTTGCTTGGCCCAGAGCAAGGTCATTGCTTTCTTGTTGTTTGGCTGCATAAGAGTTCGCTATCCTGAAATCGTATAGCTAAAAAAGCACTGAACTGGATAGCAATTAGTATAGGTAACAAAATAAAAATGATCAAAGCATTTCGCCAATTGGTCGGAACAATAACACATACATAGCATGACATAAAGTTGCAAATATATGCAAGTCATAGGTAACGTAGCCGACGCACGACCTGTGACAAACATGACTATAGCCTCTAATCAAGCTGGAACGGTGATTTAACACTAAAGCGCACGAAAAGTCACTAATGCTGAAAATCATCATTGCATTAACTTAAATCAGAGTAAATGACATTAAAGGTCGTAGCTGCGCAAATGAACGCTTTCTTCACCAGCGCACAATACAGCACCTGCCACTCATAGTCATGCATCTTTGAGCGGCGATATTAGAAGGTACCCCTATCTTTGTACGCACTTGTCCTATGAGAGCTCGATGCATTGTTCGGTTCGTCTAGTAACGAAGGTCCGTAGGTGGTCGGTCCTTCAGTCTCCTCAAAACGCTTGAATATCAGAACGCTGATTTCGATGTCTTGAAAACTCTCAAGTGCTTGCCATTTCCTCGGATTTCATTTCCTGCAAAGGCTAAGCAGATTTATTTGGACATCTGGCGTTTCTACTCTATGAGCCTATTGAAGACAGTAAGAATTTGTCAATGTGGCGAGCACCGTGGTGGCCGGATTGGAGTTACAGTAACTCTATATGCGGGACTTGGACAACAGTGACACCCCGCGCGTGGTGGCTTGTGTAGATTTGCTCGCTAAGCCTTTTCGTGTATATTCGTCTCGTTGAGCACAATGAAAAGGTTCTGCTCATAGTTGAAAACAAGTGCCTCGTCCCCACTTATATTTCAAACACGATGTTGCTTTAGTATAGTTGAAAATGCTTCTTCGACCAGGGGCCGTGTAGCTGCTTAAAAACTGCTGTTCCGCAAGAACTGCTACGTACGCTAAGCACGCAAGCGCTTCGGAAATATCACTTGCAGCCTCCATAAACTGACGCGCTCAATTAATTCCGCCTGGGGCACGCGCAATCATCTCACGCGGAGTGTACACATACAAATTCCAGTTCCCACGAAAAGTGAGATCAGCTCGTTGATTTCGGTCACCGAACCTGCGAGCTATATTATATAATAGCGACTCTTATCGGCCGTGCGAAGAAGACACCCCGCGGGAGAAAAAAAAGAAAAAAAAACCGCGTCTATATAGTCAAACGCTCTCGTTCCCATCGAATCGTGTAAGCGATCCGCGGGCAACGAACCCACGACCTGCAGCATGCTCTTTCCTTATCTCAAGTCTTCTCGAAACGTCCCTATAAACGTTCCCAAGTTCGCAAGCGACGCTCTTCTCAAGGCGCACGAAAGTGAAGGGAACCTTATATAGCTAGCCACAGTCGGTCTCACCAATTCTATGCAGTACAGCAAAGGCTATAATAACTATAATGGCTCGTGTTGAACCAATCAATAATAGGCAACGTGTCCTGGGCTCGTGTTCAGCCAATCAACAGCTCGAGCAGACTGCGTGTTCCACAGAAAGAGGCGAAGGCACTTGCCTATTGTGCTCTGCCAAACCTTATGTGACTACGTCGCGATTAACGGTGGACAATGGGGATGGGGGGGGGGGGGGGGGGGGCTTTTTTTCCTTTTTTAAACAAATCTCTCGTACTGACTATATCAGCGCAGCAAACAAACCAACACGCGCAAATAACAAAATGCAGTATACTGACTCGCCCAAACTGCCACTTCGTTGAAGCACGCATACAGTCGATGACAAAAGTTTACGGACCACGGTATCTGAAAAAAAAAAAAAAAAGTTGAATGTCTCTACGCAGCCACTATCGTGATGTACGACTACCGTTGCGGGCTGCTCGGAAACTCGACGCTTTCTGAGAAACCGTGGTCCGTGAATTTTTTTGTGGTCGACTGTACATCTCTTGTTCTGGTTGTTTGACGCGACCGACAGACTTTCACTGCGGAGCGCGCAGTTTGTGAAATGGAGTGTGTAGCTATAGCTAGGTGGGCACTCAACCTTCCTTTACAGCCCCCCATCCCTCCCACCCCCCAGCTCCCCTCAATTGACCCAGATTCTTTTGCTCTGGGAAACACTGTTCCAGCGGCATTTATTTATTCTTTTTTTTTTCTTCATAAGACCCATTGCCGTAAAGGGAGCTCGCCATATTTCGCCGGTTTACCCGTAGCATCATCTGCCCCGAGAGTTTCGCAATTTTTGTTTTCGAACGCAGCTTTTCTTTCGTTTCTTTCTTTTTTTTTTTTCTCCTTTTTAAGCCTTCTCTACGGGGAAAGCACGCTTAAGAAGCTTCGGTCCCACAAAGGCATTAGACGCAGCAAAATAAAAACCCGACAACGAAATTAGGCAGCAAGCGCAACGGATACGTGAGAAGGAGGTCGAGGGAAGTCCGGGTGGCTCGCTCCGAAGAAAACAGCGAAATTTAGAAGAAACAAGATTTTAAAAAGAAAACAACCGAAAAATGCGTCCTAAAACGAGCGAGCAGACTGAACACCCACCGTGAGATCATAGAGAAATGACAAAATAAAAAGAACTTCTGAGAGCAGGAGACCGCGAAATTAGAGAGAGCGGCGCTCCCTCTCCCTTTAACTCCTGTGTTTGTTTGCCTGCTTGTTTGGGGTGTTCCCTTTAAGATGGCCTCCTCGGAACTTTCAGCGACAGTCCGGGGCCAGCGAGCATATCATTCGAGAAATCCCGAACATTTCGAGGAAGAAGCCGCATATATACACTGATGTGTACACAAACAACGCCAACGGTGACCGCCTCGCTCATGTTTATCGAACCAAGAAGGCGTACACCGATCAGGGGGGAATAATCGAGGGAAACAAACTTGGATCGCCGAAATTACCGATCGAAGCATCTGAAATCGCGAATCGACGTCGCGAAGACGTGGTGAACGGAACTCTTTTTAACAGCGGAGCTGTTTAAGCTTTTCGTTTCCCCGCCTAGCGTTCGCAAAAATAAGCCTTGCGATGACGCCACGTGCGCACAGCTGCGCCTCGCTTCACTTTGCGATAGCCAATCGATAGCTAATCAGTAGCTAATCGATCAATAATCAATAAATTCCGGAAAAAATGCTGGGGATGACTTGGTAGTGCATAGCCCAGCAAAAATGCGTGACCAAAACCTTGCCATAGCCAATCAGTAGGTAATTGATAATCGACCAATAATCAATAAATTCCGGAAAAGCATAACCCGTAAGGCCAGGACCAGCTAGGTGCCGATCAGCGCCGCTGTTTCTTTAGCCTTTCGCGACTAGTGCAAGCTGCGCTAATTTTGTCTTTTTTTTTTTAGGTTCTGAAGAGAAAAAAATAAGCTGACATGTTTAGTTATCATTGTACAATACCGAGGCAACTCTTATTTACCGTGATAGGGGGCGCTTGGATAGCAAAAGACTAAGACTATTATAAAGCCGTATTTCAGCTTTCTTACGACAGCCCTAAGAGGTCCACCTACATTTCCCGTCGAATCTACACGCGTCGTATATTCAGCAAAGGGCAGCGCTGCTGTTGTTGGTTTGAGTGCGTACAACGTTCGCCCTCCCCGTTCCGGTTAGCCCGTTGTGGTTTGGAAGCAAGGCAGGGGTCCAGCTCGACCGTTTGTGACACGTTTTTACTCGCGCCTTCTTTGTGCGTCCATACCCGACTCTCTGAAAGGCAATGCCACCTTTGTTAAAACCCAGCGAGGAAATCGAGTTAGCCTCGGTCGGATAGCTATACCGTTCGCCACGCTATTACGGTTCGAAAGCGTTCCGAACAATTCCAGTTCGATACGGTCAGGTGGGCGACTGTAGCAGGGGGTCTTGCGCTCTGTTATTGCATTAAATAGACCGGGGAGGGGGGGGGGGGGTGCTCTACTGTTAAGGCACTGTTACACACCTTTGCCAAGAGTATTTGGGACAGTTTTGCTGATTTTACGACTCTATAGGACGGACACACACCGTGGCTTAAAACAAGGCAATCTTATTTTGTGCCTATTGCACCCCCCTTATCCACATACATACACAATATGTAATACCGCGTTTTGCATTCAATCAGAATGCGGCCGCCCCCGGCCAAAAAAGATCGAACCCGTTACGATCGTTCTCGGCAACGACACACAGACACCCCCCCCCCCCCCTTCAAATCAGCTCTATTTGGAGTCGGATAGTTCTAGAGTGCACTCAGACGATCTGCCCTTTTGCTTCAGCGAAGCGTCGCGGCAGACTGCTTCACAGAAAAAGTGAAGGTGTCCGCCGACGAGTGATCGATCCAAAAATAACCGTCCCTCAAGTAATGACCATGCTCTCAACGGCAAACAGGCTTCTTTTAAGGCCTGGCCGAGTCACAACTGTGCATTGGACAGAAAAAAAAAAAGAACTAAAAAGAAGAACGAAAAAGTTGCCAAGACGAACAGCTCGTTTCCACCTTCGTCTATACGCGTATATACATGTACAGTTAACGCTGAATCCAAAATAAACAAGCTTTATGGGCCTGCGGCGACCACCGTTTACGCGTCACGGCTTCGCCGTTTCCTCCGAGTGACGTGAAAAAGAAGAAAACGCTGAAAAGAACGCAAGCGGCGGATACACAGTGCAGCTCTCGCTTCGTTCGTCTCCCCCCCCCCCCCCCCCCCCCCCCCCCCCACCCCTGGACAACGTCTTTATTATAGCGCGTCCTCGACCTTGTTCTGACCGCGAGCTCGTGGCCTACGCGTAGCACGCTGTGTACTACTGTAAAGTGCCGATGGGTGCCAAGACAAGTAAGCGATTCGCTTTTGGAAAGTGCGTGTAAAAAAGGCAGCGGGACATACAAAAATTCACCGCCCATATGCAACCCACGTATACAGGTGGTAAACCGGCGAAGCTGAAATGTGCGGCCCCGGTATGAGCCACGTACACGCGATTTCTTCCTATCCTTCTTTGTCGTGTTAGTCATACATTCGTACCCGTCCATGCCAATTTTGGTATATGCCTAGTGAACGAGACGCGAGTTTTCGACAGGTTTCTCGATAGGTTTATTTCCGCCGGTGGGTTTCTGTGGTCGGACCACGAGTTTTTCGGCCTAGGCATATACAGCTTCCCTGTAAAAATGACGACCCACGGTTTGCGTCGTTTCGGTCTGTGCACGGTTGCAGAATCCGAGGGCGCCAGAAAGACGGGCGCCGATCACCGGATACTATAGCTTCGCCTATAATATATGCACGAACAGAAGTCGAGTTGACCCGACCCGATCGTGTTTTACCTCGCGGGTTAGGCCTAGCGGATTAGGCCTAATGGGTTAGGCAAGATGCATGTTGAACATTACCTTTTGCAGGCGAGTTGACCGAACTCACCTCGACGATCGTTCGATACGCTACCCACTAGCGCTTACATGAACCCGATGACCGGATTTCATGTCCCGACAAGTCGACTCGACACGACAATGTATGGTTCACGTAAAGGTAGCTACGGGGAATTCCGCAACGTTTTTTTTTTCTTTTTTTTTTTTGTGTGGACTACGTGGCCGATATAGAGGAGGACACAGGCTTGTCTTACTAGAGCGTCGCAGCATGCACGAACGCGTGTCGGATATAACGAAGTAAATAGAAGTGCTAAGTTCGGGTATAGCGAATAAACCGAGTCGTTTGATAAGCCTTGGGTATATATTCGGGCACTGGCAAAACAGACCCAGCACTTATTTGAGAAAAAAAATAATTAAGAAATTAAGGAGTGCATATATTTCTGGGACGTCCTGCGGAGAACATTAAGTAATCTACAACAGGATCCACGTGTCATAAGGTTTTGGGCAATAAACGAATGATGATGAGTTTCGTCGTGATTTATTTAGGCTTATACGTCCCTCCACTGTATGATATGGCGCTGCAGAATGGCGCGCTACCGTTGCGACCTGTACGACCGACCGGCGTGTACGTACGAGTAGTTTCGTGAATGTATGACCCGGTTTATTGATGAATAAAGTACAACAATGTGTTCCTGAGCGGCTACACAGGGTTGAACCCATGACTGCACTACAAAGAATGTTAAATGACAACGAGGCGCCAGTGCGGCGGACTCATTTCGTGACATATTTTCATTATTTGTGTTTGACCATCGATGATTGTTCGGGAGCGTAATACGTCGAATACATGCAAAAAAAAAAAAAAAAAAAAAACAGATCCAACGCGAAGCTATGTGAAGCGAAGATTTAGTCAAGTGATGTGCATTAGATCCCACACAACTAACGCCGATGCATGCAATTTCGTTTGCTTGCATCCTATGCAACCTATAATCTCATGAAATGTTTATGTTCATCCGCCACAAAGGCCACAACTTTATTCTCGCGTAATCTGTATGTTTATGCATTACGCCGCCCTCAAGCTATGCTGTCATCTGGGGGGCCGAGGGTACTTCAAGCTGCGTTTATGAAGCTTTTACCTCCGGCTTCTTGATTTGTACTGAACGGAAACGTACAGAAAGAAAGAAAGGAAAAATGCAAGGACAAAATGAGATGTATGCACAGCTCGAGGTAAACGTCTGGGAGTTCGCAAAGAAAGGTTCGTTTTGAAAAAAAAAAAAAAAATGCCGCTGACGTTACTTTGCAATGTCGTCTTTCGTGTCGCACTATTTTAAAAACACGGACGTCGGACGGACATTTTACTGGATAGCTCGGGACTTTCCGTAGATTGCGTGGTTCTAAAATAGCGCGGCTCAGTCAGTTTCTTTCTCTCTCCCTCTCGTCTTCTTTTCCCCGTCCCCTTTATGTCTTCAAACTTAACTCGTCGTGGTGAGGTCGACATTTCCCCTGTGGTTTCTCGGGTGGGCGGCGCTGCGAGAATTTATGGAGAAGTCTTATGCGTATATACTATATAACGAAACGGGTTACGGCGACTTCACGGTCAAACGAGCCGTGAATCTTGCGTGGGCTTACGAGCGGGGGCGTTTCACGAAACGTCGAAAGCAAGAAACGCGGCATCAAGAAGATCGAAAGAAGAAGCAGAAAAAAAAAAAAGTTTAACCGGCCTGGCGGCCAGGTCATCTGGGAAGACTAACGATCGTGCTGCATGCTAAACTGTATACTACCCGGCTTCGGTCGACTAAAGCCCCTCCACGACGTTTTCCGCCGAAAGCCCGGAGTAGCGTCGATAAAGGGGCTTTACGGTCGGCTGTCTGGAGACAACTTCTGTTCGGTATCAATTCGCCTCGCAGCAAACAGATGGAAATACGGCGTGGTCAAAGTGTGTACCACGGCCTCAGAGATTTGCGCGCGCCGGCTGAGCAGGCGCGCGTAAATCTCTGAGGCCATGCGTGTACATCATAGTTTGCTACAAGAAGTACTAGAGGAAGCTCTGGTGCTGCGCCTGTCCAGCTGCTACAGGAACTGTGCTTTGTCTAGCCGTCACGCTTATGGGCTTGAGAAACTTTCTTGATGGCGTTTTTTTTTTTTAACCTCAATTTCCAAGAACAGCATAGCCGTTTTCAAAACGCCCTGGCAACGTGACAAGTATCAGCGCACAAAACATCCAAATGAGACGTAGCTGGACAGAACCAAGGTAATGTTTGCCAGCGCTTGGAGATACTCAGATTCTCTTTTGCATTATGCCTAATTGGACTTCTCAAACTTATAATCAACTTATAGTCAACTTCTCAAATATTATAATGATATGCAAATAGTCTATGCGAAAATTGTAGTGCAGCACAAAAAACTCACGATACAGCGTTCTGTTGCTCGATACGTGCTACATAAAAGTTTTTTTCTAAGCACGAGAGAAGCCCCGCGAATACACGCAAAATTGCCGCGCGACTGCCCCCCCCCGAGGCACTTTGCGTGCATGTATTCGCGGGCTTCTTTCATTATTCTGCAAAGTTCTGTTCAGTCACGTTTATGTAACATCAGTAAGACTGCGCACATAACCATCGCCAAAATGACTTTATCGCTGCTTAGGGTTAGCACATTTCTAGACCCGCTCGGCGTCCTGCACACTGCACGTAACTGTCGCAGCGAAGCGTGCGCGTAGTACATGCATACCGGCTGCCACGAGGCTTCCCTGCCCGCGTTAGGCGCTCTTCGTCGTCTTTCTTTTACCCTATCCAATAATTCAAGTTCGGCCGAGCATGTGTTACATAACGCGGTTGTCTGGGGTGGGTCAGTCGTAGCGTTTTTTTTCGGGGGAGAAGACACTGGCGGGAGGGGTCACGGGTATAGCGGCGGCGCCTGTCGAACCAGGCAGGCGGCCGGGATGCTTACCAAACCATGGCCGGCGCGGCCGTTTATAACCACGGCAGCGGGTTCTCGCAGAATCTCGCCCGCTCCTTCTCCCGTACCTCCATCAACGGCCACGCCTGCAGCCGCTGGGATAAGGGTCATATCGAACACCGCGCCGACTGGCGGAGAAAAAAAACAAACAAGACAAAAACAAAAATAAAATTAATAAATAGAAAGCGGGCCACACGCTAACGGCCGCTTAGCATCGCGGCGGACCGTGTCAGTGGGTTACACACGGGCGAAGTGTTGCGCATTTGGGGCCCGTATTTGGTTCGTGAGCAGACGAGAGAACAGATAGGGCGAAGTATCTGTTTTTCGTCTGCCTCTACATTGCAGAAACAGACAAAACAGTTTGGTTCGTTAGCAGACGATACAACAGCTAGGACTAAGTATCTGTGTTGTCTGCTTCTATACATTGCAGAAACAGACGAAACAGCTTGGTTCGTTAGCAGACGATACAACAGCTAGGACTATATAAGTATCTGTTTTTCGTCTGCCTCTACATTGCAGAAACAGACGAAACAGTTTGGTTCGTTAGCAGACGATATGACAGTTAGGACTAAGTATCTGTGTCGTCTGCTTCTCATTATAGGAACATATGAAACAGCATCGGGCACGAGATGACGACGATCAAAGGCAGACGACAGGCGTCGGAAAGTGTTGTACAAGCAGATAGTAGAACAGGTTGTTCCACTCGGGGTCAGACAAGAGAACAGGCGCGAATTACGTACAAAAACGAGACCCGCAGCAGGCAGACAACGCGGGACGCCCGTGTCGTATGTTATTTGTCTCCTGTTTCGTATAATTCGCGCCTTTAATTTCTGTCCACACTAAGCGCATCTAAGCTATACTTGTTACATACAGACAATGGTAATTCTTAAGAGCGGTGCAATACAGATAAGAGTTTTCTTTCTTTTCATTTTCTTCTGGAACGCATAAGGGACCCATTAACACTTGCGACTAGGCGAGGTCGTGCGACCGATTGCGACTGGCGACCAGAAAGCTACTCAAGACGAACGATGTTCACACTGACAAATGCGACCGACGAGTCGCTAAACCGAAATGTCTCACGATATGCCGTTCCAGTGCCTCCTTCAGAGGAGGCACTGGCCGTTCACGTCTGCTTGAAATGTCATCGCCGCGTAAAATAAGCGTCAGCGTATACGGACGTCTTGTTCCTTCGCATCTGATTGGTTCAGCTGTTCTGGGACTGCGGTCGCGCGACTGAAAAATCGAGCAGTGAGCGACTGGCCCGAAACAGTCGCATTTCGAGAAAAGCGACTATTTGCGACTACTTGCGACTGGTCGCATTGCGACTAACTTGGTCGCGCGACCTCGCCTAGTCGCAAGTGTGAATGGGCCCTAATTCACGCCACTGTAACTGCTGATTACCTTATTAATCTCCTGAAATGGCTTCAGCATTGACGGGTTTGAATTCCGCAGTTGGACCACGTACCATACATTATAATACAATTAAACAATTAAGTAGGTAATATTAGATACTTGATAGACAGAACAAAATATTCGATAATGAGTTACTCAGCGATTACAGCACATTTTCTTATGTCCACCGGCGCCAATATGCTGCCGAAAAAAAGAAATACTATGAAGGGCACATAGTATGAACCATGGTCAATGGGAGGTTTTAATTCAGAGCACCAAGGTACCATGTTTCTCATAGTCTCAGTGTTACCCAGGGAACCCAATCAACCAACCAACCAATAAACCAAACAGTCAAAAACAAGCTACCGCTAAAAACAATTCTCAGTCGGAAAAACACTGATTCGGCAAGGTCATGCAGCACAACATCACCCGGCAGGACTCTGACCTTGCAGGTAACCCTTCGTGATCATTATAAGTGCCCCGTCGTTGAGTCAACCGAAATAAATGCGACCTAATTGAGGGGTTAACGGCTGCGGCAGGCCTGTTTGCCGGGCACATAGCCGCCGCATACGTGTATACCCTTAATTCCTGCCGCGAAAAAAAAAAAAAAAAAAAAAAAAACGCAGGGCCATGCACGACCGAGGCAGGAAGCGCGCGTGTCACGTGACTACTATAGCACGTGGGAAAAAGCCCGGCCGTTCGCTCCGTCCGCACGCGTCCGCGCTGCTGCGATGTTATCTATGTGTCCTAAGCGCGTCGTAGGCAGCAGCTGTTTTGGTCGCCGATGGCTCAAGCTACTGAGCGTGCGAGTTTGACGTGCTACGTTGCAGTTTTTTTATTATTATTTTTTTTTTAGCTCGAGCAGAAACGGTTGGCGCCTGAGCCACCGAAGCTTCGGTTTGCTTTTCTCCGCGATGGACGTCACAACGAGTTAAATATATATTTCACTACGTCATTGCTAGCTGTTGCCACGTTTTCGACAGTGTTGTGCCTTGGCTGCCGCTGCAAAGCGTCGCAGATGTCAAGGACTCTTGACCGCTGACGACGTCCTACAATATAATCTTGGAATGCTTAATAGTGTATACTCGAATTCCGCCAATCAGATAGGTAGGTCGTAGCAGTCCTATGGGCCAATCAGAGCTGACAAGATGGCGAATCCGACAGCGTGAATGACGGCGCCATTACTTGTAAGTTATATCGAGCAAGCCGCGTTCTAGTGAAAGCGCTTTTCCGCCCTCGATTTCCTTTTAAACTGCGTACCGATGCAACTCGGTGCCCATCGACTGGCTGGAGCTTGTAAGCGAATGGACTGGGTGTCATCCATTATGCTTGGGAAGCACAGTGTTTGTCAAACGACAGAGTCGGCAGTGTTTAGGTTGGTTAGCTTAACAGGTATACAGAAATCAATTCCTATGGAAGCATCCCGTGTCAAGTGCATGAACACGCCATCAAAATCACACACATATGGCGAAGCCAACAAAATGTAACCTACTTGGGAGAAGCTCTCAGCGCCGCTGGAGTAGACTCGACTGGAGAGCTCAGCCTCGGTGCTCGATTCAAAATTACCTAGGAGCCAAGCGCGTGTAAGACCGTCGAAGGTACAACATTATACAGATGTCATGAAAACACCTAACACAAGGCCCGTACCTATACGCCGAGACCGTGACGTATACCCAAGACGGCCGTCACTACAAATGAAAGAGAGGAAAGCAAACAAACAACAAAAAAGAGATCTAAGCGTAGACTGCACCAGCACTGAAATTCACGGACGCGGCCTGGCGTGACCAAGGAGGCTTAAAAATGTTTGCCGGAGTGGAGCTGCTTCGCCTGTGTTGGTAAGAAACTGCGGGGGCTGCCACGCCAGCAATGTTTTTTTTTTTTTTTTTTTTTTCTTTTAATGACCTCCTTGGTTCAAATCAGCATTCCTCATGAGGTAAACGTAAGGCGCGCGGGCGTGAGTTTTTGCGCGCCTGCAAGCGCACATGTAGTTTGGCCTTTAGATTTAGGTGCACGCTAAAGAATAACCACCGGGTGCCCCACTACGGCGTACCTCATAATCGTTTTAGCACGCAGAACCGCATATTTCTCTCTCTCTCTTTTTTTTTAGTGAAGAGCATTTACGTACAGCATCTTATATATAAACGAATATCTTGAATGTCCTCTGTTTGAATTCTGTTTGCTTGTCTGCTGTTTGCCCACTTTTCGGCACTTCGGACGAGCGTCATATAGTATCACGTGCACATCACTCCTCTGGACGTCCGCTGGTTGGCATGCCTCCGCGATAGCGCCGCTGAAGGCTGATAAACAACCGTGACCGGCATTAATCGCACGGCGCAACCTGGCGCGTCTCTGAAATCATATTGGCGTGATCGAAATACTCGTTGTTGCGGGTGTGTGCACAATAAATGCGCTGGCTGCTGTTCTCAGCTGTGGCGCATTGCCAAATCAGTTCATAAAAAAAAAAAAAAGAAAATTGCTTATTCCAACGGTATTGGCGGAAATAGCCGCGTCTCCAGGGAGTGTTTTCACGAACAAAAACATCCGCAGGACGTGCCGAATGCAATGGAAGCTGCTGGGAAACACTTCACAAAACTTTAGAAGGATATATGACGTATGGGCTTTACATTCTGGTCGATGTTTGCAGGAAAATCACGGCAGGCCTACCCTAGGGCCTACTCCAATAAACTTGAAAAGTGAGCACTGCCGGACGACCGATTCATCGAGTCAAACGAACGAACGCCGGTGCGCCCACCTGTTGGAAGCCGTCAGAAATAAAACGGCACAGCGGATGATTTGGACAATCTGCCACCAAACCACAGAAGTCCGTAAAATAAGTCACAAATTTACAGCCGTTTCAACGACCTTAATACTTCGAATAAAATATAAAAAAAAAGTTTAAGCGTGCTAACTTTTCGAACGCATTTCCGCGCATCGTTGCCAGACACGCACGCACGCACTTGCGGCGCGATACTTTGACTGTTGGCACTTTGTTGTCATGTTTTAACACTACTAACTACTAGTGTTAACATGTTTTAACAGTACTAACTTTCACGTCAACTTACTCATCCGAGGTATAGTGAGGCCTGCTAGAAACTCTTTACGATACGACATCCTAAGGTCCTACTTAAGCCTGCCGTTTCGTTTCCAAGATCGATCGCACGGTGATCTTTAAACACTTCCATCTCTTGTCTTTACAGGAGCCATGGGGAGGCAGCTGGCAGGCCTCGGCGGGGGCACGACGTCTGCTCGTTCCGTCCGGGCAGCCGTCACCGTCCTGCTCATCGCTATCCTGGGCAGCCATCCTTGCCAAGGACAAGGGGACACCGAGGCGAGCCTGGTGCGATGCAACGACACCTGTGCCTCTAGGCTTCTTTCGAAGTTTGCCGACTACGAAAACGGCAGCGGCAGCAACTCGACCGGCGCGCCGACGACGTCGTACTACTCCTACCCGGACAACCCGTTCCAGCGCGCCAACGTTTGTCGCTGCGACGACGCGTGCGTCAAGTTCGGCGACTGCTGCCGGGACGCCCCGGCGCTCCTGGAGGCGGCGTCGTCCGCGTCCGGCGACGGGCCCGTCCTCGAGTGGGAGTGCGTGCGCGTGCGGAGCGACATGCAGGCGACCTGGGTCCGACGCGCCTGCAAGCCCGGATGGGACGGACCCGACGAAGTGCGGCTCCAATGCGAACGCGGCGCCGACGCCCGCGTCACCGACCCAAACGGCATGGCTCCCGTGACGTCGCCGCGGACCAACGTGACGTACGCCAACGTGTACTGCGCCGCCTGCAACGACGACTTGAACGACACCCGCCGCTGGCAGGTGAGACTTTTCTCGGAAAGCCACATTTCTTCTGCACGTGTACAGTCGGCCGAAAAACGTTTACGGGACACGGGATATACGAAGAAAAGCTGAACGGCGCATAGTACAGTGGCTATATTGGCAGCGTTCTGCTGCCGATCACGAGGTCGCTGGTTGCACGAGGTCGCCCCCGTTGCATTTCGAACTTCGAAGGGGGGCGATATGTAAGAACGCTTGTGCACTTAGATTTAAGACGCGTGGTCGAAATTTGTTCGAAGCCCTCCCCTAAGGCATATCTCATATCCCCAATGTTGCTTTGGGACATTAAACCTAATCAATCGAGTTCAATACTTCAATCTGGAGTAGCGTTTGCGACCTTACATCATCATCAGCCTATTTATGTCCACTGCAGGACGAAGGCCTCTCCCTGTGATCTCCAATTTCTCCTGTCTTGCGCTAGCCGATTCCAAGTTGCGCCTGACGACCTTACATAGTGACGCGTTAAATTAGAAGCACGGTTATGCCTTAACAGAGTAGACATTCACATTTATTGTCACACTCGTGTCCCATAGACCGTTGTGGCCGACTGCACTTGCACTTAGCTACAGCATTTAAGGGAACACTTAACCTGATCTATTGAAACGGCGGTTCTTGAAAAAGTGGGAGCCGTAACCTTACTTAACTTTACATTTGCTATGTAGTTCTCAAGCCGAATAATCCTCCTCATGGAACTTGCTCCATTTCAGTCCAGTAACAAGGAAAGTTAGCTGCTTTAAATGTAGACCTGGGGTCAAATTCGCAAGGCTTTCCGTTTTCATTGTCATTGGCTGGCTACCTTTGCTAATGATATGCCTAATGACACAATTGGCATCTTCTTTTATGAAGAGTTTTAGTGTAAGACCTATTTTTGTGAATATGGGCCCTGCTGTTCGTTCCTTTTCATTTTGGCACTCTACGTTCACGACGCCACACACTTGTTAAGACTGCTCAGGTAGTGTGTGATGGCTGAGCAAAAAGCAGTCTGACAGCAACTGGATGAATTCAAGTATCGTGGTGGCTAGCTGTGTATGTGTACTGTAATCGGGATGTGTTGTAACTCCACCATGCCCTGTGTAACCAAATTGCCTGACAGTTTAGTTCGGCAGATCATTTGTGAATGGTACATTTGGCTGAGGTGCAGCAAATGAAACCTTGGATTGAGTTTTCAGCACCCCAGTGCTGAAAACTCAATTTTAGCTGCCTCCAATTAACAAAAACTGTGTAGGCATGTGGCAGTCTAGGACTGAGAAACTGTGCTGTGCTGCATATAAGTTCAAGCTTGCCTCCTTATTAGTCTTTAATGTGGGCCTCATAGTTAGCCTTGCTGAAAGTCTGTCCTGTGCTTTTGCTCCATCTAGTGTGTGCAATTTAGTAGTAATTTGGATGCACAACTACTCGTTGAAGCTTTCCCTAGTGGGTAACCTTTATCATATGGCAAAGTCATGATTGGATCAATTGGCCTTGCTGCAAAGTTAGCACTGGGCCACTGCAGTCACTTGATGTCCATAATGTAGTGATAGCGTACTGTTAACTTTTTACTGTAGTCAGTAGATTTAAATGTGGTTGAATAACTTTAGTAACAGGTTCTCCTAATTATACTAGAGCCATAGTCTGATGTGTGCATGTAAATGAATGGTATAGTGGTGCAGCTGTTTACATACTAATGTGCAATTCTGCAGGTGAACCTTGACTGCAAGGAATTCTACGGCCTCATCAACATGACGGGCGAGGACATTCGAAACAACATTGAGCTGGATCCCACAAACTCCAGTTGGGGTGTGTGGTTTACTGCTCCAGGAGACTACCGACGGTTTTTCGCCTGTGCCTTGGAGTACGCGCCCCAGAACCTGTCCAGCGTGTACACCTGCAATTCTTTTGTGTCGACATGTGATCCCAGCTGGGCCGGCACGGAGACCGAGAGGGAGTGTAAGTCGTACCAGTCTGTGATCAATGTGTATGGCGTGAACTACCGCAATCCAGAGTGCATGGTTTGCAACAATGACACTGCTCCGCACCAGATCTGTGGTTTCTACAGTGACACCAGCTTCGTTAGCCCCCGCGGTTTCAGCTTCAGCATACTCATGGATGTTAGCCCGTCCGCGGGCAACATCGTCGGCAAAAAGAGCCTTTGCAAGAAAGGAGAACTGTACGACCCATTCTACAAGGTCTGCCGGAACGTTCTGTGCGGCATGGCGGGCTACGTCCTTGACGGTGACAAGTGCGTGAGGGATGAAAACGAGAATGAAATCGAGCCGAGGAGCGGCAACGGTACCGTCTTCTACACCCAGGAGTTCCTCGCATGCCGAAAGACGATGTTGAACAAGGGCGAGTACACAATACGGCCCAACGGCTACCTGTACGCCACGCGCTACGACCGTGACTTTGCTCCCGACAGCTACTTGCTGGAAGGTGACCTCCGGGCCCTTGTATGCATCATCTTCAACGGAACCAACTGAGATAGCTAAGTTTTCCAGGACCATGGGCTACGTCTCTGCTGTGGGACTAGGCGTGTCCATCTCCTGCCTCGTGGCCCACCTTCTCGTGTTCTTCATGGTGCCTGACGTGAGGAACCTCTCTGGACAAAACCTTGCCTGCCTCTCGACGTCACTTCTCGTCGCTTACCTGAGCTTCCTGTTTGGCATGATTGGTGAACCGCCCGCCCGAGCTTGCCAGGCGTCGGCTGTCACCACGTACTACTTCTTCCTCGCGTCCTTCTTCTGGATGAGCACGATGGCATTTGACGTGTGGCGGACCCTGCGTGTCGCCACGCGAGAATTGCGGGTCAGCTCCGGTACGCAGTGGCGGCGTTTCTTTTTCTACAGTCTTGCCTCGTGGACCCTTCCCGCCATAATTGTTGGCCTTGCCGTCTTCTTCGATGACCGCTCCTCCGGTATGCCCGATGACTTGAGACCTCTCTTTGGGCGCCATGGCTGCTGGTTTGGGCAGCGGAAGGCTCTTCTCATCTTCTTCGCTGGCCCCGCCGGTGCGTTGATGCTCCTCAATATCACTCTCTTCACCTCGACTGCCGTTATGGTTATCAGTTCGACAAAATCCAGCGTCAAGCGCTCTGGCAGCGCCGCCAGGCGCAACTTCAGTCTCTACGTACGGCTCTCCACCATGATGGGCCTCACCTGGACGCTGGGTCTCGTTGCCGGATACCTTGATGTCGAAGCACTGTGGTACCTCTTTGTCCTCTTCAATGCATTCGAAGGGCTGCTCATATTCCTCTGCTTCTCCTGCACCCGCAAGGTTTGGACATACCTGAGGGACAACGTGCTCATGTGCATCAAGCGCGAGCCGTACCGTACAGGCACACTCAGTTCGGGATCCGGGTACAACTCCAACAGCACCGGAACGACAAGCTCGGGATTCTCGCGCCGGGCGTCGCCCCGCAGCTCGACAAACTACAAGCGCACGGCACCGTACCTTGGCAAGAAGACCAGCATGGACATGTACTAGGACTCCTTTTCTTTTCCCCCCACGACACCCGTTGTTGAGCCAAGTGCGAGTATCGTTACGGTGTTGCTATTTGGCGCACATGAGCACCGCATTCTTGTCATGTGTTGATGCGGAGTTGCCACAAGCCTCATCTTTGCTTCTTCAGTGAAGGCCCTTGTAGCCGCCTCCGTTGATGACGTTATAGTGTTCCTATCCCATGTGTGGTTCCTGAATCTCATCCATGTCGTATTTATCGTTGAGCCATCGATACACCTTTTAACCTATGCTCCCTTAACGGCCAAGTCAGTGACTTCCAAGTCTTCTCAGGACGATTCCATCGTTTATCTCTTTATTTATCACTGTTGTGACGACTTAGGATCATCAGGTGTGTTTCGGACTGCATCGCAGCACCGAGAAGTGGCTAATTGTGGAACAGTTTTATCAATTTACGGCCTGTTTTGTGCCACGGAGGAGACTCCGTTTGCGCGACTGTGAAATACCAAAGTCATGTGGTGTGTGTTGTGTGTATGTGTGCGAGTGCATCAGAAAACTTTCACATCATGTAAATATCTTTACCTGATACTCTTAATACCGACCTTGTAAATAAAGATGTAGATATGTTGAATGGTCTCCTGTGGCTTTTATCCCTTGTTAATATTGCTGTGTAGCTGCTCTATAGAACTAGTGCTTCTTTAGAAGTTTTCATTGTCATGTAGAATTCAGCTTCTAATGTTCCTCATCTTTCTGCCTTTGGGCACACATCTGCAAAGTGCTATCACACAATACAGGATGCAATGTACACCTGTGAGAAAAAGTATACGGACCACGGGGTCGCCGAAAAAACTGAATTTCTTCGTAATTAGCAAGCATAAACTGGAATTGACGAGTACATTGAAAAGTTCGCAATGCCAAGTTTGGACTGCAGTCCTCAATTTCAAGTTGCGTTCAAAGGCCGAGAAAAAAATCGGCTTTATCGTGCAACCCCTGGTCCGTATACTTTTGCTCACGGGTGTACATACCTGCCAAGTCTCCCGGATTTGGACCATTTCTTCCGGTTGTACGGTTGACAGGAAAATTTCTTGGAAATTGCTGTTGTGTCCTGTTCCTGCGTCTAGCGCTTTGTCAGGCCACCTTGGCAAAAAAAAAAAGAAAAAATCCAACCCAATCTAACAGTTGCGATGAACAGTTAGAGGTTCATCGCGCAAAATTAAGAAAGTAGTAGGGAAACCCTATACATGCGCTATTTTGTTAACCGCAGAGCCACTCCTTACGCTGACGGGGTTGTTGGGTGCCCTAGTGGTCCTAGTATAATTAAGCTAGCTAGCGAATGCAGCCTTCTGCAACTAGCAACACTAGACTCTTTCATCGTTCTCCTCAGTGTCAGCCGCTCTGGCATTGCATAGGCCTACGGTCAGTCATGGCTTTAAAAGCAAGGAGCGCTAGCGCAAAAAGTATCAAGTATTTTCAATGTAGTGCTCAGCCAAAGTGACGCTGGGTATTTTGTTGATACCAGAGAGCATTGCAGAGTGCGCACGGCAATTTAACATCGTAAAAAATACGAGGACGCAGTGTCGCTCGTTCAAGTCGCTGGGAAACGTCAACCTCGCAAAATGTGAAAGAAATGGAATTTCTTAAAATCAAACATTATCTGAATAGTTTTTGAACACCTGCCGTGGTTGCTTAGTGGTTTTGGCATTGCGCTGCTAAGTACGAGCTTGCGGGATCAAGTCTTGGCCGCGGCGGCCGCATTTCGTTGGCGGCGAAATGCAAAAGCGCCATTGGGTGCACCTTAAAGAACCCCAGGTGGTCCAAATTAATCTGGAGTCCCCCACTACGGCATGCCTCATAATCAGATGGTGGTTGTGGGACGTAAGACCCGAGAATTTAAATTTTAAAGAATTTTTTAAGGCAAAATTAGCAACAACGAAATGCTTGCAAAAGTGAAACCTTGATGTTCATGTGGTCATTTGTATATCTGTAAGTAAAATTGTAATGAAGTTCATCTGGGAGTACTTGAAAATATCGACATTGGGTGGGGGGGGGGGGGCTGTTACGGACGACCCCCCCCCCCCTCGGTAGGCAGATCTCCCGGATTTAGATTCTCCGAGCTTGGCAGGTATGAATGTAGCAGCGACCTTGTGATCGTTAAGTTAAATTATGGAATTTAATGTCCTCAAAATCTACAGTGGGTTATGAGAGGCGCTGCATATTGGAGGTTCCCTGATTAGTTTTGGCCACCTGGTGTTCTTTAACATGCACCCAAAGCACGGTACGCAAGTGTTATATTTGCATGTAAATAATGAGATCATAAATATAACGCAATGGGGGGCTTTTGGTAACTCAGAAAAAGAAGCAAGAAATAAATATATAGTTAAAACTGGTAACGAAATGGGACATAAGGAAATAGTGGATGTAACGAAGTGAAGTTCACCTTGAAATCCCCGACAAGCTTCATAGAGCGGCACATACATAATGGACATAACGAAACAATTTTGCCTCCCCCTTCAACTTCGTTATAACGAGGTTTTACTTTATTACGATCATAGCGCAATGTGATCCCGAAAGACAAACTGGAAACAATACATAAATGCGGATGCGCACACGGCGCTTTCGTTGTTGCTGCGAATTGCCGTCACAAAATACAGTGAAAGGACGTCCGAGTGCACGCACAATTCACTCGTCACGGCTGACGTCTTTGTCATTGTCAGTGAGAATGATGTCGTCCTCCATGCCACCAAGGTTATTGGACAGGCAGCACTTCAGAACTGACCGTGGCACGTTTGACCACTGCTACGTATGTGGTAGCGATTGTGGTACCGCATAGTGGTTTAGCTCGCTGCCAGAAATAAATAAAGAACAAGAATTCTTAATGTCGGGGTTCATACAGTGCATTTGATTCGGAATTCAAGAACAATTCAAGGACGCCGAAGGCCAAAATTCAAGGAGGGGAAACAAACCTTATGTGTACACATAAATTGAAAATAGCGGAATCTCCATAGCTACAATTTCTTGCAGCTAGGCAGCTGCTTAGTTGGACACATGCTTCAAGCTTTTCAGATCGCTTTTCCAAGTTGACTTTCCCATTGTAATGATGCCAATCGCCTTCTGGTGTGATGGTTAGCAGCGTTCGACTTCATCCAAAGACAATCGTTGTGTTAAAGCCAAACGGCTGAAACTCTCTTTCCACCAGACAACTCAGGAGCCTAGGGCTTGAAAATGGAGCCATGATGGTGGCTCTATTTAACCAACTAGCAAAACAACAAGATAGTGGTACGGCTTAGCCGCTTGATTTGGACTTTGTCTAGCCCCACAATGGCAACGGTGATTTGGTGGCAACGGGTGTTTTAAACAAGTATGTCACTGGTTGATGTAGACATGCCACATTTCAATCCTTTAGCGACACACTCAAAATAAAATATCTTCCCAACGTCGAGTTTACTCGTGTCTATCGTGGACCGAATAAAGTTCACTCACTCACTCTTCCCGACAGACAGCGTCCATGTCTAAGTCACTATGCACAGTTTGTTACTCTGAATGTTCAAAAGTTGCCCCCAACCCCAGTTTTCAAGGAATTCAAGGAGCACATTTATTTTCAGGGGCCACTGAATTTCTTTTCAAATTCTTTTCAAATTCAAGGGTTTTCAAGGATTTGCGCTCGCATATGGCAGCTGCGGTGATCGCAGGACGAGCGATCCAATGTATCCTGACGTCGTGACACATTTACCGCCTCGTTAGCGAAACCAACACTGGTTCATAGAAACTAGTATTATACAGTCAACTATTGACAGTGCTCTCATGCTTGGCAGTATTTTCTTGAGAATTTAGACGGTCTGGACTTTCATTTACCTCCAGAACATGTCAAGTCAAAAATGTTGTGAGTACGCCTTTATGGGAAAACTCTCAATGTGAAAAATTCAAATGTGAACAAGAAACCACGAGGAGCTTCACTTATAGTGCTGATGCACTTTTTACCCTCTCGCATAGCGAGTTCTCGAGGCGAACTTCAGACTCTATGGAGACTTCATTTTTTTTAGCATGGTTTGTGGAAAGCACTTCGCTCTGACCAAAGCCTTTGTGTTCTCTGCTACGATAAACTTGGAATGATAGAGCTGAACAAGTGTTCAGCAGTAGGCACAGCTGCCCAGCAGAATTGCCAGCCAAAGAAGTGTAGCCATTACACGAATCAAAAAACTTAACTGTCACAGGCAGAAAATAAAGTGGCACTGCACCTTGCACCAGCAGAGAAACAACCATTCAATAAGAGAAGGGTGTTGCGTTTATCAGAACAAAAAGTTTTACAACAGCAACACTCTGCTTCAAAACCAAACTAAACACATTGACCAGGAACGTTCGAACAACAACACACTTTCTACTGTCCTTGGCTTCATGCAAGATCAGGTGAGGCACCTACTGTGACACTGAAATACCGTCTAAAAGATCATAACAGAAAGAATCGGTGCAATTGATCGTAAGCAAAGTTGTGCGAGATCAGGTGTCTGGAGTAATGTCTTATGCAATTCAGAATGTCACAGTCACATATGATTAACAAAAACCCAAATTAATCTCAAAATTACTGCAATGGCATCTCTGTGGTCACTTTCACTCTTAATGATATCAGCATGCCAAACATTGTGCAAAATTAGATTGTAAGAAAAATAGACCAGTATTTTCTTGTTTTCCGTAAATTCTTCCAAGTTTCGGAGTATTTTAAGTTAAAAGAGTACTGACACACGTTTTTCAAGGTTATAGAAATGCTACTGCACGCTTCTTGCACGTAAAAGGATCAAACTTGGCAATTATGAACATTGGAAAACACTCATGAGATATTTTAACTTCATACAAAAGTTGGTCTCGAAAGGCCAAACCTGTCGTTATTGACATCATCGTGACACTATGACACAAAGGAAAGTTTGCTGACACTGTGTAGCGATAAAGTTAAGTGTGATGATTCTTAGGTTTCTTGCTGTGCTGTTTTGGAATGTAAAACACAGGAACGCAAACTAACTATATTATCTACCTTTTCTATATGAATAGGTAGCACACACTCTACGAATGTCATGCTCACGTGCATGAAAGAAAACAGTCAGTTTGTGCTCCTGCCTGTGCTTTGTGTTCCCAAAACAGGCTCGGTAAGAAAACCAAGAACATACAACCAACTAGCCCAAGTCGTAGCACTTATAGGTATGATGATGTTGCTTGTAAAACAACAACAACAAAAAAAAAAGGGTATAAGCAAGAGTGCTACGCACATCACTTGTGGCTGCATTCACGTGCGGCATCAGCAGTGATTGGAGGACCGAAACAAAAGTTGGCGTAACATGGCGTCACAGTGCACACACCTCCTGGGTACCAACACAGATATTTTTGCAGAAACAAGCACAAATGCATTTTTCGAGGTACTCCGATGCTTACCAGTGTTTTTTCTAGGGCTTAGAGGATATGTGCCTCCATTCACCGCATAAAAATGACCAAAATATCTTATCAGTACTTCTTTGAAACGCAGGGCCGGTACAATGTAAGGATTTGTTACAAGGGATTCGATATCCTTCGTTATCATTCACCACTTCTGATGGCAATGAAATAGTAGATGGAGCGCTGCTTTGACCACTGCCGAAGCGCGAGAAGGTGAAGAATTTGAATCGTTACGTTATCCCGGCCCGGGCTCGGTGAATAAAGTTGAACTCTGCGGCTTTGGCTATTGCAAGTGTCTTCTATCTAAAGCGTGAGACACTGGCTTCAAAAAGTCCTTCGCCGCCCTCCTGAACCTCTGCAATACAGTCGTGCTCAGCGTAAATGTGGATATGTCAAAGTGAGCTAAATGATACTAGATAGATTGCCATGCTTCACACCTGAAATTTCAGAGGTACAGTGGAGCAATGACAACCCACATTCAGTTGCGAGACTTTTTACACAGTGTGCTAAACAAGCGTCTAGGAGGATGAAATGGCCCAGAAATCCTGCTTTAGAACCAAACACATTGCGTGCGTATGTGATTCGGCACCTAGTAGCTCGAAACATTTCTACGGTAAGAAAACTAACAGTTTGTAAAACACGCACATTAAAGGTCAGTCTGCCCCTCCACCTTTACAGAGGTTTGACAAGGAGCCCCACAAGATTAACCATCTAGTGCTGTACATTGTCAATCACAGTCCAATCACTGACGATCACACTGTCAATAATGTTGCTAGGTTTTCTAATACTACGCACAACACTTGCTGGTACCTCAAGATGCCAGCGATTTCTTGCAAATGGTATTTCTTATCATGGCATCATAGATAACAAGTCACGTCTAAACTACTGGTGCAACGAAAGAGTGATACAACTTTCACTTTG
Source organism: Dermacentor silvarum (assembly GCF_013339745.2). Lineage (NCBI taxonomy): Eukaryota > Metazoa > Arthropoda > Arachnida > Ixodida > Ixodidae > Dermacentor > Dermacentor silvarum. The sequence continues at coordinate 33,360,157 of NC_051158.1, forward strand.
CAAGTGAATGTTGCTTATCAAAGAGACAAAATTTGCCCAGTCAGAACTATGAAGTCACTAAGCCAGATGCTCGTGACATTGGTGCTTTTGTTTCATAGGAGTAATAAGTACACTACACTAAAATGACATTAAAAAAATACCAATGACCTGCTGTGTTCGATTCAGCTCGCGAGAGCCAATTTCCAAGCTGTGTAGTTTTTTATGTGCTGTACAGTGCCTGTACACTTCATCAGGCAGTGCGAAAGTGGGCCAACTTATTATGTGTGGAAAAATTACCCAACTGAACTTGTGTGCAGAATGCTGCTAGAAATTAGGGTATGCGAAGATTAATTCTGGCTAAATTAAAACCAACAGTTAGTTCTGTGACGACGCTGCTTTTTTCAGGACCAAGAGCACTCGCATTTCAATTTTTTTTTAAAGTTTGGGAAGCGCTGAAACAGTCTAAGCTAACAATAAAACAAAAGTTTATAGTAATTAAAAAAAACGCGCTGCAGGCAGTATGTAGCATATTATTCAGTTGGCAACACTGAGGGAAGTGGGCTTGACATGAAGAAAGTGGATTTAGTTACACGTCTAGGAAAATTATGCTCATGAACGGAATTGTGGCTCAAGCACCAATAAAACATTGAGAAAAACTAAACAGCTACTACTGTATAGTACGCTCTTGCTACCACCTCAAAAAATGATGATGATGAAGATGACGGCCAAAGGCTTCTTCCAGAGACCTCAAAATAACTATGAATGTCCTACATAAATCAAACACACCCATGCCTGCAAATTCAAAATCTCGCCATCCATTTTTTGCTATTATCTGCAGCATTTTCCTTCCCTTGGCATCCATTCTGGCACTCACTTGGCACTCACTGGCCTGCCCAACTTCATTTTTTTCATTGTGAATCTCGACCAGAACGTCATCTACGCTGCATCAAGTTCACAAGGCACAGATTCTGACTCTGTGTGAGGCCCAGGTCCAATTCTTGCACTCTTGAGTTCAAGGACCGTAGGCTCCAAGTTTTTCAGAACAAGTTTGCCTAGTACACTTTAGTCACCTACTTCTAAAATGCACACGAAAAAATCTTGCATGAGCTATATTTAAAACAATGATACCTTAAAAAGGAGTTTAGCTGGCATCAAGACTTCCCTAAGATGTATTCAAGCCTCATTTGACATTTGTTTAGAAAAGAAAAGTCGCAGGACGGTTACAAGAGTGTCACGCAGATGTTTAAGCATTAGCTGTGGTGTGGGCTAGGCCTTCTCGTGCCTGATCTCGAGCTCGCCAAATCGCTTGGGGGTCTGAAGGTCCTGCTTCTTCCATGCCATTTCAGCATAAAGGATGTTTTATAGTGTTCTGGTTTAAAGCACTACACTACTATCCAATGCTCGAGTGCTCACTGGCTTTCTAAGCATACACTGGCGCAGCCGGGCAAGTCACCAGCTGCCAGAGCTCTCGTAAACACCATATGTTTAACGCGACGCGGTGGCAAATGGCCGCACCACCACAGCCTCGCGAAGGGGAAGGCAAGGTGTGATCGCACCGCGACAAAGCTTTCACAATATTGTGGGCACAATCGGTGTGTTCCGCTACCAGTGATGTGTGGAAGGTAAGACTACCTGGCGGTGTTACAGGGAACCAAGCTTTACGTCCAGATGACCGAACTGTGCTCTCCCGTTAGAGGAAGTGCACGCGGCGTCACGTGCGCTTCCACCAATGGAGGCACCTTCTGGCGCCTCTCTTGCCTTTCTTGCTGCGGATCACGCCAACGGTGCGAAACCGAAGCAACGAGCTAAGAAAAGCTAACGCTTTAAAAATCTCAAATGGCTTATGGACGTGAAGGATGCCCCAACAAATCAAGCACCTCCTGAAGCGTTTGATCGGACGGGAAGCCAACAACTCTGGAACTGTGACCACTCTCGCTACATGTGTGCCAATGCAGCAGTACTAAAGGCGAGGATAAGAAATGCATAAGGGATTGAATATATTGGGCTAGATGGTGTTCCATGTGTTGCCAATCTTTCTTAGTCCTCGTCTTATGCGCTGCTTTCCCCTTCCAGAGGATAAAAACAAATGCACAATTGTTTCCAACCTGCTAACTACCCTATTTTTGAGTCACATAGACACAAAGCATCTAAAACAGCAATGGAAGTTTAACACGCAACATGTGCTTAGTTGTTATAGCCCAAAAAATGTGTTTGGTTTTCTGTGCGCACATCTTTTATTTAAAACTTTCGTGACTGCTGAAAGTTTCAGAATTACTGGCACTTGCTTTGCAAATAGTTGTGTGCGCTGTTTCAGTTTCTCTAAGCCCTTGACTCTGGTTACTACAGAGGGCTGCAAAGCCGTGTTATAACTGCAACAATGTGCTGCTTAATTTTAACAACACTAAAGAGTCCTGGTTCCTGAGTTGTATTTGTCGTAGTGTTCACATGTGTGCAAGCACAATATGGTTGACATTTTGACCTAAATGACACATTAATAAAAAAAAAAAGGAAACATGCAAATCAAAACCCTTTCACTTGCCAGTCAGCAGCGTATGTATGTTCACTCGTTCCTTGTTCTCGTCAATAGCAGACATCATTAGCTGTACGGTATTTCCATGGAATATCAACGTTGTCACATGACTGGCTACTGGACTTGCACTCTCATAAGTTGCAAACATGCTTTGACAATGCACCTTGCTAACACAGTTCTGTTCAGCATGTGGTCACAGAACCGAGCGAAGGTGCAGCAAGAGCTTCACCATATCAGAAGCCCGAGTCATTCGCCAAGCAACTCACGCCTATGTAGACAGTTCGGAGCAGTGCAGAGTCACCACGTCAAGCCACAGTTATTCCTGGCACCACTCACACCAATGCAAACAGTTCGGCGCAGTACAACAGCCACATTCTGTAGGCGACACCACTCGGCATATTCTGAATGTTGATAACAAGAAGCAAAGACTTCTGTCACATGTCCTGCAATAAAGTCACCTGTCCCATCAAGTGGAAAATATGAGCACACGCAGCACCTGAGCAGCTTCAGACTTTGAAGAAGGTATGATGATACACCTTCGTCTGTAAGTTAACCTCGGGACCTCCTGCATTAACACACAGAAATAGAGAAATCGTCTTCATTGTCATAAACTGAACCTGTTTTATAAAGTTTGTTGCAATTAAATAATGGAGTTGTATTCATAAGCTGTTGGACTTTTTACTTGTACCTTCAACTTTTTAAAGAAACTGCCAAAGGTCGGAAAAGTTCAGTAAAAATGAAGCCTTATGTTTCAAGATTAACTTCACAGAAGAAACAAATATTACAGCACTGCGAACAGTATCAATGCAAAGTGCCCAAAATTGATATATTATAGTAGACTGTTTTGAATTAGACAAATTGTAAACAGGAGAAAAAATCAAGTAAGCAATGTAATGATTTGTGCTTAAACTGTAAACCAATATATCATGTTTGCCTGCTTTAGAGACTCTAAAAGATACAATTTACAGAATTGTACTTTCTGTTTATCTTCTTGAGACATGGCAGTGGATGCGATCTATTTTTGCCACTTTTGTGCAGTGGTAGCAGGGAATAGAGCACAAACATCAAGCTTAGAGTAAATTGAACATTCCGCTAAGCTATATTACTTCAACAAGATGGCGAATTGGGCTAATTCTGTTCTGTCTACTTGTTTTCTGTGTCCCTGTCTACAGTGCGCTTCAATCTAAGTCAAATATATTACTTCAATTTTACTTCCGAGTGATATGTATCGTTACAGAGTATCGCTTTGGTGAAGGCACTACCGTGTTTTACGTGACGTTTGACATGGGGCATGTCGGTAGCAACCTCGAAATGTTTTGTTTTTGTTTCTTGAAATGCCTGTGGCCAATAAATAACTTGTGCATGCAATTCGAGCGGGTGATTCAATCCTTCTCATGAAGAAACGTAGCACGACTGACTTTACAATGTTCAAATATTTAGTTACTCTGTAATTATGATGACTCATCATAAAATGCACACACAGCAACTCTACCACCTTGATTTGCTTTCAGAGGAGTCTCAAGCACCCTGGCATAAAATTACGCATGTTTCACACATGTATCGACAGTCGATCATAATTGGTGTCTGAAGGGGTAATGGTGGCCAGTCATAATGTTGTAAACGTGGTGTCTCAATTAAAAAAAATATATATAAAAAAACTTTAAGAAACATTCAAAGCCCTAAATCAAAATTCTAATTTCAACAGTCGGCGGAACATAAAAGCTTTCTTGACTCACATGCAACAAACTTCATCCAAGCCAGTCTAGCAGTTGCCTATAATGAGCGTATTTCTGTGTTTTCTGTGTATTTTATTAAGGAAACTGATTTCAAGCTGAAGCTTCCCTTTAAAGAAGCACTGAAACACTAATTGAACATAGTAAGAGAACATTTCCCATCTGTAGACAGTGCTTCCATGCAAGGCAAATGTTATTCTACTACAGTTAAACCTCGCTATAACGAACACGGATATAACGAATTATCGGATATAATGAAGTAAACATAAAAATTTCTCGCCAATATTAGCGTGTAGCAAATATATGCATTAACAAATATCAGATATAACGAATGCATTTTCGTGTCAGATACAACTTCGTTATAACGAGGTCCAACTGTACCTGCAGTAGGGAAGCCCACAATATCACATAACAGATTGCTAGCTCTCTTTTCCGGCTTTTGAGGCCCCCAACCTCTATTATGTTCTGCCTATGATGTCATAGACCCGTGCGACAGCCCATAGATGCCAGCCATTGCGTGATTGTTCGTAACTACGGGTTATTCCTGAATGAAAGCTCACACAGGCATGCAGTCCACTCCAACCTTCCAGCAAGCAGGGAAGCGGTGATTGTTAACGCATCCAGCCCATTGTGTCACTGCACTTGTATCGCTCTCAGGATAGCGCTGTCAGACGCATACCTCGAAAGGTCAGTACCAAAAGCACACCGCAGAAAGAAGAAAAAGAAAGAAGAGGATAGGCAGGATGCTGCTATCGGTGCCACCCACCTGAGAGGAACCGATGAGCTGAGAGTGAATGGAAATATGAGGTGTCTTAAGTGGAAAGCAGAACACAGTTTAAGGAGAGGATGGAAAACAGCTCTGCTGTCCATCCTCTTCTTAAACTGTTCTGCTCGGCAATTAGACACCCCGATGAGTCTACACGAACTAGCCCAAATTTCGGTTCTTCTTCTGAACGAGGAATGTAAACACTGCATTCACTTAAATCACCATTGATATTCACTGAAGGACATCGCACTCATTCCAGCATTTTTCTCAGGTTCCAAGAAAAGTTTTTCAGTGCTCCTTTAAGGTCCTCACGTTCTCATCCTTGTCATTGTACGCACATTCTCATCCTGTCATTGCACACATGTTCTTATCCTGTCACTGCAGCGTGCATACCTGTCATGCCACTATGTGCACCTACCCATCCTGTCTCTGCACGTGCATGGCTGTCTTGTCATTTCATGACATACTCTCATGCTGCCATTGCATGTGCATACCTGTCCTGTCACAGTGCGCACATTCTCTCATACTGTCACTGTATGCACATAACTGCCCTGTCATTGTGTGCAGGTTTTAGGCCTGTCGTTGCATGCAGGAACCAGTCCTGTCATTGTGCGCAGATTCTTATCCTGTCATTTATGTTTCCTGTCACTGCTTGCACGTTTTTGGCCTGTCATTGCATGGACATACCTGTCCTGTAATTGTACGCACATATTCATACTGTCGTCGCATGCATGTTCTCGTCCTGTCATTGCATGCACATTGGATGGAACAGAAATGGACCTGCTATAGCATGTGCAACGTCCACGATGCTTGGCCAGTCTTGCAGAGTGAGGCTGCTCATTTCCCATCTTCCTTTTCATCCGCTCACTTCGTCGACAGCAGCTCCCGCTTTCCCAGGGGCGACGGGAAACGTCAAGACAGGACAGAACCGACAAGTCTATGACAAAATTCTACGAATCCTCAAAGCACAACACTGAGACAGCAATGCTGCAAGGCCAGAGGGACACTGTGGGCCTCTAGTGCCCCTTTACGGCCCAGCACGCAGTCTTGAGTTCACAACCTGACAAAGCATCCCCTCCTCCTTTAGCAATGTGGCAGGTCTCAACCTTGATCCGAAAATGCAGTGGTACAACCGTCTTGTGCACCTGTGAGCATCCACTGTACACCTTTGGGAGCCTCGGCAGTAAGCACTGAATCAATCGTGGTGGTACCACTCCACGAGTCTGGTCACTATTCTACGTCACGCACTGTGTATGAGGAACTTTGAAGGTATGGTGCAGCCTTTGTCGGGCGAGCGGCCATCTTGGAAGGCAGTATAGTGTCGGCACAATGTACCGCGAGGGTTCTAGAGAGATCACAGAGCCCGTTTGTCGAGAAGTTTCCAGAACTTATGCAGCAGGGACCTCAGAACGGAGAGTTCATGCCGAGCTTGGTCCCAAAATCGAGCCGGGCCCGCTTTTGCTGCCGACGATTCGCCCTGCGAAGCAAGCAGGAAGAGAGGTTTTAGACTTGTTGAATGAAAGACTGGAAACAAAGGCACAAATTTAAAAAAATAATAAAAAATTTAAGTGTTATGCACTTCTTCACAGTGTTCGTGCAGCGAGTGCCATTGGTAAAGGTGTGATGGCACTATGTGGACGTGGCTACCTTTGACAAACCTTTGGAGTATTGTCCCATTGAGGTAGTATGGTTACGAGTGGTCTAAGTTACTCTATGCAGCCTCTGTACTCTGTACATGATCTGACAGCACTCTGTGAATGGAATCTGAGGTGAAATTGACTGCTCGCTGAGTGAATGTTGTGGTTGCTGACAGGCTGATGTGTTATGTGTTAATCTGTGCATACGTGCTACGTGCAAAAAAATTCAGCTTTGTCACTGAGCTCTCGATTTATATCAACCAATATTTCACCTGAAAATGAAGTAAATGGCCTTAGAAAGAGTCACATTCAAGATATTTTGACAAAATGCTTGGAAAATTGTTTAAAATAAAGTGATAATACAACTGCATGAAAAAGTAAAAATCAACTTATATAGCAAGCTATCTTCTTGCAATTATGTCCCACTACATAAGGCAACCCAATTGTAGTTAAAGAACTCTTTCAGTGCAAACGCAATACCCATTGTTACATGGGTTTAGTTAAAATAAATGCGCATTCAGGGAAACGTAATAAAGAAACTTGCATAAATAAAAGTCTAGCTAAAATCCCAGTTAAGTAAATAAAAGCCAGGTTTGTCACCTAAGCAGCAGCCATGCCTAGTATTTGATACCTCTGGTACGACAACGGATGTTTAACAAGACAGCAGGTCCAGTCAAACAGCACACTGTTCAATTCACTTCATCTCGCAGTTTAACAATGCCCTACTTGTCGTAGGTCCTCCGCTTGTTCAGCTAGGACAGTAACCTGCATCGTCACAGACTTTGATGCTATCTTCTTGAAGCTGTCCTCTGCTTCATCTACATCTGGATTATAACAAGTCTGTCCACTTAATTGTGGCAGAGTACCAGTCTGCACTGATAACTGGAGCATAAGTACCCGTGACGTACTGTTAACCGATGTAACATGATATATAATTGATTTAATAACAAGAATGACTGTGACAGCAACAACAATGTTTATCATTTTGGGAGAGCCGGTTCTAAAGAGGCCTACTTTCTCATCATTCCACAATATAACGACAACAATAAAACAAAAACCGGAATAACAATAATAGAAAACTCCGCAGCTTCTCACCTAATCTCGTGTATCTTGACAACTTCGTTGAGCGGCAGAAGCAAGAGTGTCCAGAGGAACCCTGTGAGCCACACGTACTGTGGCACCATCGGAAGCACCACGTCCAGTGGCTCCGACGCTCGCGCCCAGATGTTGCACGCACAGAAACACAGCTGCAACAGCAACCTAGAAAAGGTTCCCGAGACTTGATGGTGCAACAGCACAAAAAGACAAAGCCGAGAAGTGTCTGGGATGCCGTGGTGCAAATTAAGACGACAGGAAAAGAATAGTTAATAGTTGATTAATTGATTGATTCATTCATGGGGTTTAACGTCCTAAAGCGACACTGGAGCTATGAGATACGCTGTAGTGGAGGGCTTCCAGTTAACATTGAGAACCTAGGGTTCTTTAACGTGCACCTAAACCTAAGTACACTAGCATTTTTGCATTTCATTGTCCTTCGAAATGTGAGCACCATGGCCACTGCGCCATCGCAGGCGGGTGGAACAGAATGGAATGAAAGAGTTGAAGGAAGCAGACGACAGGGGGCCCTGACTTACTACCCATCTAAGCACTCGCGTCGTCTGTTCCTACTGTTGTGTTCCATCTAGCAGATGCTGTTTGGCTCTGCATCCTGTACAGTATAGACCACTTATAACGTAACCGCTTATAGTGCAGGACCGGATATAGTGCGGTCTTTTCAGACTCCCGTTGATTTTCCCATAGCACTCCATGTATACACATATCGCTTATAGTGCAGTTGCGGGAAACGGAATACCGGTTACAGTGCGGCTGCCTGGGAGTACGGAAGTCAGCGGAGACGACGAACGCTCCCCTCAAACGGGCGCCCCAAGGAGTGTTCGAGGAAGAAAGAGAGACGAAGTGGAGGAGAAGGGCACGTGGTGCGAACGAACAGCCAGTGAGGCTGAAAGCAGAATCTTGAGTGTGAGACGTGAAATATCACGGCGCGCATAGCGAGCGAGGGCCACGAAACTGCCAACGCTGGCCGACGCTCGCTTCACGATAACGGCAGTAAACGAAACTTCAGGGAGTGGGCGGCGCCGGCACAGCACGGCGAAGGGCACACGCGGATACCGTGGAATGTGTTGGAGGAGGGCGGCAGGGATGCGGATTTCGCCTCGGCAACTCCACCGCTTCGGTGGCTCCCCTCGCCCTCCCTCGTAGCTCCCTCACTTTCGACTGTCACCGTGCGCGCCTGCCGCCGTGCAGGCGCCGCCGCTCCAGCTGGCCCGGTGCCAGCTCCCCGAAGTTTTGTTTTCTACCGTTATCGGGAAGCGGGCATTTGCCGGCGTGGGCAGTTTCGTCGGCCGGCCTGGGACAGCGTCGCTGCTTCCCTCTGCGCCGTAGCCGCAGCGTGCAAGGTCAACACGTGACTAGAAAGTAGAGGAAGCATAAAGGAGAAAGAAGGGTTCACTGCCATTTTCTACGCGTGGCTACGGTAGCGTGGCTGACACGTCGACACGTACACGCATGTTCCGGCGCAACGCAGAATCGGCGACCTTGCCATTTGAGAGGGTGAAATTTCCGCCGCATTTTTTTTATTTCTTTTTTTTTTGTTCGCACGCGACATTGAGGGGTCACTCCTAAGCTTTTATCTATGGCGGTGCCAGAGCAATGCGGGTCGGAGGCGCCGCCGCGTGATTTGGTTTGAATTAACGAGATTAGACTGTAAATTGAATGCAAATGTTCTAGCCGCATTCCTCGACCGTCGCATACGCATGGCGGCTCGGTGCACATGTTTTGCATATGTGCGGGCCCTGAAAATTGTTGCTTTGGTTATAGTGCGGTACCACTTATAGTGCGGATATTCGTGACTCCGGTGACTTATGTTATAAGCGGTCTACACTGTACTAGCTAAACAAGTGTAACAGCCTTTTCGTTAGATTATACAGGGGAATTTCCGGGAAGTAAGGAAAACAGCAGAAGAGGATGCATAGAAACTGAAGTGCAGGTAATGGACTGATTTTGTTGGACCGAAAAAACACCTTTATATATTTGTGATCCGGGCTGCAGAGTGCATGCATTCGCAGCAAACAGGCAAGTATGAAGAACTGAAACGCACACATAATATTTTATAAACTGCTATACTGCTATGTGACACTCGAAGAAGAAGAGAGAATAGTATATTCAAGTACTACTCATGAGTACTACTTGAGTAAAAGTATGACTAAAGTATGTAGTAGAGTTGAATTCTACACAAAAGTACCTTATTTATATCCTATACTCATTATAAGCATATAGGTACCATTACACCCTGATATTGGTGAGAAAAATTTTAGATTTGCTTTGTTTATCTGATAATTTGTTATATCTGTATTGATTATATGAAAATTCTATTACTAAACTGTTAAATGTGGTTAGACAAGCTTGGCTTACTGTGCAGTTAATTACCTCTATCAAATGACAGGTTTACACATCAAGGTATCTGGGCTCTTGGAAGCATGCAACAAGACTGACTTGACACTGGTGTTGTCTCATGTGTTAGCTGTAGCAGACAACAGCATGCGAGAGCAATGTGCATGCTGCAAAAGAAGTCGTTTCTGTAAACTTTTGCAAAAGATATGCAAGTAATTGCTGCAGTTGCGTCCTAATACTAATTACAGTAGCTCGATTCTTATTACTGTGGTGACTCAATTAGGAGAGAGAGTGAGAGTACTGGCGTCGCTGTTTATTTTTAGCGAGGGTCTGCCAGCCACTGTCCTGTTGCTTGGAACTCGATCTTACATATCTTTAAACAATGAGAGATGGGCCTCAGTGTAGCAATGTTCTGCAGACTAATGAATTCCATTTCTGTTTACTCCACCACACGTGTTAAGTTAAACAATATACAGTAGAACCCCGCTGTTCTGTTCCCGGGTGCTGCGTTTTCCTGGCTGTTACGTCGTTTTCGGCCGGTCCCGGCACAGCTCCCATAGAACCCAATGCATTGGTAACCCCGCTGTTACGTCGCAACTGTGGGACCGTTCCCGCATCATACGTTGCGAACTGCCACACCGCGCCGGCCCGAGCAGCCATTTTGACTTTTCATGTCGCTTGGCTTGGTTGCTTGATGATGGCATTGGCCGCCCAAAGTGCTGGGGGCGACATTTATTACGTATTTTCGGTTTCCGCCAGCAAAAGTATGGCCTTTGATATCCGCTTTTGCTATCTAAAGATGATGTCTATGGCACGTTGCGGCCCTAAAATTGGTTTTGGCTCATAGATGTTCCGTATAAAGTCCAAGGGCGATAACGCCGTCGCCGCGCGCCGTATGCTTTCTTTCGCGCGCGAGATGCAGTCGTCGGCTCTCCTCGCACGCTTTCACTCGCACATACAGCATACGTCATCGTGAAAGCATGCGAGGGAAGCCGCGCGGCCGTATGCTGAATGTGCGAGTGAAAGCGTGCGAGGGGAGCCGACGACCGCGTCTCGCGCGCGAAAGAAAAGCACGGAGGAAGCGCACCTCCTTCCGTTGCGCTCGAGGCACCAGCGAGGGGGGGGGGGATAGTGGGCAGCGTTGTGCTCTGGCATCATACTGCGCGGCGGCGCGCGGTCCCGCGGGCCGTGTCTTGAAAGCAATCTGCGTGGGGGCAGATTCTACACAGTGTAGGTGCGTCTGCAGCTCGTGGCTTTGTGCGTGCTGCGTGTTCTCGGCGCTCAGTTTGGGTTGAAGCGATAGCCAACAGCACGAAGTTCACTTCGCTCGCTTCTGCAGCGGCGCTTAACTGCGCGTGTCTGCGCTCATTGAGTGTGATGTGTTCATGTTTGCCTGTGGGCGCTGACACCATGTTTGTTAATTAGTTAATAACCGAATGTTTACAAGTTTATATAGACTATAAAACTACTATTCTTACTTTGTATAGCTCATCGCAATCGATACTTCGGCTGTCGGGCGAAACTACTTTTTGTCGCACGTAAGAATTAAAATAATATTGTATTTCAGTGCATCTTTTTGTACACACGTGCTCAACATACAGACCCTTAAAGCTACTGCGTTGACATTTACACTTTTTCAGCAGCTATGACTAAGGTCGATGCTGTGTACTGAGCATCTCAGAAGCATTGCGATGCATATTTACTTGATGATGCAATGCCGACTTGCACCAACCGTAGGATGGCTTCGCGTCACTGGTAATTTAGCGTTTGCATTTCTAGCCTACAGCAGAGCTGATGTGCCTGAAACTGACACTTTGATAATCAGATCCCAAGCATCATTGCCTGCTTTAGAAAAATATTAAGCCAATTTCGGAGCAACGGATGCTACTTATAGAAGTGAACATTTCAGCACGCAACATGGTATATTCTGGCCAATGTTATAATCGTTTTGAGCTCTTAAGGTCCGTGCCGCGTCGACACAGTGTACCAGTCGACTGCGAACGTTACAGTCGCAAGCATGTGCGGGAGAATGCACGGCGTGTACAGGAGACGAATGCACGGCCTCCAAGATCAGGTGGCAGGCGCTATCACGTAACGTAATGCCGGGATGTTCGTCGGTGGTGCTGATGTGGCGCGCCCCCTGCAGGTGCTGCACAATCCCCATTGAGGACTGCCGTAGCGTAGAAGTTAAGACGAATTTCGACCAACCAGTGCACCTCAATATAGGCCAGAATCTCAGCGCAAGGTGGCGCTTTTGTATTCTGTTTCAATTAGAATGCAGATGCCACTGCTGGGTACTGAACCTGCAACCTTGTGCTCAGAGGCAGAACGCCCCAGCACTGAATTATAGTGGTTTGGCTGGTTGCATGACCTTTCTGAAAGATGCATATTATTAGCATTATTTCATTCTACCGCATATTATTAGCATTATTTCATTCTACCCAGCAAATATGGAGACTGCGCGAGGCTTTACGCTATGATTTCTTATTATGCTTTACCGGGAGGCCTGAATAACACATCACAGAGATTTTCACCGAATTTAAACACTGCAAATCGCCTGCGGTCTAGTCAAAGTACACTGAAAAATGAAGTGCTTGATGGATTTCAGACTGCTTTGTTTCATTGCAGTTTCGTTTCCCTCTATTCGAACAACAGCTGACCAAATTGCAGGATCCATCTGGCACACATTATCGCAGCTTGGCTTTTGTTACCAGCTGTTCCACGAAACAAGTGAGGAACACTGTGTACTCATAAGGCCAGGACAATACTCGTTAGCAAATGCACTAATAGATGCGTCCAAGTATGGACTGAGGTGCCAATACATGTCTGTGCATGATGCGAGGTGGTGTGACTTACACGGAGAGACTTGTGACAAGCCAGCACCGGTTAGAGGCTGGATTCTTCTTCCACGCTGGCTGTGACCGGTGGACAAAGCTCATGGAGATGGCCACTGGAATGAGGGCAGTGAAGACGGTAACATCAAAGTGTTGCACTGCTTTTAAGCTGTCACTATCAGCACTTGCAGTGCTCGTAACGCTGATAAGGACTAGTCAAGAGTAAAACCTCCATCCCCCATTGTGACCCTCTTTCTTCCCCTCTTCCCCTTCCGTTACGTAGAGTAGCAGGCCAGATGCTCCGTATTCCGGCCGACCTCTACATTTTCAAATCAATAAACTACTTCTTCCTCTCACTGATAAGTGTTAAAAAAAAAAATGTAGAGGGTCACTTAAAGGCCAACCGCAATGCAATTTTGGGCCGCATAGAAAGCCTGGTTTCAGATAGTGTAGATTTACACTATACATTTCCGTTATAAATAAAAGTGGATGCTTCATGAAAAATATGCAGAAATAGATGTTTCAGAAATCGAAATTGCAAAGAATGCTGCCATGATGACAAGAGCAGAAGCAGCACAGGAAACGGGACAGGAATGAGAGACAAACACGGCATTGCGTATGTCTCTCTTTCTTGTCCGGTTTCCTGTGCTGTTTTTTTTCTTCTCAGCATCGTGTACCAACTAGCCCAACAGCAAAATCTCTCCTGAATGCTGCCATAACAGCTTGCCAGAAATGATGCACAACCTAGAACGTTGAGAACCAGTGCGGCTTCTCTGTATTACCTCCGAGATGAGGTGGAGCCCGTGGCGTGCTAAAAATTTCGGAGGCCATGGCCCGAGATCTGCGTCAGATCCACCTACTACCAGTCTGCTTAGGTGCTGCTTAAAGGCTGCTAGTAAGAAAATTAGACAACTACCATCCATCCAGCTTCGCCAAGATTGCGTCAATAGTGTACCCTACTCATTCATAACCAATTTAGCCAAGCTAAAGCTTTGCTACAGTTGGCTTTACAAGCTAAGGCTTAGAGAGGGAGAGAGAGAGAAACAGAATAGAGGAAAGGCAGGGAGGTTAACCAGACGCACACCTAGAATTGACCTTAGGTTTGCGAAGTGCGAGCCATCATGCCAGCTTCACAGTTATTGTAATAATGCCATTGTTGTGCCATCATTGTTATCATCATCATCATATCGTTTCATTAGCCTTGTTGCTGTAGTCATTGGGCCATCTACCACTGTCCTTGGCATGCTTCGCTGCTGCCAAACTGGTTGGACAAAGTATCGCAAGATGTTGCTGCTACCAGTGTTGTTACTGTTGCCCACGTCTCTGGTTTATCTTTGGTAAACCGGTATTTCGTGAAGGATAGTAAGTACACAGACAAGCCAAAATTTCAGGATATTCCTCTTTAACGTCCTTTAACACAACAACCTTTAATTTTCCGTGTGCTTGTGTATATGCGTGAAAGGGAGAGAGGGCAAGGGTGAGAGACACAATTGCATAACTAGGAAGGTGAAGTTGTCCTTCGTAGTCAATTATAGTCCTTAGCGAGCTGAAGGGCAACTACAGTAAGAATCATGTTGCAATTGTACCATGACAAACCAGCTTAGCTCTCGAAATCAAAAGGCAGGGAGTTTAGATAGAACTGCAGCAGTTCAGGAGACGCCCCCATCCTCAAGTTTTCCTTAATTTCACTGGAAAAATCCACAATGACACTGCCGTTGGCATTTCCCTCAATGAACCCAAGTCATGCTGCACATGCACTCTGTATGTGGTGAAATCTGTCTATTGCCTCGCCCGTGCAGGTCTGTTCGTGCAGCGAGATCGTTACATCACCAATAGGACAGCGAGCCTGTGTGCTCTGAAAATCCGCAAAAGTGGCGTTGCAGTCTACTTAACGGCAACGGAAGTAGCCCAAACAATTGCTCACCAAAGTATAGGACTAGAAAGAAGGCAGTGACGTTTTGGCACAGTGCCAGACCAGAGACCCAGGACACAGCTGGCATGCCAGACCCTTCCTCAGAAGACCTGCGTTGGGATACACAAAATAAGAACAAGGGCAGGCCGAAGGCTGTCACAGAAGCACTCTTAAAGCGACTTGACATTGGGCTAGCTGGTGGAACATACTGAAAGACTGTTGCGCTGCAAGGACTTACTCAAAGGCAATACACAACTCACATAGCAGTTATATAGTACAAACACTGGACCGCAAAAGTTTAAAGACCGTGGGATCTGAGAAAAAGCTAAATTTTATAGCAGTTTGTGACCGTAACTAGAAAAACCGTACAAGACTTTGTTGTTCGTATATGCCAGTACATGCTGGAAATTCGAATACCAGGCAGTGTTTCGAGGCTGCGGAGATATTCAGCTTTTGCTCAGATCGACACGTTCCATAACCTTTTGCTTTTGACTGTACTGTCATAATGCGAGCACAGCAGGAAAGTCGAAGACAGGAGAAAAAAAGAGAAACCGGGTACTGACTTCCAACAATGTTTATTGGCACATATATAAGGGTGTGTAGAAAAGATACTAAACAATCCTAGATACCGTAATCACCCAAGGGTCAGAAAATTTCACTGTCCAAAGAACATGTGAGATTGCATATCTCAACCAGTTTTGATGTTTTTAAAATGCATCATACAAAGTGAGCACGTGCTTTTTGGCCAGCGAGATTTCCTGGCACTTGGGTGATACGATACCTTGGATTGCTGTTTTAAAGACAAGGTCTTCCTTGCTGATTTCACACGGGTTTGGTGTATCTGGGATTAGCTATCTTGTAACGACTTCAGGAAGAAAAAAAAAGAAAGGGTCAACCAAGTGCCAACGTTAAAGACGACAAGGTCAACATAATTGCGCATGAAATACAATACTAATAAGATATGAAACTAGTGAATAATGAACATGAAAGAACTACAGAAAGAGACACAATAGAGAGATATAATCAATTTAATCATTGAATCATTCCAACCACCCTATGTGTTGATCTCGTCTTCTTTAGCGTCGACCATTAGTTGACCTTTTCTATTTTTTTTTATTTCCACATACCTGTATAATATGTGTAATCTCTACTGCCAATATAAAGATTGTTGGAAGTCAGCATCTGGTCTGTCTTTTTTCTTGTGTCCTCTTTCACGCCCTGTGAATTTTATGCGATAAATTACCAACTCGCCTAAGCTTCCACCCTTGTTCATGTAGCATATTTCATTTGAATGTGCTGTTAGTACAAAAGTATAACTTGACCTTGAAAGTACTTAGAGGGTACTTAAAGTACTCGAAGTACTTCCTTAATCACCCCAAGAGAGAAGGAAAAAGAATATCTTTGCACCAAGATTGGACAACAGTGAATGCAGATACATGTGTCAGCATCTTGTGTGTTTTTTTCGTCATGAGTAGGGATGTGCGAATACCTAATATAGTCAATGCCCAATCTTACTGATACCTGATTTTTTGGACATGCCCGATAATTTGGACGCCTTCACGCCACGTACCCCATAGAGTCAAGGTATTAAGAACGTCTGATATTTCAGATGCAAAAACCCTTTGCCATCCGATTTTCTGGACTTTTTGCCATAGCTGCAGGTCAGAAACTGCGTTATCGAAGCCGCCACCGCCATTATGATTATCTCGTCGAATTGAACAGGCGCTCTCGCATGCAGATCCACTGGCAGCGGTAGCCACCACTACGACAACGATAGGCCTACCTGCTTCGACGTTTGCTACCAAGCTTCTTGCTGTTTGGTGCCATGTTTTTCGTTAAAACAATTCGCCGCTATCAGCAGTGGCATCGACTCCACCTTTGTAATCCTCTCCGATGGCTTTGAAACTCGGAAAGCACGACACATTGCATAATGCCGGTTCCCGAAAGTCAGCTTTGCCTCAATACAGCAATGTTACGCAAAGTATAGCGGTGAAGCATACCAAGGGTGGGAAGGGGCAAATGTCACGGGACACAGTATGTATTCCTTAATTATACACGCGTGCGTGCACCTGCTACTATCGATTTCCCCCAGATGGTTCAGTCCGGGGACGACATCTATGAGAAGCCAAGGCCAAATGGATGTGTTGCCTCCAGCCGAGGGGCCTTAAAGGTTCAAACATTCAGCAGTGGCTCAACCCCCAGGATCCCCATTTCCCCAGACATGGCTAAGCCACACATGGTTAAGCGCAGGTAGGTCCAGCCCTCGTGTGCTCATGTCCATGGTGCCGCAACACACCAAATGCCTACTGACGCAGACACCCTGGTGGGGAACTAGCTTAGCTGAGAGCTGTTGTACTTAAAGGGGTTTGAAGTCCCTTTTCTTCAAAACTGAGATGACGCTGCAGTATGGTGATGCCTTTCATACTATATTCCTGCAGGAAATGTTTTGAAAGGGACTCAAAAATAACAGAGATATAACGAGTGAAATGTTTATTTTCCCAATTTCTCCATAACACGTCTCCTTACAGTTGTGGCAACGTCGATAGCAATGCCCTGCCCATTGCTTCCTTTATTACTTTTTATTTTTCTCGTGGTGCACTTATCATGACCCTTCGAGGCTAGCCTTTACTAAAAGTGCCCGAGTGACAAAGAAGCGATGGCATGATGAATGGACATATTAACACCTTCGGCATTCCCGTTTGCTAGAAGGTAAGAGGGGCATCCATGTGTGTATGTAACCCTTGGTCATGAATAATCGCCTCATGCTTGGCGCCTACGGGCTTGTTGCATGGGTCCAGACATTGTAGGCGGTACATGATAAGGGCGGCCTTGAAAACTGTAGGAGAGAGCCAGTGATTTTTTCCTTGTGGTACTCCCGGCTGGCATGGAGCGGAATAACATTTGGCTCGCAGGTTCATGGCAGCATTGGTTACAGATTGCTAACATTTTTTTTACCGTGTTCAAAAAAGTGTTGCTGTGCTCCTTTAAAATGAATGAATGAACGAATGAATGAATGAATGAATGAATGCTCACCCTCCATGTGAGAAGAAGGGCCAACACGGGGTGAAGCCACTGGTTTGGCAGGAATGGGTGAGTGCTAGGGCAAAGCACGCCAGTGTGACTAGCACAGATGGGCAGAACTTGGCACAGTAGCAGCAGATGAAGAACAGCACCACCTTTGCATTGCAAAGAAATGAGACATATGTAAAAAGAAAAGATCTAGAAAAGGGGGCACCCTGCACACAGTACAAGGCTTGCCCTTCTAGACGGATGAGGCACACAGATTGTCCCCTATATACTCGGGGACAACTTCGTGCGCCAATGAAGGGAAAACTAAAGCCAAGAAGCTTACACGTGGCACCACTCCTGAATATAGTCCAGTATTCGTCTCATTCGCATATGCTGGGGAACAGAAAACATCTTACTACTGCACTTATAAAGTTAGGAACAAAATATACCACTCCGTGTGGTACATGGATTTTATTTTTCCGCATTGCTCTTCCGCGTTTTGGCAAATGCAGAACTGTTGCAAGTGGCAGGCTATGCTGATTCAGTATCTGGGAGCATCTGACAATTTGGAGGTGATGTCATGACATTGGCTGTGCTGTCAAGTGTTTGCGCCACTACGCAGAGAGTGGTGTTTCTATGTGCATTGGATGTGAAAATGTTATGCTTGCTTGTGCCTGCCATGCCACCACTGACTGCCGCAGAGCTGAGGAGAAGCCTCGCTCATGTGTCTGGCACTGAAGAGTTCAGTATAACCATAAAGCACCTAAAAAGGGTTGTTACAAGTTTGAATTGCATGTGAATCTCATAAAATTTCAGCAAGAGCTTGACGCACTCATAACTTCAGTGTACTGTTTCGCTGTAATGACAGCGAACAATTCAACACTGCCAAAAGTGTAAGTTAAGAATTGAACTCTTTACAGGGCAGACTTGTGCCCAGAAAGACACGGAATGCTCAAATCACAAGAGTGCGAAAGTGTGCTAGTTGGTTGAGCAACATTCTCAGATATAACGAATTATTTTTAATTCCCCATCTTAGTTCTATTGAATTAACGAAACCTCGATATAACGAAATTCTCGATATAACGAAGTTATTCGTTGCAAGTACAACTTTGTTATAGGGAGGTTTGACTGCAGTGATAATCCAGTGAAAAACAGTCACTGGCAAAAAAAAAAAAAAAAAAAAAAGAGAGAAATGTACGTGCAACAACATAGGGATTTGCCACAACGGTGTATGACTGTACGCAGCTTCGCTACACAGCACGCCGTGGATCGTCCGGCGAGGTCCACCTCGGGGACCCCAAAACGCACCTGTCGGTTGACGCGTGGGTGGCTCTTGCCTGTCGCCGTGGTCATGACGCGGGGGTTGTCGTGGGCGCTGCCCCCGAACACAAGCGCCAGCGCCAGTGCGGGCAACAGTGCCCCCAGCAGCCACAACAGCTGGGCAGGTGACAGTGCGGGCGGCAACGCCACCAGCGCCGCGAGCGTCTGCACCAAGGTCAGGCTCAAGCAGCAGCAGAGCAGGAACTGCATGGCACTGCGCACTGCTTGGCTGAAGTGGCGAGCCTGCACACATTGTGGTGGTTGTCACCATCAGTGTTCGAAGATCGTTCTGTTTCTATTGCAGAAACGGGAGCAAGAGCAAAAGGCTGCTAGGCCTAGCCAAAACTCCTGCTCCTAGAACATTTTGTTGGGCGAGTTGGTTCACAACTGAAAAGAAAGACAGAAGCGTGAAAGAAACAAGGACAAGATGAGCTATCATGAATGTGATACTCCATGCTGGTCTCGTGCCCGTCATCAAGAATGTGATACCCCATGATGGTCTTGTGCTCGTTGTGAATGTCACACCCCATGCTGGTCTTGTGCTGTACCTATAAATATCATGTTTCTTCAATAAAGTTCCCTAGTTGGAAGTAGGTGCCAGTCCTGTGCACTCGTCTCGTCCTTGTATCTTTCACGCTTCTGTTTTATTCTGCTTTTGTCGGCGTTCAGCCATTGCCCCTGCTGTGGTGCTAATCATATTTTTCTCGTGCCACTATAAGGACCTCAAATAGGAGTGTTACGTGAGCAGTAGGGTTACAGTTAAATAAAGAATAATAATGACACGTAAAGACATTATACAGATAGGTACACTTGAAACTCGTTATAACGAAGTCACATCCGACACGAAATACCTTTGTTATGCCCAATATTTGTTATCAATATTTGTTATCCCTGATATCGACGAGAAACCTTCAAGCATTACTTCGATATGCCGAGGTTCTAGTGTAAGTGTTCATCTTTTCTTTCATGTAAGTAATAGCTTTGAATGCTTCTCCTTTCATCTGTTATAGTGTTGTCATAGTATTTGTCAGGTAATTGACAACTGCCACTGAACGATGTTAATGTATTGTTAGTAGCAATAGAACGAAACCCTTTAACAATTCTGATGGGTCCTGGGAAGTGTCTATATATTTGTGTGTATGTATTGCACTGCTAACGGCATACAAGGAGCTCTTTCATCACCGAAATCATGCCTGCAAAGGTAAAGACAAAACGCTATAGAATAACAATTGCTCCCAAAACTGGGTAATCTCACTGTCAGATTATATTTGTAAGGCATACAAAGTAAAGCGAAAATTACAACGCTGCCATCTACAAGCAAAACAAAAAGGAGGTCAAGGAAAAAAGATTTCAGTGAAACTTTTGGCGCATTCTGTAACATGTGATGGCAGATTGATACTGATCTGAATGCAAGTCATTGATGGCAGCATCAAACAAGAAATGTCTGCAGGCAATGCGAACAAAGTTTAACTGATTGATTGACTGGTGGGTTTAAATGTACCGAAGCAAAGAATGTCGTAGTGGAGGGCTTAGAATCAATTTTGATCACCTGGTGTCCTTTAACATGCAAACAGAAGCCTGTGCTAATGCTTCTGCATTAGCACTGGCTTCTCTAGCTTAGCACCTCTACATGCTTGCAGCACTAACGAAGCAATGGAACATCTTATTTGGAGCACGAATAGGCACACATGCACTGTAAAAGTTCTGTTTAGGTACAGTAATGCCTCGCTGGGCGGAGCAAATATTTCGCAGTACAAACCGGCTTGCTTGTAATTTTAAACTCGAAGAGTGAACCTCAGTTACTCTAAATGAACCAGATGCACCCGCATGCAGACATATCTACATGTTCCTCGAGCCTTCATATACCTGGGCCACCATCTTCATTCGCCTAGGTTGCTCTCACGACTCTCATAGCGAGTACACAAATGCGATGGAAGGAGCCGCAGGTGACTTTAGATCGGTTCTTCCATCCTGGATCATTAGTAAATGCCAGAACAGAGAAAGAAAAATGTTTTTCAAAGCAGCATCTTCCGAAGGTGAGCAAGTGAGCGAGTATCAGCTTATTCTGCCAGCATGCGGCACAAATCGAGAGGAAAGTTTGAGTGGGCTCACCTCCCAGATGAGATGATAGAGGCTGAGGCTTTTCTCCCGGGGGCTGCTCAGCACGCAGGGCAATGAACCCAGGGTGTGTGCCAGGGCCCGGGGGGTCACCGACACCCTGGTCGACGGCAGTGGTGATGGTGCGAACTGCCGTGCACACAACTGCGGGGCCAGAGGTTCCAGTGCTATGCTGAATTCGTAGAGGAAAAGAAAGAAAAAAAAGTATTGCTTTCTTTCCCTTCGACAGAAACTGAATAACAGAACATTGGTTATTTGAATGGATGGCATGTGGCAGCACTAGAGGAACACTAAAGGTGAACACTAAAGTCGAGACAAAGTGGGAAAACTAGTTAAGCAAGAAATACCTGAGCTACTGAGTACTAATTTACTTACTTTTTGAGCACTGCTATCCAGGTTACACACTTCGACGCAGCGAAGTGAGTTTCACGAATTCACTTACCGCTGAGTGCATTCTACAGCGAGCATCCCTAAACCTTTCAGCGTGACAGCCTGTGAATGACACCAATGACAAAGTGAACTCGCTCAAAGTGACACTAAATACCGTATTTATTCGATTCTAAGGCGAGGGTGCAGTTCGGGGACCCAAGAAAAAAAAAACATGTACACTAATATAAGGCGACATAGAGTAGCCGGCAGATTATTCAGACTCGGCAAGGATTGCCTGAAATGCTGAATTACTAACACAGCCAGAACGCAAAATGGCAAACATCAATTACGGGGGGGGGGGGGGGGGCAGGGAAGGGAGCTTCACCACGCGGAATGTGAGTTAGTATCCTCAAATTTCTCCTTACAGTGTGACTTCACGGCATAGCGGCGCGCGATGCCATAAAGCCACACTGTAAGGAGACATTCGCAACGCCGTGAAGCCACACCTAAAGGCAAAATTCGTGTAGAAGACGGTGGGAGGGGGGTGACTTTGAGGCTAACGATTGTGGGGAGAAACCTCGCCTTATATTCGTATAAATACAGTATGTCCGCCTGAGAGGGCTATCATTCGGCCACTTCAAAAGCATTTCCTCGGGTGCAACTTTTATTCCTTCACCTGCAGTCGGCCTGCAGGAAGACAGGCAGGTTGTAGAGGCTGGCGGCGCTGCCAATGCAGCCAACCACCTCGCCGTACTCCTGCATGATGCGCACCATCTCCAGGGTGGCCTCGGGCGTGCAGTCCGTGAACAGGGACACAAGCAGGGGCACGTTGTCCACGTGCTCAATGTGTGGCCGGATGTTCTCGATGCCCCGGGGCAGCTTGGCCTGCAGCGGCATTCGACAAGGTGTGAGAAGTGTGTGGCGGTGACGGATCGGCACAATACCCCCGTTTTTTACAGCGTAAGCTGTTATGGGCTCATTCCAAAAGCAGTTTCGGTTCGCGATGGTGTCTGCCGCCGCCTCCGCTGGCGGCGGCCGGTGTCCGTAACCGCTATCGCCGGAAATGCGAAAAAAAAAAACTACCTGGTTCCCGCCGGCATTGAACCCGCACCCGCTGCGTGGGAGTCAAATACTCTACCACTGAGCCACGCAAGCGCTTGTTGTCAGGCAGCGGAAAAATGCCTTATAAACACGCCCTAGGCAGATGCGCAGGCGCAGACGACGAGATGCGGTTCAGACGAGGGGCGCAATCAACGCGATCCCGAGCCTCCGCCAGTATGGTGGCGCCATCTAGTTAAGGTGCCTGCAAACGCAGCGTGACCGACATGCAAGTTGCATCTAGCAGTTGCATGCTGCATGTAACTGGACCTGGTTAACTCAAGCAGGCTAGGTGACTACTTGTCACCAGCCCGTTTTGAAGATTCCAATAAACAATCATGATCATCATTATCAACAACAACGTACCGTGCCACAGGTCAAGGGATGTGAGATGTGCGCCACGTATTCTGGATACCTCGTGATACATGTTATGGCGTCTCCTCACAAGGTACGTGTCGGGTGTCACCGATCTCGGGGGCGTGCCGGTGTTATGAGAGATGAGGTAACATGATTTAATGAAACAAACCCCAAAAGCAAACGTCCCAACTAAAACGTAACTAGAAATAATAAACAAACTAAATATAACATATATATGTGGCTCTCGGCCGTATACAAAACTATCAGCTAATAGAGCTGTCCTTTAAGCCAGTCTTAGCCCTACTCTTTTCTTAGTTGGACACTTTCGGCCTATCTGGCTGCGTCGCTGTTTGAGCGGAATGTTCTCACGCTTTAGCGCTGACTCTTGTGGATCCTTTTCTTTTTCTTGTTGCATGTACTCAAAAAACGCCAACGTCTCATCCTTCAACATGCTCAAATCTTTCGCTATCGCCGCCAAACGTTCCCACTCCATCTCTGCAAGTCTCGAGTATCGGTGACTGGGCTGAAATAGAATCCTGGAGTGGATCCTGGCAGGCTCGCCAATTGTAGTGGTTCTTGTCACTGATCTCGGAGGCGAGAATGTTTAAGAGAAGGACTCAGAAACGTATGACGGCACAGCACACATGATTTAATAGGAGCAAACTAAAAAAGCAAAAATCCCAACAAAAATATAACTGAGAATAATAAATAAAGTATAATAAATAAAGTATAGGCTATACTATACTATCAGCTAATTGAGCTGTCCCTTTAAGCCAGTCTTAATCCTACACTCCTCACAGTCTAACAAGTCTGGCCTGTCAGGCTACGTCGCCGCTTACGTGGAATATCCTCACGCTTCTTGACGCTGACTCGTGGGGTTTTTCGTCCAAGTCACGTCGTGTCTCTTTCGGAGTCGTTGCTTCCTGACGATCTTTACGACGTCGTCGCCTTGGTGGACGCCTGCTTGTCCCGGTCGCTGATGCTGACGTCGCAGACAGACCTGACGCTTTAGGCCTAACGACGTGTTCAGCCGTTGCTTCCGTCCGGCTCCTTTCTCAAGTGCCGACATGGCGTCCCGGGGATTATCGAACGCGCTAGGTCTGCCGAAGAAGGGGGATCCTCTCTAGAGTGCCCGGCCCTGCTGTGTGATGCTGCAGCTGGTCCAAGGAGCCTTACTCGAACGTTCTCTGAGGTCGACGGCTGCACCTCGGACTGCCAGCATCACGGACTCGACCGAACCTCCAAGTCTCCCGTTGCCAGTGCGTTGCTGACGATGCGACCTTCCTGGCCCAGAACCACGTCGACAATCCCTGCTCAGCGTCTCTTCACTCTCGATTACGCCTGGGTCACGTGCCTCGAGGTCTCGTGCCGTTCGGAACGCTCCGTTCACCTCGTCCTCTTCTTTCTTTTCTCTCGCCACAGGCCTCTTACTCATGACAGTATGAACCGCTGCTGAAGAAGCGAATCGTAGAGCTACGTGCGCGGCTACAACTAGGCATCATCGGGCTCAGCAGACTGCTGTGCAGAGAGCATTACAAGCCGCAGCTCGTCGTCGACGCCGGCTGGACAGTTCAGATCATTCTCATCAAAACAAGGTGAAGAGACTTTGCCGCGAAGACCCTGTTGTGCGTGGTGCCGAAATTGCTACTCTTAAGCCGCTCGCTCCATCAGCTTACACTGTGACTGTGCCGCGTGTGCCGCGCAGGCCTGTGACTTTTTATTCTTCATGGTGCAGTAAAACCCGCGCCATGTCCCCCCCCTTGTGCATCAAGTACAAAAAACACCAGCTGTTCTTCAACAATAAATAAATCCTGGGGTTTTACGTGCCATAATGACGATCCCATTATGAGGTGCCCTGTAGCAGGCACTACAGATTAATTTTGACCCCCTGGGGTTAAGCACCCAAATATTAGCACACAAACATTTCTGTATTTTGCTCCCACCGAGATGCGGCTGGGATTGGATTCCACTGACACAGTACGCAGTCGATCTCTTTGTATTTTGGATTCCCCAGCTACTCATATTCACCTACAGCCTCACACACAGAAGACATTTGACACTAGCTCACCCGATTGGAGATGTCGAAGGCAACTGGTGCTCCCCTGTCGGTGCTGCTTTCGGTGGCACTGCTCGGAGAAGGGCACGCCGAGTCACCGTGAGTCCACAGAGGGTCAGACTCGTCGCCGCTCGCATTTCCTCCTGCGGTGTCTCCCGTCCTGTTGGCACTCGTACTAGGAAAAAGGAATGATAGCATTCTTTTCCAACGAGACATATATCACGCGGTATATATCAAGCGACAATGTTTATCTTCTTTCTTTTTTTCCCTAGTCTTTCGTTTATTGTAGTTTGCTGCCTTTTTTTATGTTTCTCTTCTATATTTGATACGTTATTTCTTTTCACATGTTTCCTTTCAATATATTAACCGAGGAGCCTGTTGCAGTCTGGCTGTCGGACCATCTGCCTGTATACCACCTGTAGTCCACTCACTGTATGTTGAATGAATAATAAACTGAAACTGCGAGCTGCCATCAGTCTATGGCAATATGATAAAGAAGACAACCACTGCCTATGGACAAGCAGTGGCACCGACGCCGTGTTGCGTGCATCAGTTGCTCGAGCTTGGAGACTGTGTAATGCCTCGTGTATCAATCTAGCCGTCATCGGCACAGAGTTCTGTAAAAAAAGTTACTATAGCAGAATCTTTCGTTAGTGTCTACGGGAGCCAAAACCAGCCAGTGTGGAAAATGATGGTTAGTACCTGTGGATTTGGCTAAACGTCATCCCCCATGTAACATTTAGGTAGCACACAATTTGCATGCACAATTATGTAACTGACGACTTATACAATACTGAATTTACCTTTTCACTTCTAAAGTCACAGGCATTGTGCCCTTTCTGGTGGCAGTCGCCAGTTAGCTCTCTTTCTCCTCTCTGCGATTGTTTTATGTATGCAAATCGAATAATAATAACAACAAGTAACACTAAAATGTTTATACATCTTTGGCCTACCTATGTGTATGACTTGAGTATGAATAAAGCGTAACACATTTGAAAGGAAATACAGTGTTAAAAAGAAATAGGGTGTGATAAACTGCTTCATCTAAAAGCATCTAAAATAGTATGTTGATGAAGTGACGATGAAGGTATAATTGAGAAGTTTTTTAAAGCGTAAGCTGTTATGGGCTCATTCCAATAGCCGTTTCGGGTTGCGATGATGCCGCCAGCCAGCGTCCCCGCGTAACCGCTATCGCCAGAAACGCGAAAAAAGTACCCGATTCCCGCCGGGATCTAACCAGAGCCCGCTGCGTGGGAGCCGGATACTCTACCACTGAGCCACGCAGGCGCTTCCTATCGGGCCACCGAAAATACCCTATTTAAGACAAACGCAGGGTGTGACGACTCGAGCCTCCGCCAGTATGGTGGCGCCATCTAGGTAAGTTGCCTGCAAACACAGCGTCCGCAGGCGCAGACGACCAATGTTACTAGACGACGATATGCGATTCAGACGAGGTGCGTAATCAACGCGTTCCTGAGCTGCCAAGCCTCCGCCAGTATGGTGGCGCCATCTAGTTAATGTACCTGCAACGCGGTGCGCCCGACATGTAAGTCGACGCTGGGCGGACAGTTCAGATCGTTCTTGTCAAAACGAGGCGAACAGACTGCCGCGAAGATCCTGTTGTGTGTGGTGCCCAAATTGGAGCTACTCTTGAGCCGCTCCACCAGCTTACGCTGTGACTGTGCTGCATGTGCCGCGCAGGCCTGTGACTTTTTTTTTTCCCCCAATGTGCCTGATGTGTGATTTTAAACACTCTGTAAAAGAAATTACGGAATGAAACGTGTATAACATGAAAGAACACAATGAATCCTTCGTTATACAGGTCATTTCGTTATAGAGGCGTTTGATTATATTTAACTTTTTATAATTTTTTGTCCTTAGACCACCACATATTTTGAACTTCAATATAACAGAGTGTGTTTATACGCGATTTAAATGTAATGAAATTCCACTGTCGCCGCAAAGGAATACCAAAGCAATAAACAGAAACAGTTGCGTACGCAGATGGTCAGAAGGTCGAATTACATGTGGTTGCATGTGAACGCAAGCCTCAAACACCGTGTTGCATGGCAAAAGCGGCTGTCACGGTGGAGCAGAATCATTGCCAGTTGTGGCTAATGCAGCTGGTCATGGCCTGCGGATTCGCCCCCCCGTGACGTGCACCACCCAATTTCGGAGGTAATAACTGGCTTGTGGTGAAGACACAGTGCATTGTGCATTCATATCGTCTCATTCTATGCGGCGTATAGTTTTGTATTCCGAACGTGCGTTGTGTCAGCGCTCAGTTTGGTGGTTTTTTAGTGGTCAACTAGTTATCCCTGCCTAGTGTGGCAACAACAGTAATCTTCCCACCCATACAGTCATGGCGGTCGTGTAATCTCAAGTTTCGGAGATGCGTTAAAGTGAGAGGCAGATGAGTTCATTCCCCTCTGCCTGCACTCTTCAACACGCCAGCGTTGTAGTAGTGAGTGTTCGCTGTCCTCCAGTGAGATCCGTTCACGTCTGCCTTTGCGTGCCTGCCACCATGCTTTTCAATTTAATTAGCAAGAGATTGTTTAATGCAATTTATACGGCCGATAAGACAACAGACCTTCGCGTAGTTGTCTAATACGTTGCTATCACTATCAATGCTTTGCCTCTCGGGTGAAACTGCGACCTCCTTACTCATAAAACTAGTACTAGAAATAATGCGTACCAGCTACCAAAATTTTGGATGCCATACCAGATCTTGCTTCATTTTTCAGACACTACACACTTGCACAAAGTTACAAATTTACAACAAACATGGCTGCTGTGAGCAACAGCTTGTTGCCCGTCCTCACTTTCATGCAATTTTAAAGCGAAGTTTTCTTTGTGGAGCCTGACGGGTTTTTATACTGCATTGGCCGGATTGTGTGGAGGCCTGTCAGCTGATAGCATCGTCCCACTGCGGGCGACGCGGCGAAGTGGACGCGAAAGCTTTGCAGGCTTCACTTTGACCGCTGATGTGAAATTGACACAGCATTAAACCGTATCTTGGGCCGCTGACTCTCACATTCAAAGAAATAACAATTTTTCTCATTAAAATTAATTTTTTTCTGAGTGCCCGACAATTAAGGAAAATTTTAAGGCCACTTCCGTGAGAGAAAAATTCGATGGCGACTACTTGTTTGCATAACAAGGTAAAATTTCAGTATAATGAAATTTTTATACACAAGGAAGTAAAGTGCTGATTCTGCCAACTTCATCATATTGAGGTTAACTGTACAATACAATGTAGATATTGTTGTTTCCGAGAATAGCCGAAGACATGCTGCAAGAAGCAACACTGGTAGCTAGGCAGCAACATTGTGTGATGTCGTGCTAAGCTAAAGTGAAGAAAACCTTTATTGAAAAACCAGTCTTTCTTCTAGAGCTATCTGCTACCCCTTCACCCGCCAAACTAACGCATTCAACTGTGCCTCAAACGGGTCCATGTGTGGTACGAAGGTGCTGCATAATAATCAAATAATCAATCGTACGTTACTTCGATAGGAGACATAAAAAAAAAATTGCAGTTGCAAGCCTCGCTGTTCTGATAGCAGATATAAGAAACTGTTTGGGCATGTTGGTAAGACATGAAAGAAACTTTATGTGCATAAGACAAGGACAGAGAAGACGTGTGTCTTAGCCTGTTCTCTGTCCTCATCTTGTGCGCATAAAGTTTCTTGTAGATGCAAGCCTAGCTGTTAACACGCACACATGCACTCGTCAACGTGCACTAACGCACGTGGCTTACCGGAATCGCTCGGAACTCACCGAGACTGCGGCGAATCACCGTAGCGACCGCCAATCACTTCGGAGTGCACCAGGTTGGGGGCGCTGATGCTCCGCGGTGGAGCCTGCGTGCCGAACCAGTGCAAATCTTTGAATGCAAGCTGAAAAAAGGTGAAATGACATGTTGTAAAGGTTTGACAACAATTGACGATGTGATGGCAATCTTTAACTGTCTGCTACGAATTCGTTGCATGCCAAATTACAGCTCGAGCTTTAGGCTCATTTAAAGGGGCACTCAAGAATGATACCATGGAAATCTACAATACAGTGGAATCTCGTTGATACGATTCTGCACAATATGTTTTTGGGGATAATATGTTGTTTTCTTATATACCATTTCTTTTTCTTATTCAGGATCATGTTTGGATAATACAATTTTCGGATGACATGTTTTATTTTCCGGTTCCCGTGAAGATCGTATCGAGATTACACTGTAGTTGGTATTGTATTTTCATGCGTCTGACCACACCATACATTATACACCTTTAGTTATAAACCTTTTTAAAGTTAAAAAAAAAAAAAAGCTAAGGAGATGTATACAAAAATGCTAGATAAAAATATGTATAGCATACCCGATTAAATCAAGCAGGCTAGGTGACTATTTGTCACTGCCCCGTATCAAAGGTGATGCCATTAAATCATCACCATCATCATTTAATGATGCTCTTGCAATTGAGGCCAAGACCCAACACTTAGGGCCAAGATTCGCCATAAAAAATTACGCACACCTTGCATTTTACAATTTTGTTTTTTATAGGGACATGCACATGTAACATGACGTACGCTCGTCGACTTGCCGTCCACGATGCTGACTCCGTGAGGGTCGCCTGCCACCACAGCCAGGTTACTCGAGGGAACGGATGTCACACTCCTGGCCGACATCTGTGATTGGTGGCAGGTTGACGCATTGCTGTCGGTCCTGAGAAAAAATTTTTGCCATTTGCGAAACGTGGCGGCATGCAGCGGGTGCAGCTGCAGTGTTTCTGTAACAGGCATTTCTGGAAAATGCTGGCATGATACAACAGCTAAGTTGAGATTTAGTCAACGTGATGCGTAAATAACTCAGGCTGGCTTCATTTACGTGATTAGTCTTGACAATCACTGATACATATTGGTTTTGAGGGGGCTTAGAAAAAGTTTAATGAGACCAGTGCAAGCTCCAGGCATTAACGGTCAGAGGAGAAAGACCAATGCAATATCCTCAGTCGCAGTGGTATCACACAGGTGATGCAGAGCAAACAAAATGTAGTACACCTCTGTTTCACATTCGCCAGGAACTTTCTGTACAAGCTACGCACACAGCCATAGGAGGCTTGGGGTGAAGCTCGCGTACAGTGTTGTTGTGGTGTTGCCCACAGGCAACAAACTTACTGATGAAAACATTTGCACAAAATATGTTCTTTTCTTTTCGTTGAATAGGTGGTGTCCAAACCCATGCCCTAATCGTGGCGCCCTCTGGATTAAAAAAGATAATGTGGATCTCGAAGGCTATGCTTTCGCTGGTTGCACGCGACGGAGGAAGCTATTGTGGGAGCCGGAAACATGTCGCAGACGTCAAGTTTCGGACACCACCTATGTCGCTAATCTCAGTGTACTTTGCGCACTTGGCAAAAAATAAACAATGCATTTCCTCCGGCTATTTCGATGTCTCGTCCTTGGCTCTAACAGTGAACAGGTGCTCACTGTCGGAGACAAGCATTTGTTAACTTTAGTGTCATTCGGGTGCTGTTTTCCATTTCAGGTACAACAATTTTTTTCTTCGAGGTGCTGGCGGCAGAGTGAGATGCGTGGTATGTGGGCCTCACCTGTGCCGGTCGCTGAGCAGAGAGACGTGGCAGTTCCAGCCAGATTCGAGGCCCATCTTCTCAGAGAAGCCCTGTGACAATAAGTGAGAGTGCAGACATGTGAAAACGCATAGTCACAACAACTTTTGAAAAGGCAGAAATGAAGGAGGAAAGCACAGTCAAATAGCTAAGGGCCAAACTCCCCTAAATTTATAAAATGAAGGCACAGAATCTGGGGAGTTGATGTGTTTAATCACTTGTAGCGACCATGTGAAACTGACAATGAGGCCTAGAAAAGCATAGGAGAAATGAACTGCTCATTTAATTCAATTGTAGAAATAACTAAGAATGTGGATGAAATCTGTGGCAAGTTCCCTACTATCAATAAAAAAAAAAGAAAAAGAGGGAAATGAAGGCAGGGGGTCGAACCGAACTGAAACTAAACCGAAAACCAGAGCTGAACCGTCATTCTCAGCTGAACCAGAACCGAACCGCTATTTTTCCGTCATCTTGTAGCTGAACCCAAACCAGAACTTATTAGAGGAACTATTCCAATCTGGTTATGACAAATGGTTCAGAAGGCCCTGTAGACCCAATGAAGGGCATGTCAGAAGCGAAACGTTGGACAAATGCTGAAATCCCACCTGCAGTCGGCAAACGATTCCCGTGCTAACACTCAAATTACTTCAAATAACTTCCAACTCATTTCTGACACTCATTATGTTGTTATGTTTTGTGCAATCAAGGCTGGCTTTTATGCGGTAAAAATGTGGGCTCTTTGTGGGTCTCGTACAAAGGGTCAATAACCATTCTGTTCAACTTCTTATTCTGTTTTAATGCTGTACGCGGTCGGCCTGTGTGTGCAGTTGTAATGCAACTGTACACTCACGAGAGAAATCTATAGCGTTGAAATTCCTGACGCTCATTGCGGTTGTGTTTGGCATCAGGTGTGACGTCAATGCTTCATGTGACAATGACGGTGAAACAGGAATGAAAAAGCCTCTGTTGAATCTACAGAGCAAATAAGTACGCGATTAATAAATAAAAATGTTTTTTCAAACTGCAAGGAATTATCAGCATTGCCTAAGTTTCTACTACTTGGTAGAGGTACAGTTGGTAGTAGGCCATTGGTGTAGGTTACCGCAAGTTTGCGAAATAGGACAATTAAACTGGAAGAAACAGCACAGTAATTTCAAACCGTTATGAACCCGTGTGAACCGGTTCAAACTGGTTCAAATCGTTATATTTTTTTTGCTCCGTAGCTGAACCGGAACTGAACCCGAAAACTTTTCGGTTCGACACCCTGAATGAAAGCGGAAGAAAAGGGAACTTGCTGCCGGTGGGAGTCGAACCCACAACCTCCGTGCAATGCATGCGATGCTCTACCAGTTGAGCTACGGTGGTAGCTGCGCCACCCCATCCACTTACTTGGGTTATTGTGTATGTTCCCAAGATCTGACCCAGGGAGTGTTAGACATCGCCACACGCAACCATGGCGATGAATGTGTGAAATTATTTGAACTGCGGTGGTGTCAGCTACTCAGAAGTCAGGCCAGACTTGGCCCCAGGTGAGAGCCACCACTTCAGTGTCACATTTGTAGATTAAAATTAAAAGCTTTTGAGGCAAGTCTGTGGTGACACGCTATTCATCTGGAAAAGAGCGTAACTGATGCAAGCCCCGTACACAGTTTGGATCTCAGACATGTGCAGTGGCGACGATGTTATTTCTTTGGAGCCACAAAACATTTGGGGCTCCTATTTTAGAACTCTATTATTTCGGTACAAGCTTTGAGGACAAAACTTCATGCTCTCTGAAACCGCGAGTAACCCTTCCTCTTAGTAGAACTGCATAAATTATAACATCAAAAACAGTGACCATGACAACAACGATGACAACCGCAACAAGAGCAGCAGTTAACACAACAACGACGACAGCACAGCAGCAGCAACAACGCCGTGATGCTTGTTAAAAGGTGACTGTGCACCTACCCGGCTACGCAGTTCATTCTCCTTGGAGAAGTGAACAAACCGGATGCAGGCATCTTCGAGCTGCTCCACAAGCTTCACAAAGTCCTGCACCAAGACCACGAATTGAGTTTTTTAGAGCAACTAACAGTAGAATAATGCAAACATTAAGCACATATTGAGGAAACAAGGGCAGCTTCCAAATTGCAACAAAGTCTATCATTCAAAGCAACAAGCTTTTAATGATGGGATTGAGTGTAAACTATTAAATACGAACCAATGTCCTCTGGTAATATAAGCAGGGTGCTGACCAGGAGAGAGCTCTGCGAGTGTTCAGATAAGAAAGTTTTGTTCAATGACAGAACTACCTAATTGTTCAAGCCGAGAGGCGTTCATTCATTCTAAGCAAGTGCTGTTCTTTGACGCACATCTAATGTTGACTTTGCAACCTGTTCAGGAGCATGCTGGGTCATTGATGCAATTCACAATGCTGCTTGGCTAGCCTCTGCTCTCACCTAATGCAGCTGAACATGTAAAGATAGTCTTGAATGTCTAAAGCCATTACTTGCTGATACACTCAACCTAATGCTCTTTCTCAGCTTTGTTGAGTGAAGGGAAGCTTATTATTGACTCAAGTAACCAGCTGCTATTCAACCAGACTGCTCTGTGATAACTTTAAAGAGCAGTTGTTGGTTCAGAGATGCCTACTCACTTCAGTGCCTTCCAGTGAACATTGAAAGATTAAATTATCGCTTGGAAATTGTTAAACGACAACTTCATCAGCTGCCCTCAGCTTGGCAAAGTCGAGGAGCAGTGTCGCGTTGCGCTACATTTATGAATATGGTCACGAGGCTCCTGGAAAAATTGTGAGAAGCTGGCAGTTCTCTGGAAGAAAGAGGCAATTTTCCATGGTAAGGTGCAGGCCTCATACTGCTTGGTAATGACTGCATCATCTTGGTGACTGCAGCAGTGACCACACCAATGAAACAGAATGCACCGTCTTAAACACGAAAAAAAAAGCAAAATTTTTAATGTGACTGCAAGGCTCTTGGGAGATCATTCAACATTAGCAGTTCTATGATGAAAGAAGCGCTCTTCAATGGATCACTTGTGCGAGCAAACATATGCTTATCTGGCAGAGCTGGTGCTGCTTGGTGATGACCCCACCACTAATTAAACTGGCCACCACATTGCTGACCACACCAATGAAACACACTGTTCTTTAACAAAAACCATAATGTGATTGACACCACTACAATGGCAAGGAAGTTTCCTAAAACACATGCCCCCTCGAGAAATGTTCAAGACCTGCACGTGCGTTAGAGACCAGCAGCGGTACACTGACCTCACAGGCTTAGAAGAAAACAAATTGACATCCCAGTAAAATACTCAAAGCGTGGTAAAAATACTCATTTGACGCTATGTATACAGTTACTGGAGGAAGAACATTCCACTCCCTTATTGTTCGAGGAAAAATGAAAAGCAAAGAGTGCCAGCCATACAAAAAAAAAAAGATTCGTAAAATTTTAAGCTATGGCTCCTTCTCTACGAGATGTATGACAGTGGCCTAATATACGTTTCTTTCAGAATAACAAACATTTTGCCGCGGTCCCCTGAAGTTCATTGTACTGAGATTTCACTGCACCAAACACCAGAACAAATGGCGGGTGAATGAACTGACCGGGCAGGCCTGGTACTGCATGGTGACCATGCCGATGAACACCTGGTTCCTGAGCCGCTCCACGGTGGCCTCCAGGGCCTGCTCCCGGCCGGCCGCGTCCATCACCATCGTCTCCTCGTCGTGGCACACGGAGTCCGTGCTCAGGTGGTGGCTCTGCGTCTTGTCGGCCTCCGGACCAACGCTTAGGGTCAGCGCCGCTCCGCCCACCTTCTTGCCGGATGAGCGAAACAGGTGACTACTGCATGATGTGCGAGCACGAAATGCCACTGTAGTCTCTGAGCATTGGAACACAGTGGCAGAGTGACAGAGCAGGTGCACTGTAGTGTCCAGAAGAGTTGAGGAGCATGCAAGTTCGAGTACACTCTCATGGCTGTAACAGCGTGAATGGACCAGGGATGATCTGTTCTTCTTCTTGGGTGATCTCTTTAGAAGATGCTTTACCTTTCAAGAGATTTCGTATGTCTAGCGCTGGATGCACCGGCATCTATGAGACGCATCATTGATGATACAGTGCCAGGCATGCTGTAGCCCACAGACGCCGACATGTCCAGCACTACAGTCACACAGAATCTTGCGAAACTGAAGCTATCCCCGAAAGTGATCATCCAAGAATACTGCCTTAGGACACCGATGAGAAGGCGGCAACATGTGCAGTTTTCGAGTCATGAATCTGCAACTACCTTGCCCGGCCCTTTGTTTTTCTGAGCCTACATTTTAGTACTTCATTGCTTAGCAAATACAGCAGAACCTCATTCACACGTTTCTGAAAAAAAAAAAAGCGATATAAGAACATACTAACTGGGAAAATGTACGATCTGAAGCAACTAAAAATCTGACAGGCTCAACTTTAGTTGACATCTACGTAATGCGAAGGGTTGTGCAAACCGTTGTGGTACGAGATGCTGACGTGCGTCGAGCTGGTGAGGCTCCGGTAGCCTGAGACACGTTTTATTGTTTTCCTACTGCATAGTGTTTTAGGATGGTGACAGGAAACCGAAACGAAATCGCGCTGGTAGCTGACACCGGATGCCACCGGAGCGAAACGTGACACTCACATCGTGCTGCCTGCAGCAGGGAACTGTGGCGCGTTTGTGTTACTGCTGACTAAAAGCGTGCAGTACGCTTCCAACGGCGCTAGGCCCCGTGTGCTGTAAAACAGATAGGTGAAGATGCTTATCGCAATAAGGTTGCCACTGGTGATAGCAATTCCTCCAGCTCCGAACTCCTTTTTGGCAACAGTAGCAGATCACATTGCCATCTCTTTAAGAACAACTTCTTCGAAATGCACCTAACGTCGTCCTCGTCCACTACTATGTTGCCCGTTGCTGCCTCTGAAATACGTGCACAGATGGCACAACTGTATTGGTGCCATTTGTGTCGAGTAGGGACAACTAGGTTGTGGCTACGTCCTCTGTTCCTGGTCCAATCTAACAAATGACGCTTGCTGTCTCTCATCCAATGTTGATCAAAGACATTTAGACAAAAACTCCATGCTCAAAACCTAAACTCGGCAAGAAAAAAGGAAGATTTCAGGCAACATGAGTCTGTAAAGGGTTATGTGCTGTTGGAGTTAAACACAGAAAGCTCTGTGTGTACCTATCAGGTGGAAGCTGTAGGTAGCTGCCTTCGAGAGCCGGGTTGAGAAGCAGCGATGGCAGCAGTGGAGCGTAGGCGAATGCCAAGCAATAGGAGGTTAGGCTGGACCGCTGGTAGAAGTCCAGAATCCGCTTGCGGTCGGAGTCGCTCAGGGGACACAGGTCTCGGCCGTCCCAGTACTCGGAGCACATGTCCAGAACCAGGTCTGCGGTGCCTTGGGTGAACATCTGCAGCGTTCCTGACAGTGCCTGCAGGTTGCACGTTCAGACAGGATGAGGGACTATCACCAGTGGCAACAAAAGTCCGATTCACAGAAGGAAATGCCTTGTTACGTCGAAAACTGGTACAGAAGGACATGCTGGGAAAGTGGTTAAACTAAACAGTACAGTATAGACCACTTATAATGTAACCGCTTATAGTGCAGGACCGGATATAATACGGTCTTTTCAAACTCCCGTTAATTTTCCCATAGCACTCTATGTATATGCGTTTCGCTGATTGTGCAGTTGCGGGAGACGAAATACCGGTTATAATGCGGCTGCCTGGAAGTTCGGCAGTCAACCGAAACGGTGACCGCTTCTCTAAAGCCGCAGTATACTCCGACGTAACGCGCGCGTCGAGCTCTACGATGTCACAGTGGCGAACAACCGGCGTCTGTACTCCAACGATACGACGCAACCGGCGTGTCCGGCGCTGTCAGGTGCGCTTAAACGTTGTTGGCACGTGAATAGCTTCGTTCCTATTTTTTACCCGCCATGCCGAGCCGCGCCAGCCACGCATCCCAGCATTCTTCGTGCGGAGCGGGCAGAATGACGCAATGGCGGGGGTGTGCGAAAGCGCGTCCGCCGCCGTGGCTCTCCCCGGTGGGTAGGCTCGGCCGCCTGGGCCACCCGGAGTAGACCGCCACCCTCCGGTAGCCTTGCATGCGCGAGATTCAGCCACGATCACCGGCTCACCCTCGCACGCATTCACTCGCAACATGCAGCATACTGCGCGCAGTGACGATTTTATCGGCCTTGGACTTCATACGAAACCTCACGGCAATAGCGATGGCAGAAATGCGCCTGGAGTGTCCAGATAATTGCTATCGCAATAAAATCGTTGTTTTGGTTATAGTGTGGTACCGCTTAAAGTGCGGATATTCGCGACACCGGCGACTTACGTTATAAGCGGTCTACACTGTACTGTAAACTTCCGTTAATTCGATTATGATGGGACCGACAAAATCGATCAAATCATCCGGTGGGCCGAATTAAACAAGATGCATAAAAAAAACACGCTGCCAATTCACTTGGCAGTATTTTCCAGAGTCAAACACCCTCTGAATCAAATGTGCGGATACTTTCTAAGTGTACAAAGCAGTAAACTAACGTAGAAATTACATTGAAGCTCTTAAACAAGGTAGAAATCTAATATGCACTCGATTTCATTGCAAGAAAAATATACGTTTAGCACATTGGCGGCCGGTTCCCTAAAAGCAGCTTTGCCACACAATTTTTTTAAAGGTCAGCTTTGCTGCAGTACATTGGTGTCATGAGGTAATGCATACAAATGCCGTGAAGGCGGATTTGGTTTCGTATCCAATTGCCCCCCACGCAGCCAATTTTCGGCTCAAATTTCATGAAAAAAAAAAAAAAAGGATGCATGTTAGGATCGGGCAAATACCCTAATCTCACATTGTGATGTACGGTTATTGCTTGAAAATCTTTTAGGGGCTGGCCGAAAATAGGTGTTTTCGACGGGTCGTGACATGTTCAATGCATTCACTATCCCCTAAGCTCCGATGAGACAGACACTGCACCTATTGGCATCGCCACAGGGGTAAGGCACATGCTTTCTGGCTGGCCAAGATCGAATTACGCGGCGAAAGCCAATTTTAGGATTGAAATAATGAAAGTTTGGGTCCACAAAAATGCATGGGCACCGGCCGAGACCTGCGGTCGGGATTGAATTAAACAAAAAATTGAAATAACAGGGGTCGAATTAACGAAAGTCTACAGTACTGTGAGTGCTATCAGGTGCCTGACATTTTATTTCAGCATTGCCATATGTTGGGCGTGCCGGTAAACTGAAAGCATATTTAGCGCCAGCAAACAAGGACATTTAAAAGTGCAAGGCATAAAATGCAAGGCATTTTATTTCCTTTCTAAAATTTCTTTTAGGGGTCAACAGCAGTGATATGTACACATTTTCTTATTAGATAAGTAACTGACAAATTAAAGCAATAATCTTTTGAGACGTGCATGTACTGCAAAATAATGTCATATTACGGGCTGATAAAAAAGATTCCAACCAGTAAAGTACGGTTAAAGAAATGTTCTGGTATGCAAAAACAAGTTCATTGAGTAAGAGTTCCATATAGCAGTCTAATTAATTATATATAGTTTAATTTCTTGACATCACATTTTGCCCAAATCTTATTTCATGTCCTTGTATATAAACAGTTGATCGATGTTGGTGATGACTGCAAGTTCATTACACTCCGAAGCTGAAGGTGTACTTTAACGGTCCAGCACACCAGTTATAACACAGACCAGGCAAGCTTTTAGAATCTCAAGAGCTTACCTCTTTTACGACGGCACAGCACATGCTGGGAAAAGGCATCTTGAGGCGTGGAAAGTTGAGCGACCGGGCCAGCCTGCCTTTCTGGACCACTTCTGGTTGCTGCAGCAATGGAAACGGCAATGAGAAAGTGACAGGAATTTGTGACTCATGCGCACATCGTGCGAACGATCTGGTTGGAGGTAAGTTGTCATACTGAGCCATTCCCTTTTCTTTCTATAACGAGTGCGCACCACTGAAAGCTGTGACATCACAAATCTTTTGTAATGACGTTGCACCACGTTTGAAACCAGCTTCCTGCATCACACGAGGATAGAAGTGCCTCAGACCTAGTCCCTTTCAAGGCTTCTAGAAGTGGCTAGACTATCCCTTTCGGTCTCTACCAGGCTTAGTCACTCAGACTAGTCACTTCCAGTCACCAAGCAATGCTGCATTCACACAGTCAGCATCACTTACACAGCTGCAGTGCACTCAACAGTTCGTCATACTACGTGATCACAAGCTATGTTAAGCTGGTGGCCTGTGACATTATGTAATCCTCAAGACTCTTTAAAAGCCAAAGACCAGACTGGTTGCAGTAAATGAGGATACGATTAGTTATTCACAGTGGGCTGGAAAAAACAAACTTTCATACTACAACTACTACAGGTGAATAGCTACTCAACACATTAATAAAAAAAAAAAAGAAACGAAACTTTCATGTCACAACTTTTTTCAAGTATGCACATAAACCTACCAGACAATTAGCTTTGGCACCCTTTAGAAACATTAAAGCCCTAATGCAAAGCAAATAATAGTGTTTAGTGCAGCAAAGCAATGCACGGGCTGTGAGAAGCACCATAGTGGAGGGCTCCGGATTAATGTTGGCCACCTGGGGTGTGATTTAATGTGCTCCTGAATTTATGTCCGCGAATGTTTTTGCATTCTGCCATCATAGTAATGCGGACGCAAGAGATGGGAATCGAACCCGGGACCTTGTGTTCAGCAGCAAAACACAATGTCCTCTGCGTTTTTACGGTGGGTGCATCCCTTATTTTCCCACAAAGATTCACTTGACAACTATATACTGTCTTCCACATTCTTACTTTGTCCTGTTATTTTGTATTGTGTTGACTCCTAAATGTACCAGCTAGCCTGTATCAATGCTGCCGTTCTGTGTAGTGGTTCCCTTTAGAAACGTTTAGGGACTCATCACAGTGATGTAATGGCTATGGTGTTTTGCTGAGCACATGGTTAAGGTTCAGTTTCCAGCTGCGACAGCAGCATTTCTATGGGGGCAGAACGCAAAAGAATGCAAGAAATCCTGTGTACTTATATTTA
Source organism: Dermacentor silvarum (assembly GCF_013339745.2). Lineage (NCBI taxonomy): Eukaryota > Metazoa > Arthropoda > Arachnida > Ixodida > Ixodidae > Dermacentor > Dermacentor silvarum. Next base: position 33,400,028 of record NC_051158.1, read on the forward strand.
GGAACAGTGAACTAGAATATACAAGTAGTGAACTACTGAGCCACGAGCATCATGTCTTCTTGTGCATGTGGCACGAAGTGGTGCTTGTTCAGCAGCATTGTCATTGCTGAATATTTAACGCGTCTAACCCTAGCTCTAACCACGACCGATCTGGAGCGCATGTCTGGCCAGACGCAAGATGCACGCTATGGACCGGCCATGCTCTATCGCACGACGCAATTCACCGTGATGCATCTTCAATAGTTGGTGACTAAAGCGTCACCACTACTGCCGACTCAAAACGCATCACGAGGAGAGGCACAGTTGCACCACTCAAAAAAAGGTTCTAGTAGTACACTCTAATTTAGGTGCACGTTAAAGAGCCACCGGTGGTCAAAATAATTCAAAGCCGTCCAATGCAGCATCTCTCATAGCCCCAGAGTTGACTTCTAGATCTAGGAGAGGTGAGTGAAGTGACATCAGATGATGCATGGCTCAGTAATAAATGACTCGGGAGATCTGCACAACGAAAACTGTGCATTATAAAACCACGAAGGAACATTAGAAAGGCCAGTTGGCCAGACTGACCACATGCCTGAAGAGTGCCACGTGTTGAAGGTGCTGGTATGCTTCAACAGCTCGCTCTGTGAAACCCATCTGGACCGCCAGATCGCAGAGGCACCTGGTGGCAAGACCAGAAACTATATTTTCAATGTGCCGCAGACAACTTGGTTTCTGTGAGGAACTACCTTACTCCGGAAATTTTCGCAAGTCCTTAACTTCAGCAAAGCCTATTAGGCCATAACTATGAAAGTCGGGGGGGGGGGGGGGGGGAGAGACATCTAGTTACACAAGTTCTGTTTTCATACAGTTGTCCTAGGTAGCGCTAAAACGACAAGGACACACATACGAACGCCAATATACATGGCCACACACGACATCGGCATAGCGCCGCATGTTGTCGATCTTGTGTCTGTCCTTGTCTTTTCAGTGCTTCTTAGTGTTTAGTTATGCCTTGTTTAGTAGGTTGCAGAACACTGGACTTCTGTTAAATGGGGGTTAATTTGGGTTTAATAAGAATTGGGGTACAAGAACAGGTGTGGCTACACGGCAATAGGTATGTAGAGTGTTCAGACAGGAGAGTCGCGGAGCCGGAGGGTCAGACGTAACTTCATATTTCGTCTGACGAAGTTCACAGAGGAGGAGGAGGAGGGTTGCACAGACAGAGGAAGTGGAGAATTCAGAAGGAGCCCTCGGCCAGCCCAGCCAGCGTGAAACATAGCCGCATGGGATGATAGCGCCATCTCACGATCCCTTTTCATAACACTTAGGATCCCAGTATGACAGACCAACTGGCCCGAATTGTTGCCTTTGTCTGTTTTAACACATCGCACCCAACCAGATGCATAACCAAACTAGGTGTCTGCAGCCAAGTAGAGTAGATCTCAACAAAACATAAGCAGCAATGATGGGGAACCAGCCTAATGACAGCCTCACCGCTTGTTGACAACAGGAACAGCCGACTCATTGTGGAGGCTCTCACAAGCGATGTGGTCACAGAAGCGGGCGTACTTCTCCTGGGTGGCCGGGTTGCAAGTGTTGAGCAGGATGCTCAGGCCCTAGAAAATGTTTAAAAAGTCACTGTGATGTCAGAAAGTCATGTACAATGATGCAAAACTGTGAAAATAGCATGGTCGACTTACAGCACTTCTTTCTAAATTAGCTTAATGCTTGTTAGATGTGGGCGAACAGTGACTTTTGAGGCTGCGAGTAGAATACGAATTGAATAATGTCAGAAAGAAATCGAGTCAAATATAGAGTACTTTTCTAATTTTTTTTGAACAAGCAACATTTTTTTTCGTCATTAATATAAAGAAATGTCGAAATCCTATTCTTGCAAGGTTAGTAAAGCTTCTGTCATTACACTGCACGTTATGAAGTATGGCTTACTAAAAAGCAAAAATGGAGTGCTAAGAACAAATATAGGCAGTTTGCCCTATTCTCAGGATTCTTCAGAGATCATACTTGGTCGTCGGTTATCAGAACGAAGTTCAACAAGGTGGACATATGAGCCCGTTGGTACCTGACTATGCATTTGAGGCTAAGCCAGGTATGGGCACTATTTAAAGCAGACAGATTTGATACATTATAAGCCACTGGGAGATATACCACTTTTTTGGAGAGGTGCAATACTTGCACCAGAACAACAAGAATTTCATTTAGGCAGTAAACCAGGGCATCTTCTTAGTTTTTTTTTTTTTTCATTTAGGACGCGGTCATGGATAGAACTTTTAAAACGGCAATCTAGGGCAGAATTCTTGAACGATCACTTTCATGAGACTTTGCGTGACTCCGCACTGGACGCCTCGACATCTATGGGCGACAGCATTCCTGGTGCTGGTCCTTAATGGTGCACTTGGCACTGCGAGAGAAATGGCGTCAGCCATGGAAATTGATGCATTCCGTACCGAGTCAAGCGTAATCTCACGAAAGTGTTCTTATCACTGAAAGTGATCGTTTGAGAATGCCATACCTGTTTTTACTACCCAGTTAAGGAGTTACATTAGTGCTTGCTTTCTTCTTTATTTTAAACATTAAAAATTTTTAGACAATCTTGTAAAGTAATTGAGGCTCAGTGTGGTCATGGGTGGAGCATGGCGGAAATCATTCTGCATGAGCACTGTGACAGCCATAAAAAGGTGGGGAATGCTTTGCGGGCCCGCCAGGTAAGACGTGGCATTTGACTGGCAATACCAACTTAGTTATTCAAAATTTCTTTGACTGGAAATGTTTGCAAGGAGAAGCCTCCCTTTAACACCAGACATGTTTCAAAGCTTTCTTAACCCTTCACAGTCACCAGTATTTACCCACTTTGTGGTCAGTCTGGTCAGGAACCATTTCGCGCATTTTGGGCAACATGCGCACAGTAACTGATTTATTGCTAAAAATTTGTTTCGTTCCTGAGACTTTTGCACAGTGTAATCTCCAGCCAGCATCATGTTGTGGGTGATCACCACTGGAAACGTTTTCTCTAGGGTCCTTATCATTGCTGTCTTCTTCAGTTCTCTCATCCGAGGATGTTTGCTGGTTGCCTGAAGGTGAAATACATCCCTCCTCGGCACTAAAATCGTCTTAAGGTTCTTTAACTCTTGCAAGTTCTTTCCACAAAACACACACGTGTGAAAACATTGACATCCTCTGGGTGCTTCGTGCCACAACAAGCATGTATCAATTACTTCAAATGTGCAACTAAAAAGTGCTGCCCTCTTGCTCAGATGTTGCTTAGTGCAATTATTATTAGTTGAAAAAATTCCTGAGAGATACCAGTGCATGCAAGCGCGCGTGCACGCCAAGCATTTCCTGACATCTGACTGGAACCGATATGTATACATGCTGGAAAGGGCCCAACACATGACTGCCATGGGTTAACATGTTTTTTTAAAACATTGTGTGCGAAAAATTTGCAAATCTGAAAGAAAGTTCAGCAATTTCAAGCACATTTCTTGGAATTAACTTGGGGGAGTGAAGGGTAAGCCCTCCGAGAGAAGACTGCCCACTCACAAGTGGCTTAAGGTTGTTGATGTAGTCCTTCCACTGGGGGTCATCGAACTGGACCCCGAAGGCCGACAGCATGCTATGAGTCAGGTCCAGCACCTCAACGTGGGTACCCGGATGGTACATGTGGTCCGGCGCGTCGTAGCCCGACAAGCCTCCTGACTCGTGCCTCAGTGGGCCGTTGTCAACGGTCAGTCCCTTGCCCCCTGCTGGTAATGGAATGCATGCGAAAATGACGACAAACCGACGCAATGTGACATACTTATCCTGAGCTCCTGAGACATTTACTGCTAACAGGCGGAAACAAGAGGCACTTTCACAAGTAGGTGTGTAACATGTAATGCCTCGGTACGCAACCTGGTTATTTGGTTTCTAGCCTGTGTACTAGGCAAATGACATAGTATTGTATGGTTTTAGTGGCTACAGTAGTAAAGTTCTTGGAAACTCGATGTATTCTATGATGCCGTGGTCCACAAACTTTTGTGGTTGACTGTACAAACCAGGGGAGTGAACAGCATCAAGAACGGTGAGAGAGAAAGAAAACAACGCCATGTCCTGTGATACTTGCTCACAAATATGTAGTGGCTCGACAGGTAAGCAAACGCACACAATGAATCCCAGGAGAGTTGTGCAACGCCCCACATTTTCTGTATGCTGAATTAAATACGTACTACATTAAGCTTTAAAGATGCAAGTAAGAAATAAATGATGATAGATGTAATTGGATATGTACGTTTTGGAAAATAACTGCTTTTGATTTAGCGCGAGAGATGCCATACAGCACTTTCGCAGGTACTACTTGCACGAGGAGAGCATGACATGCTGACTAAACCTTTAGCCCAAGAGACACTCAATACATAGCCTGCACAGGCTTTCTGAAACACAAAGAAATAAAAGAGGATCCCCTGACTCCAGAGACCCTTTGATTCCCTAGACTAAAATACTACTGTGAATAGCAGCCATGGTCACTCAACTTTTTGAAATGTTTAGAAATACCTTGTAATCCTGAGAACTCTCTGCATTCTAATAAAAATACAGGGTGTTTCAGCGAACACTTTCAAAAATTCTTAAAGGTTGCCTGTGGCAGATAACACAATTCTAGTTAATGAACTGGTCTGCTCGAAGAGGCGGACATTACTTGCGCAAGAAATTGAAATGCATAATCGAATAATTAACAAAAATTCAATAATGAAGTTTTTAACTAATTACCTGATGGCCCATATTGCAATTTACAATTTGTAGCCATGGAGTTCGCAAGGCAGATCCACTTGGAACAAATTCTCGGGATGACACCAGTTTCGAGATATGAATTCCCGAACTTTGAGGAGAAATGCATTGGCGTTCCAGCTAGTTTCTTACCAAAATGTCGCTTTATACATCGAAGCACAAAATTAACTGGAACGCCAACGCATTTCTTCTCAAAGTTAGGGAATTATTATCTCGAAACTGGTGTCATCCTGAGAATTAATTCCAAGTGGATCCGCCTTGCGAACTCCACGGCTACAAATTGTAAATTGCAATATGGCCCATCAGATAATTAGTTAAAAACTAAATTAGTGAATTTTTGTTATTTAGTCAATTATGCATTGCAATGTTTTGTGTAAGTAATGTCTGCCTCTTCGAGTAGACCAGCTCATTAACTAGAATTGGGCTATCTGCCACAGGCAACCTTAAATAAATTTTGAAAGTGTTCGCTGAAACACCCTGTATATTTCACACCATTCCTCAAGCTATAATCATCTTTTATCTAGTGTGCTTTCTATTTTAATGCGAAAGAATTATATGTCCCATGAAGCAGAAAAGCTGGCATTATCCACAACGAGTGGCAGGAAAAATCATAAGCTTAGAAATGGTTTTAGGCGCAAAAAATAAGACACGGACAACAGAATAAAGGACACGGACTGGCGCACCAGTCCGTGTCCTTTATTTTGTTGTCCGTGTCTTACTTTTTGCGCCTAAAACAATTTATAGCCATGCACCAACTAGTCCGACAGCAGACGTTACAAAGCTATCATAAGCATCTTGTATATTTGTATCTGAAAAGTTAGAACAAGTTAGAGTAAGGTGACTTAAGCGAACTAAGGTGAAGTGAAGTGAATGAAGGTGAATTAAAGTGGATTAAGATTAGGGGTGTGCAAATGGTGATTTTTGAGACCGAATCGAATACAAATCAAATAGTGCCAAAAACGAATCGAATCGACTATTGAATACTTTTCGAACAGCTTTCAAATAATTAACAGCTGTTATCACAATTTATACAGAACGATGTTCACATCTCAGTATTCTTAACTTAAAAGCCGGCAAGTTTCTGTCATTGCATAGTACGTCATGAAGAGTTGTTTACTAAAAACACAAATGAAACATTAGAACCCAACGAGTAAATTCTTCGCATGCACAGGGCTCTTCAGAGAGTGCGAATGATCGCTGTACAGCCTGTAAAGTATGGCTACCTAAGCGATGTAACCTGCTTTACTGCGCAAGTTCTCATGTTTTATGTCTATACCATGGGTTCTCAAAGTGGGTTCGGTGGAACCCTGGGGTTCTGCAGGCCCCTGCTCGGGGTTCCACGAGCCACTGATAAATTTTCCATCATCTCGCGCTCGCCAAGTGGCTAAAACGACGAGCACGAGGTGCGCTCGATCCACACAACCTCCATTACCCATGCCCGAGTGTCAAAAAGCACATCACAGTGCATAACGGCAACGCGTGAACTGCACAATAAATCCGCAACCAGCTTGTAGCCACCCAACCACCGAAAACGGGCAGCCATGGGCAGTGCGCCTAAGCTTTGGCACTGGAATCTCCGAGGCCGTAACTTAGCACCATGCGCATTTCTCCCGTTTGTAGACAGGGTAGGTGCTGATAGCGTGCGCACGGCCGTATACGTCGGCAGAATAAAAAAATACGCAAATGCACGCTGCAATAGAGCAAAAACAGCACCGGCGTCCAAAAACGAAGCGGCGCAGTCCGCATTGCTATGGTCCTCAGCGACAATCGTACGCGATACGTGACTGGCAGCAACGCCGAAACGCCTCATGTCTAATTGTGCCCCCAAAGCCTTTATTCTTGCGTTAATCGTCGCGCATAACACCGCGTTGGCGGCTAGCCGCCTGCCTTCATAAGTGCGTACTCGCCATCTATGGTCGCGTCGATAGCCACTACAGTTTCGTCCACAGTGGTAGCAGCAAACAGTAGTTTCGTTTTGACTCGGTGCGCGCATCGGCTGCGTGCGTAGTCGCCATCCATGATCGCTTCGATAGCGACCGTAGTTTCATGCGAACTTGTTGGAGCAAACGGTAGTTTCGTTTTGACTTGGTGTGCGCGTTGGCCGCCTGCCTACTGAACCACAAGGTCGCCGTCTATGATCGCGTCGATAACGGCTGTGGTTTCGTCCGCAGCGGTTGCGGCAAGCAGTAGTTTCACTGTGACTCGGTGCAAAGCTGTCGAAGATGAAGAGCACCGGCTACATCGCGATGGGCGGACAATTTGTTGGCGACCAGCTCACTAGCGAAAAAATAATCGGGATGTGCACGGCAGTGAAAAGCGTGTCTCAGATGAAGACCCGCGCCGCGGCCGCGCTGCGAAGGATGTTGGGAGGCCTTCGCCGCTGCTAGCTCTAATCAGTCATGAGATGAAGAGCACCGGCTACATCGCGATGGGCGGACAATTTGTTGGCGACCAGCTCACTAGTGAAAAAATAATCGGGATGTGCGCGGCAGTGAAAAGCGTGTCTCAGATGAAGACCCGCGCCGCGGCCGCGCTGCAAAGGATGTTGGGAGGCCTTCGCCGCTGCTAGCTCTAATCAGTCATGAGATGAGAATTTCAGCTTCCGTGCTGCTCTTGTGCCAAATAGAAGCAAGACTTGCTGATTCATTCAGCAAATAAAAGCATGTTGATGTAGTAAGCATTCATTTGTCTTGATACCCAGTATAATTTGACATTCGGTTAAGGACATTTTAATTCGGTTGATTCGGGGGGGGGGGGGGGGGGGTTTCCTTGGAGCTTCATGAAGCTTAGCAGGGTTCCCTGGCATGAACATGCATGAGAACCCCTGGTCTATACTATTACCGCGGGAGTGAAAGTTTACTGTAATTTTGCTCCAATTTTATGCTTATTTGGGTGCAGTTGATGTTTTGAAATATTAGAAACGTATTTGCAAAATATTTGCATTTATGAATAGTGACAATACCATTTGTTACTCAAAAGTTTTGAATATTCGTATGCCCCTAATTAAGATGCATTAAAGTGGATTAAGGTGACTTAACGTGGATTAAGGTAGATTAAGGTGGATTAGGGTAGATTAAGATGGAATAATGTGGATTAAGGCGGCTTTCAGATTAAAACCACTTAGCATACTTAAGTGACTGTCAATCTTTTTTTTTTAACATTGCCACTCACTACTTTCTATTCGAAAATGCTATGCAACCTGATATGCACATGTCATTTGTGGCCTAAATGTACTGGGAGCTTAGCATTGAAAAAAAGAAAACACATGCAAGACAGATGACAATTATTGCTTGGGGGGCCAAGATAAGCACCAAAAGGGTGCAAATTTTTCTTGGAGTGTGGCGCTCCCAGGAAACACAGAATGAACTCTAGTGCCTCCTAAACAACACTGGAAAACTCCCCAAAAACGCAAAAACACACCTCAAACAATCGTTTACGCGACACCTCCTTCACTCAACAAGTAGCACCTCAAGCCTACATTATATCTTAAAATGTAATCCTTCGCCATAGCCAAGCAGGAGGTCTCTTTGCACAATCCCACACACACTTTTCACTTTGCACAAGTATGCTGTCAGGATTGACGGGCCTACACTTCGGCTAGCACTCTTCATTACCGAGCTTCACGCATCGCTCGGTGGCCCTCTGTGTCCACCACCACATAACACACACTGCCCCCTGCCAGTCCCAGTGCCACCACCTCGTGCCCCGTCTGGCAACTACAGTGCCCCGTGCAACACTTGCACCATCTCTTGGTGCTCCGCCTAGCTACTTGCATGGATCAAACCTGCCCTCCCACACGGTGACAAAACGTTACAGTTGCTGAATCACCCCATCAGGTGTGTCACAAATTTTCAAAGCCGGCTCACCCTCAAGCATCGAGTCACCGGCTCCAGGTGTAGTTGGTCCGTCCTCCGTTACAATGTCGGAACTAGCATCGAAGTGGCCCGAGTTACGGACGTTGCCCGAGCCACCAAAGTTGGATGTGTGACTGTTGCTACCTCGTGACCGTGGCGGCTTGAGGAAGAACACTTTTTCTGGCGTTGGGTTCGGCCACGACAGAATCCCCTTTTTGTCGACGCAGCACAGAGTCTGAAAAATGGTTGGCAGGAATCACTTGAGAAAGGTTTCAACTTCCACACGGCAAGACTTTATTGCGATACCAATTATACAGATGCTCTAACCGTCGCCACCACCTTGCTGTCACGTGTGGATGCGCGCGCACGGTCTGCGTCTGGAGGTTGCCAGAGACGTGCAGTGCATTTGGCTGCAAATGCAACGAAGCCAAGTGGGCGCATCGTCACGCTCCGCTCAATAGGCCCTACTGGAGCCAGGGGCTGTGTCCGGACTTCCGTTGTTGGCATGAGCGCTGTGCGCACACGTTATCAGCATTCCTGCTGAGCAGTTGCCGCACCGTAGTGCATACACTGGTCAGAGCAAGACCGACAGTAGGCATCAAGCTAAATCTATCTATAATCCTTTCCTTTGGGTGCTAAGAAAGGCTGGTGGCTTTTCTGGTGGTCTAATCTCCTGCACCACTGAGGTGCAATGCCTGTGACGCTACTGACAGTTCTCCGAGACGCCTTCAGCGCAATGCTGAACTTTGCTACCTTTTTTAAGGCGTCGCCTTCGGACGAAACTGCCAATTGATTTTTTTTTAGAAGCACATGGAGCACCTGAGCAACGTGACAAAGAAGGAAGCTCCTCTTTCAAGTGCCCTCGTCGAACATGTTAAAATGGCCAATCGCAAGATCAACAGGGACCGGGCTTCCGTTGTCACAAAGAAGAGGAACTAGGTGTGACGGCAAATATGGATAACAGAAAAGAAAATGGCTGAATCTAAATGATGGTAATCCCCCACCTGCTTATGCAAAGATGCCTAACAACACTGCTAAAGTGAACATGGCATGATATACTGTGTAACATGCACCGAGACTACTGTTTATTTCATTCTGTTTCTCTTCGGCAAGTCCTACTTGTCATATTTATTTGAATGTAAGGTGAGGCTTTTTTTCCGAGAATCCTTACTCTAGAACATTGCACTGTCTCTCACCGATTATGGCTTCTAGACCTTCTGCAGAATTAAACAATAAACATCAGTCGACAGTCAGTGCTCTACCTTGTCTGTTCGGGTGCCCCGTCTTCGCACTGAAGATAGCCCCACGTTTCAAGCCAATTTGTTTAACAAATAAGGCTCCCTGATGGAAGCTGAAACGGCTTTATTATTTTTTTTAGCCTTTAACCACACCTCTTCGGATGGCGTTCAGTTTTATTTCCTGGAAATACGAGTTTGCGAGTGCTCAAATTTTTTAAGTAAATGAAAACAACGAACGGGTGCTCTCACAAGGAAACTGAAAGTGGACAGGACCGTGTTACGCAAGAAGGCTCACCGTGACACTGCCCAGGACATGCAGGAGGCTGGAGGTCCTCCACAGATGCGGCGCCTTGCCGCGCAACAGCGACAAGAACAGCGGCCGGACATGGCCCCATGACAGATCCAAGCTGTCGGGGTGCGTCGACTCCACCTCGTCCGCTTCTTCGAAGAGGTCGTCGTGGGCCTGCTGGATGGCCTGTAAGGTGAGCAGTGTGACTGGCGTTTATTCGACAACCTGAGCAACCCAAGCAACCTGTTTGGCAGCCTGCACCTTCGTTTCGCCTTTCAATGCAGTGATAGGGAAGTTTTCAGATTACGATAGCACTTGTTGACTGAATGCATTGTTTAGTGAGTCAGTGAGTGAGTGATTGAGTCTGAGTGACCGAGTCAGTTGGTCAGTCTGTTTGACACGTTGATTAAACTGAATGACTGATTCGTTCACTTTCTTAAGTTTCCACTGTGGTAACTGAGTGAGTGTGTGTGAGCACCGAGCTTTGATTGTGAAACTTGACAAAGAGAATTTCAGAATTATTTTCGCAGCTACAATTCAACCCTAATATAACGGAGTAGGTAAAATTGGCATTTACATTGTAGTATTGAAATATTGCTACACTAAAATTTAACCACGAATGCAAAGAAGTACAGTCACTGGCCAATTTTTCTTGCATGGAAGGAGCCACAAAGAAAGCCTGAATAATCAGGAAGACTGTAAAGACTAAATTTAGATGAAAAAATATCAATTTAAAAAAATTTGATAGTCTCTTCACAGTGGCCATATGGCAATGAGATGGATGGATGGATTAGTGCCTTTAGGGCGCGCGCTAGCACGCAGCGGGCCGCTCCCACGTCGGGACAGAGAGGCCGAGCCTCTCCGCCGCGTCACGGGCCCGTTGGACAGCCCATAACTGTTCTTCGAGGTTGGGGCTGCGTAGAACCGCATCCCAACGTGAAGAAGTGTTGCTTTTATCGCCGCGTAACGCAGGACACCGCCAGAGCATGTGAGGTAAGCTCGCTAAGTCATTGCATAGTGCACATGCATTTGTTGTCTGAATTTCGGGGTACATTTTGTGAAGAAGTAGGGGGTTTGGGTATACCCCCGTCTGTAGAAGCCTTAGTGTTAAAGCCTGAGGTCTATTGAGTTTACAATGTGGGAGGGGGTAGATCCTACGAGCCAAGTAAAAGTGCTTAGATAGTTCGTTGTACGAGGAAGGAGAGTCCCGATGGTCAGTATCCCCAACGTCACACTGCCCGGTACTCGTAGCTAAACTGTTGATAATCCCTCGCGCAGCATTGTGTGCCGACTCATTGAGGTTGGGTGGGGCACCCTTGATCTGTCCCATGTGGGCTGGAAACCAAATCACTGTGTGTGGCTTGATCTGCTTGCTTCCTAGTATCCCTAGGGCTCGCTCGGATATGGTTCCTTTGGCAAATGCCCGAACGGCTGATCTCGAGTCACTGTAGATTGATGTCCTCTTGTCGTCCAATAAGGCCATCGCTATTGCAGCCTGCTCTGCGGTCTCAGAGGACGTCCGAATCGAGATTGCGTTCATTACTTTATTTTCATGGTCTACGCTAACCGCAATGGCATGGCCAATGAGAAAGCCCCCAAAAAATATCATCATAAAAAGAAAAAAATGTCGCAGTTTTGCCCAAAAGGTGAAGCATCAATTGCGATAGCAAATTAGTAGAGAGCTATTCGGAGTAGGGATAGTAGTTTTATCGGCTGCATAAGCTTGAACACATTCACTTACTGACTGAATTAACAAGCGTGGTGTAAGCGCGCACAAGCAAACATGAATAGATCACACTCGATGACTGCAGACAACCACTCTCAAAACGCTGGCAGCAAGTGCAGCCGCCACAGCGAGCGAAGGTTTGTGCGGTCTATCGCTTCACCGGAAACTGAGCGGCCGAATGCACAGTGCATACAAAGGTCAGAGCCGTGTGGAGATTGCTTGCAAGATACGGCGCGTGCGACAACACTGGCAGCCCGTACCGGCGCAAACATATAATCAAGAACCAAGCGCAAAGCGCAAAGTACATGAATGCATTTGTTGGCAGAGTAGAAGCCCCCCCCCCCCCCCCCTCCCTCCTGCACTGTCTTCCCACTTTGCTCCTTTTGCATGGGAGATTGCGTCGCCAGTTCCCCTTGCCCCCGGTTGCAAGATACGCATTTGGTGCTGCAGCAAAGCGTCGCCCCCATCTCTCCCTCCCATACCACCACGGCGTTTCGCGCCACAGAAGTCGCATTTGCTTCTGCCGTGCGTTCGCTCTCCGTGATAGCACGCGTCCCACGCACGCATTCACTCGCACATACCGCGAGCGGCGACGATTTTATCGCCCTTCAACTTTATACAGAACCTCACGGCGACTGCGACGCCAATGGCAAAAATCTGCTTGCAGTGTCCATATAATTGCTATCGCAATAAAACAGATCCAACGCACTGTGGTGATCGGTGTAAGCGAAACTTTCGTGTCTACTCCGCCGCTGTGGCATGACAACATTACCTTCATTGTCGCTTACAGAGGCACGACATCAAAAATTATGTTTACCTCATCAAATAGTGCTCCACACAGTCCGACCAATCTAGCATCAAAACCCATCGGACACCAGAAAGGAAGTTCTTTAAAGTTACGTGAAAGCGAGGTGACGGGCGACAACCTGAATGTTGCCAACTTTATTCATGGTGTCATGTTTGCTGTTATGCGACATCCTGCTCGTATGCCCGAAAAATCGAGGAAGATCAGAATATCAAGAATGCAGAATGCAAGAATTCAGAATGCAGAATATCAAACACACTATGAATTGTACGAAGGAAGATGTCGTTCTTCATAGGCAGCCATAAAGTCCTAGTCTGAGAGTGATGACGATGGACATTAGGTGAATAAATTTCCATTCAGTGAAGGTGAAGTTCGCTGGTTTAGTCTTCTCCTTATTGCCATATCTGGAGGCATGCTACGTTTTTCTTGCTAAAAAAAAAAAAAAAAAAATCAGGTGCGCATTCGCTTTCTACTTTGGTTAGGAGCTCTAACATCATTTCTACGTTGGTTTTCTACTTTGAACCCATATAAAATGGGTGCACATTCGATTCGGGGACGTGTTAGAATTGGCGCGCAAATATTGCCAAGTGAATCAGCGGTGTGTTTCGGCATTTTTTCTGCCTCTTGTTTAATTTGATCCACCGGATAATTCAACCAGTTTCATTGGTCCCGTCAGGGTCAAATTAACGGAAGTCGACTGCGCTTAGCTTCCGGCTATTCTTTGTGACAGAGGTGGCAGGACTGACCGTGTGCTCCTGTGTGGCCACCATGAGGTGGAGCCTGGCCGTGCCGAGCGCATGCAGACCTAACCAGAGTGCGGGCAGCTGACAGCGGCAGCAGGGGCAAGATGGCCAGGGCGGGCTGCAGCACCAACTCCTTCACGCTGCCCGCTCGGTCCCCCAGGTAACGCCAGTGGGCCAGCTTCAGCACAGTCGTCAGGACCTGACACGAAAGGAAAAGTCGTGAGCATCCGAAGGTGTAGCAGAAAGCTACAACAGAAACCCACAAGGAAAGCTTTGCAGTTTTACAGTAAAACCTCGTTAACTCAGGAAATCGGATAATTCGGACTTGTCCTCTGGTCCCGGCAGGCATATGCATTATTTAGTGCAATCAAACTCTCGCTGATTCGGACACGTTTGGCAGTGTGTCGATTAATTCGGACAACTCTCGGAGCTCGGTGAGCGACGCAAAAGAGCCACTTATAACATAACCGCTTATAGTGCAGGACCGGATATAGTGCGGTCTTTTCAGACTCCCGTTAATTTTCCCATAGCACTCCATGTACAGTGGAATCTCAATGATACGATCACGGCTAATGCGAATTTCCGGATGATACAAATTTTTCCATGGTCCCGGCCGAGCCCCATTACTTTGCAACGTGCTAGAGAACGGTTGTTACGAATCAATTTTCGACCCGTGTCGGTTATACGAATAAACGCCGCCCCACCGAAGGCCGTGAAAGAGAACAGTGTGCAGTCACGCGCTTTCTCCCTTTCTGTTTTGGTGCGGACACGCGGACGCGGCGCCGGACAGCGCGGAGGCCGCGACTGGGCACGAAGAGTTTGAAGTGGTGGCGCTTTTGTTGCTTTTGTGCTTTTCCTCCTTTTCCTCATGCCATCGGCCGGACGGAGTGGCTGCTGTGCTTTGGGCCGCGTTCTTTGTGTTTGCGCCATTTTGCCTAGTTGCAGCGAGCTATGTCTACCGAGATACGATCTCGGCTGTTTCGCACGGCCGTACGCCGAGGAGCGGGAGCCTCCGTTGGTGCGTCTTCCGTCGACTGCGTTATCGGTGCCGATGGCACAGGGCGATTGTCTGTTTCGCTGCCGGAGTGACATGGTGCAAGATAGCACGGCACATTCAGTCGGGTGCTTCTCCGCTTCTCCCGCTAATCGCTGTATTTTTCTTGCCGTAGGAGGCTTGCACTTCCGCTTCCGTATTCCGAAGGTGTGCTTCGTCCAAAATTTCTTCTCCAACGAGCGACGATCCATCACTAACCTGGGAGCTCTCAGTAATCCGAATTCTGCGTGTCAAGTGAAGACGCCGGCGTGGCTTACGAAGCAGACAACTGCGGTTGCCATCTTGCTGCTGTCACAGCAGCAACCAATGGAGAGACGCCTTTCAGCACGGCAGCCAATCGGAGGCCCGCTTTCACCGGAGGGCCCGTGTGACTACCTATCGCAGACCCGCGCTTCTTTTGCGTTTGTGCATTTGTTACAAGATGGCAACTACGGACGAATTGAGAAGCGGAACAACAAAACTTTGAGCTTTCGAATGATACCAAGATGGCGGCGCTCGGTGGCGGGAAATACGAGATATGACTCCGTGAACTGCGGTGATTTTGCGCGATTTAAAGCTGTTTTCTCACCCTGCGCACTGAAGAATTAATCTTTTTCGAGCACTTTTAGTGCGTTTTCAGCCAAACCATTTTGATACAGCATAGATTAGGCGTTGCAGATACCGAAACGCGTGGTTTTCAAAAATAGATTTTTCTAGCGATTTTCGCGATCTGATCCCCACGTCCCCCCTTAATTTGGCTAGTTTTAATTGGGTTTCGATGATACGAATTTTGGCTAATACGAATATTTTTCGTGACCCCGTGAGATTCGTATCATCGAGATTCCACTGTATACACGTATCGCTTATAGTGCAGTTGCGGGAAACGAAATACCAGTTACAGTGCGGCTGCCTGGGAGTACGGAAGTCAACGGAGACGGCGAAAGCTCCCCTCAAACGGGCGCCCCAAGGAGTGCTCGAGGAAGAAAGAGAGACGAAGTATAGGAGAAGCGCACGTGGTGCGAACGAACAGCCAGTGACATTGAAACCAGAATCTTGAGTGTGAGTCGTGAAATATGACGGCGCGCATAGCGAGCGAGGGCCACGAAACTGCCAAGGCCGGCCAACGCGCGCTTCACGATAACGGCAGTAAACGAAACTTCAGGGAGTGGGCGGCGCCGGCACTGCACGGAGAAGGGCGCACGCGGAGACCGTGGAATGTGAGGGAGGAGCGCGACAGGGAAGCTTATTTCGCCTCGGCAACTCCGCCGCTTCGGTGGCCCCCCTCGCCCTCCCTCGTAGCTCCCTCACTTTCGACTGTCACCGTGCGCGCCCGCTGGCCGGCCCGGCGCCAGCTTCCCGAAGTTTCGTTTTCTGCCGTTATAGGGAAGCGGGCGTTTGCCGGCGTGGGCAGTTTCGTTGGGCGGCCTGGGACAGCGCCGCTGCTTCCCGCTTCGCCGTAGCCGCAGCGTGCAAGGTCAACACGTGACTAGAAAGTAGAGAAAGCATAAAGGAGAAAGAAGGGTTCACTGCCATTTTCTACGCTTGGCTACGGTAGGCTACGGTAGCGTGGCTGAGACGTCAGCACGTACACGCATGTTCCGGCGCAACGCAGAATCGGCGACCTTGCCATTTGAGAGAGGGTGAAATTTCCGCCGCATTTTTTTCTTTTTTTTGTTTTGTTCGTGCGCGACATTGAGGGGTCTCTCCTAAGCTTTTACTCTATGGCGGTGCCAGAGCAATGCCCGTCGGAGGCGCCGCCACGTGATTTGGTTCTAATTAACGAGATTCAACTTAGATTGAATGCAAATGTTCTAGCCGCATTCCTCGACTGTCGCATACGCGTGGCGGCTCGGTGCACATGTTTTGCATATGTGTGGGCCTTGAAAATTGTTGCTTTGGTTATAGTGCGGTACCACTTATAGTGCGGATATTCGCGACTCCAGCGACTTACGCTATAAGCGGTCTACACTGTAGAACGGCGCTAGGGTCCAACCGAAACGAAGTGGCGGAGTCTGCATCGCCATAGTCACCAGCGGAAATCGTACGTGAATGACAGCAATGCCGGATCACTGCGTCCCTATTTGTGCTTTTAAAACCTTTATTTTTGCGTTTACTGCCGCGCATAACACCGCGTCGACCATGTGTGTTCATAACTGCGTAGTTGCCAACCATGATCACGTCGACAGTGACTACGGTTGCAGCAAAAAGTAGTTTTGTTTTCACTGGGTGCGTGCGTCGGCCACATGCCTTCAGAAATGCAAGGTCGCCATCCATCGCGTCGATAGTGGCCGCAGTTTTGTCCGTAGTGGTTGCAGCAAACAGTAGTTTTGTTCTAACTTCGTGCAAAGCTATCAAGGAAGAGCACCGGCTACATTGTGATCGACGAAAGATCTGTTGGCGACCAGCTCACTGGCGAAAAAATAAGTGGGATGTACGATGTACGCGCGGTAGTGAAAAGCGCATATCAGGTGAAGTCGCACGCCGCGGCCGCACCGCGAAGGAAGTCACGAGGCCTTCGCCGCTACGAGCACTAATCAATCGCGAGATGAGAATTGCAGCTTCTGCACTGCTTTTGTGCAAAATAGAAACATGATTTGCTGATTCATTCAGTAAATAAAAGCGTGTTGACGTAGCAAGCATCTGTTCATTGTGTTCTTGATACCCTCGATAATTCGACATTTGGTTAATTTAAACACTTTTTTTTGCTCCCCTGAAATCCGAATTGATGAGATTTTACTGCAGAAACAATTTTACCTGGTCCAGGGGATAGAAACCAGCACCACTGCTTCTTCGGGGCATTCGCTTTACCAACTGGGACGCTAGCCGGTGGCAGAGTGGATAGGAGTGAATTAATTATCAAATAAAAGCGTGAGAACAGCGAAGAAGAGGTTCTCATGTTCTAATGAAATTGACAACAGGTTATGCTGAAATCTGCAAGACAGAGGAATGAACTTGATGAACGCTGACGTTCGGCCTTGTTATTAAGACATACTTAGGATTGTTTAAGAGCACTGACAACCAGGACATGCAGACACACACTAGCGCTTGTGCATCCACTTGCCTGTTCCTCGTTGTCAATGTAGTTGAAAAATCCTAAGACAGTGGAAGTTCTGCGAGAGGCAATGCTATAAAGCTATGATCAAACTACAAAGGAAGCCCACACAGGTTTCTTTGTAGCTTTACATTACTTCAAACCCCAGATCAGGTCAAATTTTGCTTAAACCACCCAGCTTTCTTTCCGAGGACTCTTTCGTTAACGAGAAAGCCACCATGGCAGGTAGGACACACAGCACTACTGTGAGATAAAGAAAAATAAAATTACGGGGTTCAACATTCCAAAGCAGCACACTGACTCCGAGGGACACCGCAGTCACGGCGTAAGTGTATCGCACTGGGGGCTTCGGATTAGTCTTGACTGCCTGGGGTTCTTCCACACGTGCCTAAATCGAAGTGTACGAGTGTGCTTGCCTTTTGCCCCAATCGAAATACGGCTGCCGAGGCTGGGAATTGAACCCATAACCTCACTGTGATCAGAAACTGAATGCTGGTTTCTATCCCCTGGACCAGGTAAAATTGTTTCTGCAGTAAAATCTCATCAATTCGGATTTCAGGGGAGCAAAAAAAAGTGTTTAAATTAACCAAATGTCGAATTATCGAGGCCTCTTCAATTTGTCATCCACGATTGTCCGGGACTGCCCGAGGCGTTGCGTACACGACACACTGGCTGAAAAAAGTGCATCCGGCAGTCCTGGGCAGCCCGGGATGGATGAACAAAGAGGGCTACTGAGTCACCGCAATGTGGGTGCTTCGAGATACCGGTGCAGGTAGAAACTTTGAGAATCCGGCAAAAGAGAGACGGGAAACGACAGGAGAAAGGCTCACGAGAATGCCGATCACGGTTCTCTCGAGGTAAGTGCTGTTGACGTGGTGCAGCTCCTTGGCGAACATCGACACGGGCCGCATGAGCGAGTTCTCCAGGCAAAGCCTGCAAGGCAAATGAACGGAAGTCTGAGCCGCACGCACAGGCACAGATGGATAAGAAGGGTCCTGATGTTTGGCTAAGTGGTGCCAGAATTCTGAGCAGTAAGGCTTTGCCGTTATGACAGCCTTCTCCACGTACAGTCGTGCATCGTTATAACGAAGTCGCACCTGGAACGAAAACGTCTTCGTTATATAATGATATTCTTTATAAGCATATATTTGTTACACGCTGATATCGGCAATAAAGAATTTAGATTTATTTTGTTATATCTATTATTCATTATATCCTTGTTTGTTATTTAAAGTCCACTGAAGCACAAGGAAAGTAGAGCTCTCAGGACCGAACAGCATTGTCAAGGAGACTCAAAAAAACAGTCCATAGGGAATATGTATCAATTTGTAACATGCACACAGTGTGGCAGTGTTATTACAGTCGCACTTTGATATAACAAACACGGGTATAACGAATTATTGGATATAATGAAGTAATAATGAAGGAAATACAAAATTGAATAATTTTTTTCCAGATATCAGCGTGTACCAGGTGTGTGATGTACTTGAGGACATTAGGACGATTTCACAAAGAGCAACGATATTTCAGGTAAGAATAATAGTATTTGTTCCAAGTTTTTTACACTGTTTCTCTTAACTACTCTTGGAGGGACAGTTGAATAAAATAATTTTTAGTCTCAATTATTGACTGAATTGGGCTTCGATAATGGCTCTTTGCTCGAGTCAGATAGTGTGTGCTAATGATGAGCGGTGCTTCAAAAACAGCAACATTTGGCCGGTTTTTAAAACTTTGTGACTGCTTGTTAGTCTTCTCTTTCAGCGCCCCTTATACATAGTAGAGTACCACGTTTATACAGTCTATTTTCGTTAATTCAACCCTGACAGAACAAAGAAAATTGATCGAATTATCTGGCGGGTTGAATTAAACAGATGCAGAAAAAACGCCAAAACACAACTAATTTGGCAGTATTTTCCCGAATCTAATGCGCCCCCGAATCAAATGAGCGCCCACTTTCTATGCGCGCAAAGTAGAAAAGTAACGTAGAAATAACATTAAAGCACTTAACAAAAGTAGTAATCTAACGTGCACCCGATATTTTAGCAAGGAAAATGGGCAAGGGTCTAATATGTGTCGCACAATGACGGCCGATTTTCGAAAGTCAGCTTCGCCGCACAATATTTTAAAGTCAGCTTTGCCGCAGTGCATTTCCGTTATGTGGCAAAGCATACAAACGCCGCAAAGGCGGTTTTTGTTTTGTATCCGATTGCACAGCGCAGGAAATTTACGGCCCAATTTTCTTGAAAAAAAAAAAAAGAATGCGTGCGTTCAAATCCAATAAATACTGTAATCCGACATTTTGAGGGTCGGTTGTTGCTAGAAGGTCTTTCTAGGGCTGATTGGTCAAGTTAAAATTATTCGACTCCCTTCCCACTCTTTATTCAGCAATGAACAATTTTAGGATTGAAATAACGAAAGCTTAGGCCCATAGAAATGCATCGATCCCAGCTGGGACCTTAGGTAAGAATGGAATCAACCAAATATTCAAATTAACTGGAGTCAAGTTAACAGAAGTCTACTGTATTAGCAACTAAGAGAGAGAGAGAGAGAGAGAAATAACTTTATTTAGGAAAAATATAGTTAAGGGGGCCGGAGGGTGGGTCCTTAGTCTAGGACTCCAGTGGCCACCGCCACGCGCCGCGCCTGGTCGAGGAAGCTCAATTGAGTCTCCAGGTCAGTCCGGGCGAGGATGGCTGCCCAAGGCTCCCTAAAGGAATTTTGTGCTAAAAGGGGTGAATTTGAATTTTGGGGTCGTGATTGGCACTCCCATGTCACATGGGGCAAGGATGGCCTCCCCCCACACCAGGGGCATTGACTGGCATATCTGGTTGGCCAGATGGCATGCCATCGCCCCAGATGTGGGTAGGTGTTTGTCTGGATTTTTCTGTATAGCCGAACCTCCTCCACTGTTAATTGCGGGTTCCACTTTAGGGGTGACATGGCTACTGAAGTTCACAAGTAGCCACCCTTGGATTGCACAGGCAAACAAATCAATTGCTCAGGAGTGGCGCCTAATGATATTGTGCACAGAAAGCTTGGATGTTGACTCTTAAGCTACCGTGCAATGTCCATAATTGGATTTTCAGCGTTCTCACTCATCATGGCCTCCACCTGCTGGAGAAGCTGAACCGCCTGAACGGCGTCCATCCACTGGTAGCACTTATTTTTTATTTTCATACATGACAATTGGCCATAGACTGTTTTCATACAAAAAAAGAAGGAATTTGGCGACATTTAAGGAGGTAGCAATGTCCAAGTCGCCGTGGTCAAACTGTAAGGCAACTAGGACAGCGTACAACTTCATTTCCTCTGTCAGATTGGAAGCCGATACCCTGGAATAACTGTGCTGGCTAAGTGATGGAGGGATGGTGAAGATGAAGTTTGGTGCCTAGACAGAATAAGAATGATGGCGGTTAGGGCAATTTGAAGTCACGTTCTCAAATACCTAGTGTACCTGGTATAGTACTTGCAGTGAATATTGGATAGAAGGAAGGTACTTTCCTGTCAGATGTGACTTTATTGTAACAAGGTTTGACTGGGCAAGCAATCAAAATAAACACAAAAGTAGAACAAACAGAATAAGAATTGAATAAGTAGTACAAAAATCCGAACAAACACAAAAGCATGAGTGCAAAACAATTAACTGTGGCACTTATGAACTAGTAGCAGTTAATAAGCAAACACTTATTAATCAGTCCTTCGACTTAGTTACGATAGTTTTGCATCTTAGGCGCGAGCGGCGAGTCCGTACCTGAAGAACTTCAGGTAAGGCACTTCCAGCATGACAAAGCGGCGAGGCTCGACCGGCCGTCGCAGCCGAGCCCCCGTGAAGGTGGCACAGGTTCCGATGCCTGTCTCTGGGGCAAATGTCTCTTTCTCTTCCAGAACCAGTGGTGATTCTTTGCCCTGCGTGTATAGAAGAAGAGGGGATGCATAGATGAGCTGTAGAGTGCGGAGTCACGAAGATGTCTCAGGGCCAGTGTGGTTTCATGCTACCGCAAATCTAGGGCAGGATAAAAAAACTGATATAAATAAAGTTAGACAAACTCAAATTCCATTAATTTTGCCAGAAGACCGGATTAACGAAAAAAGTTGTTTACAACACAAATGTTTACAAGAGTTGTTTGTAAGCTTTACAAAAGTTGTTTGGCAGCGATTATTGTAAAAGGCAGAGAACAGTGAAAAGAGGTGTCACTTGTATGCTCTTTCTGCGTTAACTATGTGCGTAGCCATACACCTCAGGTTAAAAGGGGCCCTAAACCACCCCTTGGGCTTGGTGAAAAAGCGTAGTCCACAGATAGCCTACGCTGCTGTGAACATCTCAGCCAAATTTTGTAGTCGTGCATGGCGCGTGGATCTCGAAAGCGAAGTGGGAAGTCACCTTTCACTCATACACTCTCTTTTCAACAGAAAACTGCTCCTGAATCTTTTCAGGACACTTTATTTCGTAATATAGCAGATTACAATTCGTAGCTGCTATTGGCCAATAGCTGACATCAATCAAGAAGGGTGTTTGGATCAGTGTGCTTCTTCTACTGTTACTGTGTATATTTATTGACGAAGTTTAATGAACAGGTTGAAGTAAGCTCAAATCTGCTTTTGTATTTCGATAATTACGTACTTCCGGAAGACGCTGACTATCGTCTGCTCACGCTCGGCTGCCCGTGCAGGCATTAAAGTTCGGCCACCCTGCTCATCGGTGTCGTAGCCATCGGGTCTCAATAATTTAAACTAGTTTTGACCACTCAACTAGCCTCGAACCACGCGAAACATAAGGTCAGACCACCCGCACGCCGGCCAGTGCATGCTCGTTCCTGGCCGCTCCTGGTTAGACACCTTGGCAGACTTTACTTCGCAATGAGCTATTGAGGGCACTTCAAACACGCAAGTTGGATGTGGCTACTATCCATCGGTCAAGATGGTGCAGGACGAAGCCAGTCCACACCACGTAGCACAGCTAGACAGGAGCATATACGCGCGAGCGCGCACTCTAGCCCTGTCGTGCACAAAGCAAACGCCGCAGTTGCACGTAGCTGCGGTCTGCTACGTAAAGTAGACACTGCGGCTGCCACGGGTGCTGCGATGAGTCCGCTGGCTGAGTGCACTGCGGCTCGCCTGAGGACAACCGCGACGTCATAAGCGCCACAATCGGAAATAGTGGCATCTACGTGAACATCCAAAATAAAATTTGAACTGCACGCCACAGTGACGTTCAGTAGACGGAGCGTTGTGGGCACACTCCGCTCCGCCGTAGCCCTTGCAGTGTACATCATTGAAGGAGCGGAAGCACCGTGAATGGTAGGTTTGCCAATAACTCCGCTTTTACTTAACTCTTTTTGTACCACGCCCACTGGGCATCGTTAGCTCTCTATCGATGCTTTGAAACACCGCTTTCGAGACCTTCCGCACCGCTCACGGACATACTGCGTTATCAGACGTGAAGGAGGAGAGCTATATTTTAGTTTTCTAAGCAGTTCGCTTTTTTTCCACGAGGCGGTGATTTTTAAACATGCTCTGAAGTTTCGCGATCGTCAAAGCAGGAACGGCGCGTGTGCTTTGGGAGTTCGCACATATCGCGATTCCGCTGCCTCTGCGGCTGATCTTATCGATACATCGAATAGCAGCGAGTCAGAGGACACTGAATTTTCGTCAGGCTTTGAGTCTGAAAGCGACGACGACGCAAACCAGCCTGAAACATCGATGGCCACAGCCCGACACGTCCAACTGTAGTGCTTGCAGTTAAATTTTTGTATCGAAATACCTGTTCAATGAAAATTTTTGATTTTTTCGGAGATAGCGCCTAATAGACGGCAATACATTTTGTATATCTCATAATTTTCGTAACATTTTTTTCTTAGTAGATACAAGTGTGTCTTTGCAAACTTTGTTCAATTTTAACGCACAATCTTGATTTTACCAATTTATATCTTTTTCATAGATCTCACTAATAAAGCTTTTATGCGTGAAAAGTGCATTCATTTTAATGCAATAGCATTAAGGACCCCGTGTCGCAGAAAATCCAGCGTCGGCGTCGGTGTCAGTGGCGGAGAAAATCATCCTGAACCAGCCCGACCGCGCAGGCCCTCCACGTGGCACAAGGTGCTAGTGAACAAA
Organism: Dermacentor silvarum; assembly: GCF_013339745.2. Lineage (NCBI taxonomy): Eukaryota > Metazoa > Arthropoda > Arachnida > Ixodida > Ixodidae > Dermacentor > Dermacentor silvarum. Next base: position 33,423,643 of record NC_051158.1, read on the forward strand.
ATTTGAATATCTCACAGTGAAATCCGCCAGAAAAATGGTCGGATTGTAATTTGAATGTACGAGAGAACATAATTCTGTTACGAGGAAACTCAAACACAAACCCGTTTTCTAGCATTTCTACCATACCAACAGCGGCGCGCTTGAGTAGGTTACTTGCGAAAATCATATCCAGATGGCGCTCGCATCCTCGGCAGGTCAAATTGGGACTTGGCCTGCCTAATGCATTTTGGACATGCGCGCGCATTGGGGCAATAGCGAACAATTAATAAAATAATAAAGAAAAAGGTCCTAGGGCCTTCACATTTTAACATAAGACGACTTATATTGCCCCTGAAAAAACATCTTCCCAGCAATGCATTTCTGTTTAATAGTAAAGCCGACTTTAAGGGGATCGGCATAAGCTTGGTCTTTGTAAGCTGGCTTTCCCACGTTCTGTGGTAGAGTGAAGCCTACTCATAAAGAAAAATGCGATCCAAATGGGCCCATAGTGCTATCGCGTTCCACTCTTAAAGGCGAAGCTTAAGTGTCCTCCAATTTTTCGCTTTCTGTTTATTTATTACATTAAATATTGAGTGCAGTAGTTCCTCAAAAAAAAAAAATACATCTGCCGTACCATACAAAAAACATCTATTTTCCCCATGGTAGGAAAAGAGTTAATGAAATAACTACTGCCTTGATAATAACTCAAAGCTCTTTAACAGGCTGATATTATCTGGGGGAAAAAATAGCATGATATTTGTGCAAATAAGGTATTATTGCCACTTTGTGTCAAAACAGTTGGGAAGATTCATTAGGCATTTCGTGACTATGTACACTCGACATCACTGTGTACAGAACTGAGAAAACTGTAAAAGTCGTCGGTACCCGCTCGGACGTAAGGAACTGCGTGGAAATGGGATCAAGAAAAAGCATGACCGAAATGCTGACACTTTGAAGGGAAAGGACGCAACAGGTGAAAAAAAAAGTAAGACCAGACTTAGTCGCTATCAAGTTGTTGCCCATCATAAGGTCAACAAGATATGTAGACCAGGATAAGTCAATGTATCCCGCTATAACACTGTCACATACTCATAGTCATACTTCACGAACATCCGACGAATGTAATAATCTCCCCATACCATGATTTAACATTTGTGACCTATAAAATTGCACTAAATATTGTCACCTAACGTGATTGCAATTGTGTTTTTGTGTTCTTCTATTTTATTTTGTTGTTTTTGTTTTGTAACGATGACCTTTTATCTTTTCCCTATATTTTTGAGTATTTTTGTTCAACATTCAAGCTCTTTTTTTCTTCCAAAAATGCATTCTCAATTATGAGCTGTATTTGATTTTTCTTCTTTTCTCCTACCCTCCCTTCAATTATTTACCCATATGTACCCCAAATGGCCTGAACACACAGCATTACACAAGAGGAAATAGTTACGAGGTGTGCGCACTCCTAATTGCATACTCCTTGTATGTATGGCTTCAGAACGGCACAACAAGGAAGACGAAAAGACGAAAGAACACACGAACACAAGCGCGGCGCTTGTGTTTGTGTGTTCTTTCGTCTTTTCGTCTTCCTTGTTGCGCCATTCTGAAGCCATGCATCCGTACCAACTCGCCCAATTGTCAGTGCTACTCCTTGTATGTAGCCCACCTTTATACCACGTTACCTAGTGTATTAACAGTAAATAAATACAGTGGAATCTCGTTGATACAATACTCACGGGAACCTGAAAATAAAACGTATCATCCGAAAATCGTATCATCCAACTTATTATATCCAACTAAATTGTACTGTCGGGAAAATAAAAAAAAATTAAAAATGCACTATCCCGAAAAACGTATTATGCAGAATCGTATCAATGAGGTTTCACTGTAGATGGATAAATAAATAGATGTATAGCAAATTGTTGATAGAAATTCAATTTCCTTTCTGTGAAGAGATAGTGACGTGGTAAATAGCTCTTTGTTTATCCTCTTTGTTGTAGTCTCAACATGCTGTTCCGTACGTTCGAGTGAGACAACACTTAAATTTAAGCCCCCCCAGATGGCACTACCCACGAGCCAAAACTAAATCCAGTCCAAAGCAACTCACCTTTGTGAGCAGGCTGCACTTTCCCGGCACCTGGTGTCCCGGCCGGACGACCACCACGTCCCCTTCGACCAGCAGGTGCACGGGCACATTGACCAGCTTCTCGTCGCGCACGGCCCACTGCAGGCTGATGCACGGTGACGCTGGCTGGAACAGCGGAGCATAGTCCGAGGTGCTCCAGGGCGCCTCGTCACCGCTTCCGTGGCCCAACGTGTCTTTGCAAGCAAGAGTAAAGGAAAGGTGAAGAAGTGCGGAAAATCGCAAGAGTATCTGAATAAAGAGTCACCTAACGACTCATCATCATATGGCCATAATCATCATTATCACATTGGACTTCATAGCATCATGGACACCGTCAACATCCTCTTCATCATAATTTTTGTCATTTTCAGGGGGATCAAAGCATCATCATCCCGCTCAACATTGTCATGATCATCATGGACACCAAAGCGGAGCATCATCATGTGATGTCGTTACTCCGACACACCCACTGTGTGCACATCAGAAAGCACTGTGGCGCCATCTGTGGACCCTAGCAAGGCTAGCAACCCAGATTCGACGAAGTGGTTATATGTAGACAAACAACTGCTCTCACATTTAAAATACATTGTGTTCATAGAAAGCAGCGGTCGGGCATGCCATAGAATGTTGCAACAGTACAGTAAAACGCAAACAGCAATGCCGTGTGTATGCTTTTAAATTGGCTCCCACATGATGTTGTGCACTGCAGAAACTTCTGGCCCAAGAGTAGTTATTGTTAATTGAAAAAAGTTAAAACAGATGACTTGCATTTTATGTCATTGCAGATGCCATAGTGTCAAACCACTAGCTTGCTGAACTACAGAACACTGCACCAATCTGCTTATCTTCCGATTGCCTTCAGAAGCACAGCGGAGGCTATGAATGCATGGTTTGCCAATATGGCATCCATGCCATACATGCGAGCCGTCTTGTTTATCGAAAGCACTAGAGAATTCCCCACTGCAAACTTCTACACAATGTTTTTCTGAAGTAAAAGAATTCGAATTAAAGGATGACAACCACAAACCTCTGATACCATCGACAGTGTGGTGTGAGTACAAATGGAAATTAGAAAGGGAAGTCTGACCTTTCCTAGCAAATTTATCTGCTGCTGATAAATCATTAATGTGTCTATTTGCACAAAAACAAATGTTGAGAGCTATGCTCAACAGCATATGCTGAAGGGCCACATTTTGCATGATGATTTTCGAAAAAAATTACCAGCACCTGAGTAGGGCTGTGTTCTTTCAAAACACTACGACGATTTTAAAAGAGGTACATAACTGTACTCGGTAGCAACGTAAGAATGTAGTGGTTACACCGCTGTCTAACTTGCGCTGCGAATTTCTGTAGATGTCCCAACCAAAAACATTGCTCCTTTCTGTGATGGCCCGGCGATGGCAAACTTCTTGCACTCTGGCGGTCATCGCATCCTGGAGATTGGACTGCAGCCAAAGCCCACAAGCGTGCCCACATTGCTCAACCCCGTGGAACGAATGGACGTTCGCCACCTCATCTGGACCCGTGTAGGTAGGCAGGTGAACTGCAAATGTCGTCTTCTCGTGGCGGGGATGCCGTCTGTGAGCCCAGAAGCGTATCATACATGGACAAGTTCCAACATATGTACCCGGATACCCCTAGACTTCATACTTGCCGCCGACTTAGCTGCCCCGCTTTAATCCCTCCTACTTTTTACCTAGGATTGCGGGCCCTTCCTATCAGAAATAAACAACAACAAACTTTTCGCAATGTTAGTGTCCCTCTGGATCTACTGGTATGTAGCGGAGTGCGGAGGCACAGAGGGCAGTTGCAGTGCCCTTTTTATTTCGTTTTGGCAGAGGTTCTGTTGAATTCTTAGGTTGTGACAAAGTACAGTTTGTAGAAGGATAGCGAAATGGTTACGTTAGAAGTGATCTACTGAAAGCAGCATGCAAACAGACGAGGATGAATCACTCGTCCTACATTTTTTCTTAGTTGTTCTGATCTGTTTGTGCACTGCTTGATGTCTTTGGGGCATAGCTAATGCGTTGAGTGTTCTTCCAGCAATTCAAGCCGGCGGTAGGTATGTGGCTTGTCCAAGTACTAGTTACGATTAGCAAACAGAAGGCAGGACAAGGGTGACGTACTGGCCAATGTGTTGACCATGGCCTGGGCGCGGTGCCTCATTTCCATGTGACGTAATCTCGTCTCCCAGATCACGAGGATGACATTGAGCGCCAGCACGCAGATGAGGAACAGAGAGTCGCCAACCAGCACGGGTCCCCTGCAATAAAACCGGGCCACGTGTAAACAATTCCCGCCCGTTCCTTCCAGCACCGTAAGAAGATAGTCAATATGACATTACTTTTAAGTGTAAAGAATTCTTTGACTCATTCCAGACACCTTGCAGGAGTTAGGTTCCTGTCTCGCATCAATTCAGACCTCTTCAATAGAAAAGAAATACCAGTCCGATTGTGGGATCAAACCACGGCCACCCAGCCCACCAGCCAGATGCTCTAACTGTGAGGCCACATTTGCACGTATCTTTGTCTCGTGCCAATGGCAGCTAGCTATTTGTGATGATTGGTGCTCGTGTGAAGCCGCGCAGCACATACAAAAGCAGATATGTGTGCATCCATGACAGCACGTGCAAAAGCACATGGGCGTGAAAGCACGGCAACATGAGCATGCACTCCAGTTTTCATTTGGCCAAAATGAAATGCAGGAACAACAGTGGTTCATGCCACAATCTACGACCACGTGAAGCTTGTACTACCAAACAAAAAATCAAATTATGGGGTTTTACGTGCCAAAACCACGATCTGATTATGAGGCACGCCGTAGTGGGGGACTTCAGAAATTTGGACCACCTGGGGTTATTTAACGTGCACATAAATCTAAGTACACGGGTGTTTTGTCATTTCGCCCTCATTGAGATGCGGCCGCCGTGGCCGGGATTCGATCCCGCGACCTCGTGTTAAGCAGCCCAACACCATAGCCACTGAGCAACCACGCCGGGTTGTACTACCATACAACTTTCTTTCTAAGAAACTCGTGTTTCATTTGTGCTTCAAGATACAGTGGTGTGGAGGACAATTTTTCCCTTCCATATTCTCTGAATTATGCCCTTCACCGTGTGCATGCAAGAGCCTTGTTACTGGTTTTGTTTATTTGATCTGACATATTTTACGTATTTGGTCTTATATTGTTATTTCTGCATATGCCGTTACGTGATGATATTGGCGATAAATATGTTAGATTTAGTTTATTATATCTACTAATTCATTCTCAAACGCTATTGACTCCCTTTCTCAGCCTGCGCAAAGGAGCCAATCGCGGCCGAGAAATTTGATCACGATTGGGCTTGATCACGATTGAAAGTGCCCCGTGAGTAATGCTAATCTTTTAGGGGGCTACCCGAGCCTCTAGGGCCCACTTGTGGATCCGCCAGTGTGTGAGGCACATTTTTATGATGACTGAGCAGAGTGAGTGACATCTGCAAGTTTAAAAATTTTGAAAGTGCGAGTGTAAAAACCATCTTGTAGTACTGCAAACACGTTTTTGATATCCTGGTGCCAAGACACAACGGAACCATCTGTAAAGATAATTATGAGGACGTTCGTCACACTTGGTTGTCGTGCAACGCGATGAAGAAAAGGACACAAGAAAAGCAGTCAGACTCGTGATGAAAAATCCAAACTACATTTATGAAAACTCCGAAAACCAAATTACATCCAGACAGAACGTTAAGACACATGACATGATATACATACTAAGGCTATAAGAACCAAAGCTGCCGTGAGTCCTACAAACAAACAGTTCAAGAGAGCTCATGGTATGGTGTACAAGAAACCAGAGGTTGCCTGAAGGAGGGGCGATGACGTGACGATGTAGAACATGCCTCGATGTTGGATGGTGAGGAGATGGCTCTTGACGAACCCGAGACGACCAGCTCAGCAGTCAGCCTGCATCCAAGCCGCAGTGCACTGTTGCAGGAATGGTCAGCTCACTCAGCGGACAGCTTGCGCTGAGCCGCAGTGCTCGGCGCATGTGCGGCCATTAGCCAGGCCACCAACGGTGCTCCGCTAAACAGCTGACCGAGGAGACACCTTGCCCGTGATCCGCAATGCTCGTGGCAAGCGGTAGCACAGCAGGCCACGCCACGCACTGAGCTGCAGTACTCGTGCAGGCCTACGCCTTGGCCAAGGGCAACGGTCGGGCGGCAGCTCTGTGGACGGTCACGTTCCTTGGAGCCTTGATTGTCGGCGTCCGAAACGTCGGCCTGCTGTCTTCCGTCTCCCGCTGACTAGCTGCGCTGACTAGGCACGTCTCGCCACAAAGCATTTCATCACGTGCTCACCATACCTGCCCCCCCCCCCCCTAATCGTGGTACGACGCATCTTCGGAATACCACTGGGCCATCGCTGATTTGGCGAGATTACTCACATGCGTGATCCAATCCCGAAAGAACCTGTGCACACTTCGTTGTTTTCTTTCACTCATCACACCCCCCATCCATAAACAATTTTTTTTTTCACTGTCCAAGAGAGCAACAGGACGAAGAACTCTGAAATTTATTTCGTTGGCTACTCCTCAAATGGACGTCCAAAAGGATCACTTACCCTCCAAGGGAGTAGGCCACCACAAATGCCACCACTTCGAAGAGCAGCAAAACCACACTCGGCCACCGGAAGATAGAGTGCGGGTTGTTGTGGTGGAATGACTCCCCGAGCCATGTCACCTGGCATTCCCTATGCTGAATGACAATACAGAGACGGCCATGAGGAGCGTAGCAGGAAATAACTAATTGAAACATGTACAATGCCGCTGGAAACATTTCTTCACGAGCAAACATTTCTGTCTCAAAAGTACGAGATTCTGTGAATAAGTAAAGAGATTAAAAATGATGTCCATTCACAAGTTGCATGTAATCTGCAGCACATTTGCAACAACAGCTCGTGCTCTTGCAATTTCTTGAGGTCTACGCATCTCAAACAAATTAGTATAGCATGTTCTAGGCACTTTGGTCATGTGTGCCAGAGAGCACAGCTGAAAGTTCAGTAGCATTTTTCACAAGGTTGTGGTTAAGAATGATGTATGCACTCCTGATATGATTTTGCAGAGCTACATAATGGAAGAACGTACCTTAGTTAACCCCAACTTATTCACCTTTCATTTGTCCACGTTATTATGTCTCCGCAGTGCTATCCATGGCTAACATTCAATGCAGACACGAGTGTTGGTCCTACGGCATTCCCTGAACAAGCCCGAAATTTATTCTTAGAGTCCGAACATCTGAGAATGCTTACTCCTTTTCCTCTACAGACATCTGACTGGCATCGCATAGGTGTCGGCACGACTACTCTCTTGTTACGATGTGCTCTCTCGCTCAGCATTTAGTCAGTCCTCACTGTAATGTGCACTGACCCCTTAATTTTCACAAGAAAAGTTGTTTGTCGGCCGATTTCATTATTGAGCACTTTAAGCACCAGCTCAGAGGTGTGTCTCTTAAGCAACTCCTCATTATAAGAATTTCTCAGCACGCAGCGAAGTGCAGTGACTTCAGATGGAGATTCAGTGCTGCTGCCCCTCTATTAGCAGTCGACGTGCTGCATCCAGCAGAGGAACCTTTATGTATAAGTGATACACATATACTTCACTTGTGCGTGATGTCAAAGCTATACTATGCTGCCTACTTAGCAGGCAGTGTCGCAGAAGCCCTGTAAGTAGTGTGGTCATGGAAGTCTCACATTGCAGAGTAGTCGCTTATGATTTGAGGTGCTTTCAACAGAATAACTATTTCCCATGCTACAAATCCAACTTGCGGGGTTAAGATTATGTGACATCATGTGTTATTTGTGCACCTTTGTGCTTCCAGGATGTGACGCACTATGTTTTGGTCGTGAGCCCAAACGGTTCGCCATGGTCGCTGGTTGCATAAATGTGCCAATTCGTTTGTTTGATGGCAAATAGGTTCAGTACATGATGCAAATCTTTCTTTCATAAATGGCGCATCATTTCTTGGTCGCGAATGCGAGCCATGTGAGATCTCTCCAAGAGAACCTTCTTAGTGTTGCCTGCAATTTATGAAACGAAGTACATGTATATTCCTCTAGCATACTCCTGTAAGAATGTGTTTCTGACATCCCTGTTGCGTATGCAACGTCTATTTCATTTCTGCGCTTCGCTTAAACGGTCTGCAGAAGATGGGCCGGCAGTATTCTTCAATAAATGAAACACTCACCTTAAACTGTTGCAGTTCCGTTTTGAGGCTGTGATGCAGACGTCGCAGAGCCTCTGCCGTTGTCAAACCAGAGGGCTCCATGATCGAGACGTCTGCTACTGCTGCCTTAGCGGGTTTCCTCGCACCAGCTCTTTTTTCACACAGGCATTACGACGCGGCCGGGAGTCATGACCCCGTAATCAAGGCTCTGGACACAAGAAAGGAACGCCGCGAGGTCCGCGATCGTTATCTTATCGCCGGGCGCCGACCGGCAAATACGCGCCGTTTGTAGCAAGGAGTTCACAGACTGACCGCGGAACTGAAGATCGGTGTGTCGCAAAACATGTAGTACGTACGTTTGTTTATCAACTGTTCGATGCACTTGCGGTTCGTGTTTACATATGTAGCGGTATGAGAAAGCTCAACAAAGGCAAGGAAATCGTCGATCGGTGAAAAAAGAAAAAGCACCGTGCTTGCGAGACACAATTAGTCGTCGGGAATGTGGCACGAAGAGCTGTGGCACGGGCCAGTGAACGAGACGGTAGTACACGATCGTCTCGAGCGAATGCGTTCAAAACACCGGTAGAACTGAAGTACTAGACCATTCTCACTTGCTATCGTTTGGAGGCCCACGAAATCAGCGTGAAGCAAGTTATATCGGTCGGTTATCGTACTGGTAATCGCTAAATGATCAGCTATTGATCACCCGCGGATATGGTGCTCGGTCGACAAACAACGCACTACGCACCGGTACGCCGTATCGCACCCCGGTCGATTGCGTTACTACGAGCGTGTTCAGTCTAACGGACCGGAATGAACTGCAAGAATAGCCCCGGTTTATTGAAGCAAGGGACGCCGCCAAGAAATATACGTTGGGAATTACGAAAGAACGGAAACTCCTCGACACGGACGGACACTCGAGCTCTCGGAACCCCGAACAATGACGCCTTGGTCAACTGACATTTCGCAAACGTAGAGAGCTTGACGAGGACCTTACCGCACTGGCGGATCCCCGTGCCATAGAGACGTCAAAGGAAGTGTCCCATTGAAAGGTTATTAACTGCGCGACAACTGAGTTATGAAAGCTGTCTGCTAGTTTTTATTTCTGGTCAGTGGCAAACGCCATGCTGCTTTGTGTGCACGACTGGCGCGACACGCGCGGCGAAATCTTGATATTAAACCAAACATTTTTCACTCTTTACAGTTTCTTTAGAATTTTAGTTTTACTTTGCATTATTATTATAAATTAGTTTTGACACCTTGCATAAAAAATTGAATTACGTCATTTTACTTGCATTTATGCAAGATTTTTTATCTTTTGTTGAGCCGCCATTTTGTGTAGGACTTTTTGGTTACCTGCTTTGCTCCAGCTTGTATTCGACCAAGAAATCGATAGCGAGTACTATTGAATGCGTAGCGGAGTTTGTTCACTCTACCGGACAGTATTTGTTACTTCGTTTTCGTAATTTACGGTGCCGTAGGTAATCACAAGCAAGCAGTGGCGCACCGACCGGAGGGGGGGGGGGTCGGGGTTGTAACCCCCCCCCCCCCTCTTTTGTGTAACCCCTTTTCCTTCCTTGCGCCTTTGAGTACTGCAACCAAGCTGTAAGACGCGCAATCGACTTCACACTCGCAAAGTTGCGCAAAAAGGCGCATTTTTTGACAATTTCCCGTGAAGAAATTGAAATTAGTGTTGTTCAGATGGTATTGGCAAACTAAGGCAAACTGTCAGCCCCCCCTCCCCCCCCCCTCCCCCCACCCGGCAGAGATCATGGGTGCGCAACTGCAAGCAGGGGACACAGCGACCACGCGCATATTAGGTTTCGAAACGCTATGGGTTTCACGGCCACAGCCTGCCCAAGTCCGAACATGCTCAATACCCACTACACTCAGTTTACCATCCCTCTGGGTATTCGCTGTATCAACTGAAACGCGCTGAAATCCAGGGGCCGTATTCTGAAACGTTCGCCTAGGCGAAATTTCTTTTTTCGCTTTCAGGCGTGCGCCGATTGGCTGTTTTAGCAAAATTGGATGAGCTGATTGGGTGGTTGAGCCCGACGTCATTCAATTTGCTCAACCAGCCAATCAGCGCGCATGCTGATTTCGCCTAGGCGAAATTTCGCCTAGGCGAGCGTTTCAGAATACGGCCCCAGGTGTCACTATCATTCACTATTTTGGACGTTAGGTTAGCACGCAAGAAGTAATTAGTTATCAAAGTGTGGCGATGGGCTGCCCACGTTTATTACTGGTGCTGTGGGACTTCTGCCATTTAAATTTTGCTATGTCCTACACTTGAACGTTTACTTGAATGTATAGGAGCACGTCTTTAATCGCCGAGGAGGAAGGAAAGTGCTGCATCTGATGCCTAACTTGCCATGTGAGCCAAATCAAGCATGAGGAGGGCATGAATGGCATGTTCGGGGAGACTACTCAGAAAAAGTACGAAATGCGGAAGGTACTCAAAACCTCCCGAATTTTCATTCATTGGAAGCCGGCTAATTAAGCCAACCAAAAAGCCAGGCTCCAGCTCATTTGCGACCATCTTGTCCCCTCGGAAGCTCTAGCGCGGCGTTTGTTCACCGATATCAAGTGATGCTCAACGTGCTGCAAGCGACCGAAATAGGCGAGGAAGATGTTTTGGGAGGCTGGATCGCGGATGGTGTCCTTTGATGCATGTCAGTACCAGATGCAGGTGTCCGGAATGTTACGCTGCTAGAGATGTCGACTTCGCTTTAAAAAAGAAGCAAGCTTGAGTGTCTGCGGGAGCTAAAAACATTTCATGCTTTTAGCTCCCGTGGTCGGCGACCTTCAAGTGACCTTGAGCCAAAAGCCAGAGCCATTATCCGGGTACTCCAACGTGAATGAAACGAGAACATCTAGGTATCGTTGCGAGGGCAAAACTTAATCATCCGGGCAACCCCTCCAAAAAAAAAAAAAAGCGGTCTCTGGCCCCCAACCATTTGTGCAGGACCGCATTACACACGCTAGTTACTGCCCAAACAAGTTACAAAAAATATTGCATCCGAGTTCTTCCTATTGTTTGTTTGCAATATCACAGAAGCTGTATAACTTCTAGTACGCTGAAGTTTTATTTGTCATTTCCAATAGCGACGTTCAAAAGGCAAATACAGGGCACCATACACTTGTTTGTCATTTTTTGGCGCTAGGACAGGGTTGCCTGTGCTCTTTTCAACGCCAGCGGTCCGTGAGTTCCGCGGCGCGGGTTTTGCGCCGGCTCCTTCGAGAGATGGCGCCACGCTGCGTGACCAGGCCGGCAGCATCCGGCGCGCCGCGGATGGCTGTTTGACCGAGACAAGACTTGCAATGAGGTTCTGTCTGTGACAGGAAACGATTGCGTCCATATGGACCAGTGCACAATATGGCGAGGTGCGGTGTGGTGTGGAGGGGTGTGCCGTTGCGAACGTGCACTACACCAGCATCATCTCCAACCAACCTGCCTTGCCGGTAGCCATTTCATTCTTACATCTACTCTCGATTATGGGAGAGTCAGCATTTTCTTTTCTTTCTTTTTTGCCTCTCTAATTGTCGTACAACAATCGAGGTCGCGCGCGCAGCCCTTCGTAGTAACTGGCACCTGCGGCCACGTCACTCACCGTTGTCACATGCCAGTGCCATAAGTAGTTTACGTAGTAAAGAGGCGACAGGAAGCTTGTTTACGTGTGTCGCTGTAACAGAAAAATAATTGGCAATTTAAGGGTAAATTCGAGAGAAGTGCATTAGCATTACGTTGCACCTCCTTGAGGTCCTGGATCCATGATTTAAACCATGTTCACCACATTGCAAAGTGTCCAGGAGCTCACAGAACACACGTCCTGCCTTTTCAAGGAGCGAAGGGCAGCTGACGATGGTCCGGAGAAGATCACCGTCACTTGCACTATACAGGGTGTCCCACGTAACTTGCACCAAACTTTAAGAACACGCGAATGCCACGTAGCTGGACAGAACCAAGGTAATGTTGTTTGGCGTCGCTTGGAGGTACTCGAATTATTTTTTACATTCCGCCTAATTACATAATTAGTCCTAATAATGAATCAACTTCTCAAATATTATAATTAGACGAAAAGTGTACACGAGAAAATTAGAGCAACATGAAAAACTCCCCGATACAGCTTTCTGTCGTTCAATACGTGCTACATAAGTGTTCTTCCGAGCGTGAAAGAAGCTCAAGTGCCTCGAGGTGCCAGTCGCGCGGCAATTTTAGGGAACCCCAAGTCGTCGTAATTAATCTGTAGACCTTCCCTTACGGCCTCTCTTGCATGTGCTACCTTGAAACGGCGTATCTCATTTATATTCCCCACGTTCCTTGAAGCCTAATTCGTCAGGCGCACAGCTGGACGTGGCGAGTCCCGTTAATGTGATAGAGAACGGGCCAAGTTGGTTTAGATGCGTATAATTGTGAATAAGTTCACGAGAGAAGTTGCCGAAGCATTCCACGTAAAATGCACGTCTGATTCCTGCGCGAGTGCTTTGCCTGTACCACTAAGAACGAATGTGAGTTTGTTCTAAAGCCTTAAATTTATGAAACTATCTCAGTCGTGGTTCTTTCTGTTGGTTATCTTGCCTTATTCTTCTGGTGGTGTTAACGCAATGTTTGCACGAGGGAAAACAATTCAAGGAGCACTTAGTTATCCCTACGTGGATGAATGAGAAAGCATTGCGGCCACGTCAGCCCAAGCGCTGCGACGTCCGGTGGCGCCACTGGCGGAGTCACGTGACTCTATAGCGGCCCCGTCAGCAGAAGCGCCACGACGTGACGTGACGTGACCAACGGCGTTCGTCAGAAGGTATGCGCAGAGCGTTCGACTCCCACCAAAGGTCGTGGGTTCAAGTGCCTTAATTAACCCTATCTTAATTACCCGTGCTTTAATTATCTTTGTCTTAATATCAGAGGTCGTGGGTTCGACTCCCACCAAAGGTCGAGGACGTTCGTAGTCTCTTTGGATCATCGTGTGCTCACGCGAACGCCAGATTTTCCGCATCATGAGCCTTATAATGCTTTCGAATTAATAATCACGTGACCACGGTTCATGCTTAACAGGGTGTACGTGTATACCTGCAATAAAATTTTAGTTGGCATATAGTGGGCGCATTTGTGTGTCCGTGGTCTTGCTCATCATATTGCCGAGCGTTTTTTTGCGCCACTTACAGTAATTGCGAGTCTCGTTTTATTGTTTCACCGTGAGAACATGATGAGCGCCACGATGAGGCCGTACAGCCCGAGCACCTCGGCGAAGATGAGTATGAGCACCATGCCGACGAACAGGCGCGGCTGCTGGGCGCAGCCTCGCACGCAGGCGTCGCCCACGTTGCCTATGGCGAACCCGGCCGCCATGCCGCTCACGCCGACGCTCAGGCCGGCGCCCAGGTGCATGAAGGAGGTGTACAGCTTGTAGTGGGCGCTCAGGCCGCTGGACACGAGCACGGCCACCACCAGGCCGTAGATGGCGATGATGCCAGCCATGACCACGGGTATCAGCGACTTCATGATCAGCTGCGTGGGAAAGGTCAAAGTATAGAAACGACGATGGCGTTCACTTTCCACCAGAGAGGCTTTGAGGAGAGACAGAATGAGTGAAAGTTGAACAATTTAATCGGTACAGGCGTCCGTGTTATTGTGAAAGACAGGAATCGGAAGTATAGGAACGGCGGAGACTTTTATCGGACATGCGAGAGACAGCTTCCTACAATTTTTCATGGACAGAAAACAGCTACAGCATTTTCAGCCGGAACGGGATCGGATAGACTTAGAACGGCTGAAAGTTGAACAAGATAATCGATGTAGGTATCCGTGTTAATGTGAAAGACAGGCGTGTAAACACGGACACGAGAAGGAACGCGACAAGGACAACACAAGCCCAAGTGAATACAAGTCGGTTTGAAGACGTTTATGATCAGCCAGAATTGGCTCCAATGTCTACAAGTACTCAGGACGCCCAGGAAACGCATTTTTGTAAACGTCAAGAAGACGTCTTGCGACAAATGGAGAGAATACGTCTTTTTAAGCGGTTTCATGCCTACTTCGACAGCGCCATTGTTTTGTAATAAATATTTTCGTTCTACTTGCGTCCGCGTGTGGACGCCTCCCTTTCATTGCCATATGGACGGGAGAGACAGAGAAAGAACTCGACAATGAGAGCATGATTAGATCCTCTGGCGGATCCCGTTCCCCTTCCAAACATGCCGGTATACTTAATTTCTTGTGACGCATGGTTTGGTCTTGGCATATACATATATAAATGGCGCGCAATAAAAGAAAAAAAAATATTGCGCTGACAAAACAAACGTGCAGTGCGCTCCCGCCCCCATTTCTCTATTGTACAACAAAGCGTAGCAAATAATGCCGCAAGAACGTCAGAAAATACATGCATGACAAGTCCACGTACTGCATGCATATTCACCATACTAGAGCACTGCACGGGCCGAGTTTTTCAGCTCGGGCCCCCACCTGAGCCCGACCAATAGTTTTACGGTGAGACCCGGTCCCGGCCCGGTCCCGGAAATAATATACGTTGCCCGCCCGGCCCGCCACCCCTTTACCTTAGGCCCGAGCCCGGCCCGTGGCCGGCTCGAAACCGTCCCGAGACCGAAAAAGACATGTTTTTCAGAGTCGAGACACGTGAGGAGAACTCGCTGCACGTTACATGCACACCACCAGAAAGTCCGAGCCCGGCCCGGGCCCGGGTCAAAAAGCATATGGTGTGTCCGAGCCCGTGAAAAAACTGCCTTACCCAGCGCGGCCCGGGCTTTGGGGTACGCCCGAACCTGTGCAGTGCTCTATAAGGTGCTCCAGAAAGGCTGGCCACTTTCCCTGTTTGTAACTTTTATATAACAGTGTGCAAATCAGAGTCTCCATCTCCATCTGTCGACCGCCCCTTTCTTTATTTTGAACAAATGCAATCACTTCCAAGATCATTTTGTTGTATGCGATAATAATATAGCTTCGCACAAATCAGTCTTGGTGAACCATCGATAAATGTTGCTGCATTTGCTATCCATACCCATGGTAGCCAGTGCCAAAGGTCAAAGGAGGGAGGGGGACGGACGGACGGGACGGTTTGGACGATTCCCACCAAACATAAGGGGCGGGGACTCCGGAACTCCCCAGAGTTCCCTCTACAGCAAATTTCGTTAGAAACTCTATGCTGTAGACCCCCACAGACTGTCCTGATAAAACAATATACTTGAGGGAATTCCGGCGCTATGACATACTAGTTTAGATACCATGCATGGGAGTAATGGGCAATGCATGGTTCTGTCTCATCATCATTCACGTGACTTCAGACGCTCTTGTGCGTGGCGTTATTATACGAATCGCCTTTTTCTCAACGATCAATCTGCAAAGACACAAAGCCCCGTTTCAAAGGGGATGTCATTAGGGAAGACCTGTCGATCGTCATCGCGATCATCTCGTTTGGTGTATGTATTCCTCTTACCTGGGGCTTCATCACCGACATGGCGGCGATGCCGGAGCCGGCCTTGGCCGTGCCGTACGCGGCGCCCAGGGCGCACAGAGCCATGGCGGACACGGCGCCCATGATGCCGAAGATGGGCGCGTACAGGGGCTCGCGCTGGTCCTCGTCCGACAGAGCCACCAGGGCGGTCACGACGGCACCTTCC
Organism: Dermacentor silvarum; assembly: GCF_013339745.2. Classification (NCBI taxonomy): domain Eukaryota; kingdom Metazoa; phylum Arthropoda; class Arachnida; order Ixodida; family Ixodidae; genus Dermacentor; species Dermacentor silvarum. The sequence goes on from NC_051158.1 coordinate 33,439,584, forward strand.
GGGACGTTGGCGGCCATGTCGACGGTGCTTTGGCAAGCCTTCCCGTGGAGTGTATACCTTCGGCTTACAGGGCCTGCGGGACGCGGGGGCAGATAGTTAAAAGAGGCACTGCGGGCCGCGATCTCGAAACCGGCCAGGCGGTTCCCGCTTCTTCTTCTTCCTCTAACTCGGCGACGCGGGACGCACGCTTTGCAGCCCCGCTGTTAGAGTGCCCTTACATTCACGGTGAATTATGCAACTTTGGCACGCCAATACCGGCCCTGTTAAACAAACAAAAATACTTTTCTTTTAATACTTCATCCCCAACCTCCCTGCCTTTCTTTGTTTCTCTCTCTCTCCTAATTTCTCTTATCAAGCCTGCCGCCATCTAATAGGATAGAAGAGGCCACGGGCACAGTTTGGGAGAGAGAGAGAGAGAAACAAATAGGCGAGCAACGATCTAAAGAATATATATGTTTATTCACTTGTTGATGACTCATTGGCCTGTTTCGAGGAATGGGCTAAGGGGAAGTGAATAAATATCCCCTTCAGTCACGGTGTGCACATTTGTGTACGCGACTTACTTTTCCCATTTCTTTGCAGTTTGCAGTTGTGGCAACGAATAGATCACAAAAAATGAAGGTTAGGGTATAAGTTGAACGTTCTGGTTGCCTCAAATACCTTCCTTTTATTTCTGAGGGAGATCTATCGCCACCGAAGATCGCTTTGGAGAAGGCACTACAGCGTTTGACAGGAGGTGTGCCGTGTGACGTTTCTGTAGCGATTGCGAAATATTTTCTTTTTCTTTCTAGTTAATAGCTTGCAACCAATAATTAACTTGTGCAAGTAATTCACGCTAGTGACGCAATTCTTTTTTACGAAGGAGCGTATCATTACTGAGTGCAGAGTAGATACTTAATCACTCTGTAATTATGGTGGCTCATCATAAAATGCAGAAAGATTCATTCTACCACCTTGACTTGCTCTTATTGGAGTCTGCAGCACCTTGGCATAAAATTATGTAAATTTCATACATTTATCGACAGTCGATTATAATTCCTGGCTGAAGGGGATATAAACGTCTAGCTATACAGCGGGAGTGATGCCGCATTTCCAATTAGGAAGGAGCCTCAGACGGCAGAACAGGACCACACTTGGCGAGCCGTATACAGTAGCTCTATAGACCCTTTTCACGGTGGTCCTACGAACGCCGCCATGTTTAATTACGTGGGGACGCCTCCATGGACTGCCTCAGATGCCTCCGTCGCCTCCGTCCGCGTTTACAATGCATGTGCACGAAGCCGGTGTGTTTTCTTTCGGCGGGTATCGTCGACGGTGACTGGTTGGACGACACGAAGCTTTGGCCACAGCTTCAGAGAACACCTAAGCGCTTTCGGAGCTCGTGCGAGCAGCGTATACGGTGCTTGTACTAAAAGCGGGGCTAGAAATGTATTCCAAGCGGTGCATACTTTTCGCTCCTGGATTAAATCAGGATCAGTGTATTTTGCTCTTCCTTCTTTACTTGGCAAAAACTTTGAAGCAGCGGATTGCCATGTTTCTGACTAAATACTATTCCCTGTCGAGGTCACTATCTGATTCTTCTGCCTAATCGCTCGCGGGTGTGCTTTGTTGCGGTTGATTTGTTCTTGCCACGCACAAGGCTCGGAAGGTATAGATGTTCTCTCTTAGTAACAGCTTGTAGCAAAGACGTATTGTCGGTATAGTTCTTCCCCTACTCCGTGGACAGTCAAGAATAATTGAGCTTCGTACATTTGTGTGCTGTTGGCCCATAGTCCGTCATCCGCGCGTCGGCTGAGTGATCCTAGAGTACGCCGATTCACTTATTCTTAATACGTGGGCGATAGAGTGGGCATAAGTTTGAGTGCGAGTTGGGCTGGATATGTGAAGATGAAGTGTGAGAAACTGAGCGTAGGAACTCGCTCGCTTAGTAAATCAATCAATCAATATATATATATATATATATATATATATATATATAATCATATCATAAGAAGCCAACAAACAATGACACCAAGGAAATCATAGGAAAACATAGTACAATTACTTGTACTTACTAATTGAATTAAAGAAATGATAAATTAATGGAAATGAAAATGGATGAAAAAAACAACTGTCCGAGATATATATATATATATATATATATATATATATATAGAGAGAGAGAGAGAGAGAGAGATAGGAGATTTCCTTTACAGTAAACGTAGAAGGCTCGACCTGAGCTTGAACGCTCTAGCCCGCTACTCGGCACCGGGTGACAGGGTAGATAGAATACCTAAGAACACCAAGGGCGCGTTAAACGAGACCAAAACTTTACCTACCAGTGAGGCGTCGAGCTGGACGCTTGTTCTTCAATATGGCGGTGCGTGCGCGGGAGCTTCTCGTCAACGACGTTTACTGCTGCGTTTCCGCACGGCGGCAGCATACCGTGAGCCCGGCCTCACGATGACGATGCACGAAAAATGTAGACGGGGGTGGCGAGCAAAGGCCTTCTTCTTCTTGAAGAACCTTTTGTAAGAACGGAATGCGGCCAAAGAACTTGTCACGTGGTCCTCGCTCTCTCGCGCGTGCATGGACTCGCATCATGAACGCACGTGCGAGAGAACTAAACAGCGCTTGCATGTAGGCTCCCTAGAGCGAACACTCCAGTCCCATGCCAGCATGCACGTACGGGGACGTTATTTTCGGTAAAGCCCCTTGATCGGACGCTCTTCCGAGCGGAAGACGTCATGCAGTGGCTTTAATTTTGGGGCCTCGCCTACTCCTGCCGCCCGATGTCATGCTGTTTAGCGTCGATTTGTGCTGTTCGGCTCATCGTGAACAATGATATCTGTTTCGTGAACGCTGCGCCGAGTCTTGTTGCGATAGCAATTATACGGGCCCCGAGGCGCCGTCACTGGTGGCGCCGTCGTGGTGCAGGTAGTCCTGCCATCCATGGCACGCGCGTGGCCTGCGTGTGTGGAGGGTTAGAAGCGCTCCACAGGCCAGAGAGGCGCAATGCGTTTTGATGCAAAACCGGCGAATCCAATTCACGCATTAGTTTTATCCTGCGGAGTAATTGCGTATACAGTGCCGTCCGCTGCTGTGTAGAGCGCGCGAGCGGCCGGCTTTGCTCTGCAGGGCGACGCCTGGTGGCAGTTGCTGGGTCCGAGATAGTGTGCCAAGGAGTATGCGCGGCCTAATAGACATGCAAAACTGCTTTTGACGAGTGGCGATGTTGAAAAGCGCCTTTGTTCACCGTAATCTGCACTCGGTCTGAGGGCGCTTGCGGCACCGCAAATGCTACAGAATGAAGAGTACTTCCGTTCGGGCCGTGCTCTGTTCCGCAACTTTCTAACGGATGATGGACACGGTGCTCGCTGACCTAAAATGGCAAACCTGTCTCGTCTACCTTGATGATGTGGTCGCATTTTCCGGCAGCTTTTCCGGACATCTTAAGCGACTGCGGCAAGTGATCGAGGCAATCCGATCGGCTAACCTCACGTTAAAGCCTCAGAAATGTCACTTCGGTTATGGAGAACTGAAGTTCCTTGGACATGTAAGCGCGGAAGGCGTCTGTCCCGATCCCGAGAAAACTGCCGCTGTAGCTGCTTTTCCGACTCCGACCACCAAGAAATGCGTTCGACGCTTCCTGGGACTGTGCGCACACTACCAGCGCTTTATACGCAATTTTTCTAAAATTGCCGAACCACTTACTCGTCTCACTAGAGACGACACGCCGTTCATCTGGAGCTCTGAACAAGAAGCAGCTTTCGCCGAGCTTCGACACCGCCTGGCATCGCCCCCTGTTCTTGGGCATTTCGACGAGGACGCCGATACAGAAATTCATACTGACGCCAGTAACGTCGGTCTGGGTGAGGTGCTCGTACAGCGGCAGCAGAACGGCGAAAGGGTCATAGCTTACTCCAGTCGCACCCTATCACGACCTGAGTCCAATTACACTACCACGGAGAAAGAGTGTCTTGCCGTCGTATGGGCACTTGCCAAGTTTCGACCTTACCTCTATGGCCGCCCATTCAAGGTCGTGACGGATCATCACTCCTTGTGCTGGCTGGCAAACCTGAGAGATCCTTCTGGATGACTGGCACGGTGGAGCCTGCGCCTGCAGCAATACGATATGACCATCGTGTACAAGTCAGGCCGCACACACGACGATGCCGACACATTGTCGCGCGCACCTGTTGAACCTGCCGATCAACACATCGAAGACAACAGCGCTTTTCTCGGCGCCATAACCGTGGCAGACCTATCGACACGGCAGTGAGAAGACTGTGAATCGCGACCTATAATTGAACACCTATAATGCCGCAACTTATCTCTGCCCCCGCAAATTGCTCGTGGACTGTCGTCGTTTTGTTTAGGACACGACGTCCTATATACAAGACGAATTCTGCTGCCAGCAACAAAACCTACTTTTTGTCGTACCAGCAGAGCTTCGTGACGAAATCCTGTTCGCATGCCACGACGAGCCTGCGTCTGGCCACTTGCGTTTCACTCGAACCCTTGCTAGGGTACGGAAATCGTACTACTGGCCGAAACTCGCCACTTGTGTTAAACGATACGTCCAAGCCTGCCGTGAATGCCAGCGCCGAAAGTCGCCGAATGTGAAGCCTGCGGGATTGCTGAATCCTATCGAGCCGCCTCGAGGGCCCTTTGATCAAGTCGGCATGGACCTCCTGGGCCAGTTTCCGTTGTCTACTTGGGGAAACAAGCGGATAATCATCGCCACAGACTATTCAACCCGCTATGCTGAAACAAAGGCTCTTTCTAAAGGCACGTACAGCTTCTGAGGTTGCACAGTTTTTCGTACAGAACATCGTACTACATCATGGCGCCCCATCCTGTGTCATCATAGATCGAGGAGTGGCGTTTACGGCAAGGCTGCTTGAAGAAGTTTTTGAACTGAGTTACACCACGCACCGAAAGACGACTGGTTATCACCTTCAAGCAAACGGCTTGGCCGAAAGGCTTAACAAAACGATGACCGACATGCTGTCGATGTACATAGACATGCAGTATAAGACGTGGCACGAGGTACTGCCGCACGTCGCGTGTGCGTACAACACCGCTACGCAAGAGACCACACGCTTCACGCCGTTTTCTCTTGTTTACGGTCGTGAAGTTCAGACGATGTTAGAAGCCACGTTACCATGTAGCAATTATGACAATCTTGATGAAGACACCGAGCGTTTCTGGCAGCGTGCCGAGGAAGCACGCCAACTGGCTCGCGTGAACATAAGGAAACAACAGTGTATTGACGCGCGACACTACAACTTCCGCCACCGACAAGTTGAGTACCAACCGGGTGACCAAGTGTTATAGTTTGGACCCCCGTCCGCCTGTAAAGGCCTTTCGAAAATAAATTGTTAGTCGGTACTTCGGTCCTTACAAAGTGTTTCGGCGAGTGAGTGACCTCAATTATGAAACTCTTCTGGACGGCACCCAGCCAGCACGACGCCGACAACCGCGGCCCGAGATTGTGCACGTCGTGCTATTAAAACCACATGGCACACCATAATAGTCGTGGTTTCCGGACCATTACGTTTGTCCTGGGACAAGTCTTTCGGCCCGTCAATGTTTTGTTTAGCATTGAGTCGATGCTCTTCTGGGAGGAGGGGTAATGCCATGCGCTTGTGCCTCTTGCTCCCAGAAGACGACGAGGACGGTCTAGGTCACGAGCTAGCGCCTTGGTATTTTGCCGGTACTGCGCTGCCCCTTCGACGACTCGGACTTACTTTAACCGCCTCCTTTAGAAGTCGCCTGTCTATTAAACATGACAATATGATGCAAATTTAGCATTGTATCTTACCTCAACTGGCTGCACACACCGTAATGATGTAAACCTGGCAATGGAAGCGAAACAGTTCAGATGTAAATTGCCACGCGAGAAAAAAATGCTAGAAAAATGGTGGAAGAAAGCAATCGTTCCCCCGCAATTCACAAACAAAAAAAGATGTGGTTTATTTTCTCACATGCCTAAATAAAAGTAACAAGAAAACAAACGTAGGAACTTGTCAACATCACACCAATCCCTATCAACACTTGCCTTCAGAAAGCACAAAAAAAAGAACAAAAACAAAAAGCCCAGAAACACTAACAGGGGCGAGGGCATACCATGCGAACGGCTGCGGTAAGCCTGTTCCAGTCCTTAACTCTGCATTGTTGCAATCAATGTTCCCACGTCTTACCTATAGCTTCAAGCTGTGGCAGTCTGATCCGCTCGTTACACGCATGCAGCCACTTCAAGGTCGGACAACACGGAACAGCACACCTTTGGACAGAGGCTCCCCACAGTTTGATGACATTGTTCGGGTCACAACACACATTGGACTGATTCGTTGTCAGTTCACAGTCCGCACGCAGTTAACAGCGTCCACAAAGAAAAAAAAAAAAAAAAAAAACCGTTGTCTGTGGTGTTCACTTCTACGAGAGCTTTTGGGGTCGTGCCTTCTAACAGTTCAAAAGGCACCCCTCTTGAAGTCTTATGGCCACTCACGCACCATCTCTTGACTAGCAGTTCTTTCGGCTCGGCGGTCGACGAGGCATGTTATTCGAGTTGTGAAAGTGCCCTCCGGCTAACGTGAGTACATGATCAGCGCCACGATGAGCCCGTACAGGCCCAAGACCTCGGCGAAGATGAGGATCAGGATCATGCCGACGAAGAGCCGAGGTTGCTGAGCCGTACCGCGGACACCAGCGTCCCCGACAATGCCGATGGCGAAGCCTGCAGCCAAGCCACTGAGACCGACGCTCAGCCCAGCTCCCAGGTGCAGGAAGGACTGGTACAGCCTGCACGAACGGTTGAGAGCGCGGAGTCGGCAAGAACAGAGCAAAATGGTAGTCGTCCGGGAGCACAACCACTGATTATTTAGACGAATATGACCGATTAGGACATTTATGAACTCAGCTATCGTTTTTTTAAACATTTTTTTGGCACAGTGAGGTGTTTTAAGTGACTTGTCACGTGTTTTCCGGTTTGGTTACTCAAAAACTGCCGCTGAGCAAGGGGGGGGGGGGGGCTATTCTGTAAGTGTCCACCTAGTGGACATGTCCATTTCGTCTGTTGCTGAAGTGCTGATGGAAGGCGCCTGTTTCCTGCTGACGCGTATGCCAGCCTAGCCAATCAGAACTTCAGAAGCTGACGAAATGGATATGTCCACTACGTGGACACTTACAGAATACCCCCCCCCCCCCCCCCCCCACACACACACACACACACATTCTGTGACGGTGGGTAGTTATTGTAAACTTTCGGCTAGACGCGCTGCTTCGTAGCGCAAGAACGGACAGACAAATAACAAGATTGATGGGACGCTGCACGACGTCTTGTCTGGACGTCCGGCCATTCTCACCTTGTTACCTACCTGCCCCATGCTACACTACGTAGCAGCGTACCTACAGCCATGCCGTAACTGCGCTGTCGTCAACCAAGTGCATCACAGCCAATTAAGGCTAAGAAAAGGTGCATGAAAAGCACTTAAAAGTTGCTAGGATTGCTCACTTTCGAGCACAATATAACGTTTATCTATCTGTAAACCAACAATTAAACCCCAACCGAAGTTCGTTAGCGAAGTTTCAGCTCCCCCTGTATAGGAGCGCTCGTTATGCTGTGCGGCAGGGTTGTCACGCGAGGACTCGGTCACACGTAGTCGAAGCGTCTGGGAAGTTCGAAGAAGCTGTGCGTTCGCCTATGCGGCGTTTAACATCGCCAGTGTATCCTTACCGCGTAAAAAATTAGTGCAGCCAGCTTGAAGCTTCTTCTACAAGTCCACACCTACGTACGTGTCTCTATAGGTGAAGACAACACCCGCGAAGAGCGGTGCGCGTGCTACATGTATACCTGTAGGCAGAGCTGAGCGCGCTGGAGATGAGCACAGCCACGACGAGTCCGTAGATGGCGATGATGCCGGCCATGACGACCGGGATGATGGACTTCATGATGAGCTCGGGCCGCATGATCGACATGGCCGCGATGCCCGTGCCGGACTTGGCGGTGCCGTACGCGGCGCCCAGGGCGCTGAACGCGATCGCAGCCACGGCGCCCATGATGCCGAAGAAGGGCGCGTACGGGGGCTCCTTGTCCTCCATGCCGGCGCTCACTCCTCGCCCCGCTGCCGGTCTCGCATCAAGGCGTGCTCCTCCTACTCGACTTGGGACCTCGCGGCAGCAGCGGACGTCGTCGAAGCTTCGCTACGGTTCGCCGCAAACCGCCGCGTTCCTGCGTCTTCCTTTTCCTCTTTTCGCCTGTGGTACGCGCACGCTGGCAGAAGGCGGACCCATGGTTTTTAGCCCTTTGCCCGCTAGAACGCGCCCGTGTTTTCTTGCTTTCCTGGCGACGGCGATGGTGATAGTGCGGTGAAATTCGTCTGCATCGAGAGATCGCGGCGCGGGATTAATTGTTAGGGGATTGTTAGGTGCGTCTTCTCAAAGCAAGCTATAGCGCAAAAAGAAAGGGTTGTAAAGGTATATCACTGCAGCAGAGAAGTGTGGGGGGAGGAACGCTTTTATGAAGTGATTGTACGTAAAAAAATTTGCGTAGCTTGCACTGGAGGGGCAATGCTAAAGAGACAGCGGAGCTTATGGGCACCTAGCTAGCCCTGGCTTTTGGGGTAGGCTAAGCACTACCAAGTCATCCCCAGCATTTCCCGGAATTTACTGGTTATTGGTCGATTATCGATTAGCCATTGATTGGCAATCGATGGACTATCGATGACTGACTAAGGTTAAGTAGTCCCAACCATGCTTAGCTAGACTTGGCCAGGCTCAGCTTCGCTAGTTCACAGGGGTACGTGCCACTGCCTTGGACCCTTTGTGCATAACCGCCAGGATCGGCCCAGGATCGCCAGGATCGGCCTCGACCCTTGGGCACAGCGACAGGAAGGTTTGCGATGCCATCCAGAATTTCATTGCAGGGTCAGAAAGATTTAGACTACAAAATCAGAGCTTAAGGTTCGGTTATAGTTTTACAAAATCTATGATTAGCTGTATTTTTTTAGCTTTCATTTACTCATTTATTCTATTAAAACCATTAGATATAATCTACATGTTAATTTCATATACGTACCTATTCCCAAATTTTGTTTGTATTATTTTATAATTCTCATTTCTTACGGTTATATCGAACTACCCGATTCTTGGCCAATACCCCAGAGTGGGTATGTGCCAGTACCCATCTAGACTCTACACCTACTACACCGACCACCAAGCATTCAGGCTAGGACAAAGTTTAGGCACTTGATATAATTATTCAGTGCTCAACGGTTCACTGATTATGGTTTCGACCGTGGATTGACCGGTGACATCACTGGTGGCTTTACTGCTGGGTTCTCCGGCTATAGGGCAGGACAAGCCCAATGTGCGTCATCGCTGACGTCAAAGCGCAGTCGTGGAAGAACCTAGGTGCGCTGTTCCTGGAATCCGAGAGCCGAATTTGTCAATCCATACGTTATCGCACATTGTTCATCGGTGCTCTACCAGGCCTGAAGGGTCCCATAGCTAGACTGCTATCTGGGCGTTTAATAACAGCTTTGCGCTGCAAATAAAGTCATAGGTCACTCTTTGAGACGCCGTATTAGAACTGCACTGCCTTCGGAATTACCCCCCCCCCCCCCCCCCCCCCGAAATGGTCAAATACCCAGCAGGAAAAAAAAAAGAGTTTACATTCGACAAGAGCGCTTCACACCACGGGCTTCGCATTAAAGAAACGCAAGTTTAGCCCCAGGGCGAAGGATTCAAAGTGATAGCAATGCCTATAGCGTTGTGCTACAGCTTTTCGCACTGTGTCCTAGCAATACACGGAGTTGACATAGGACGACGCAGCACGCGAGAGAGTGAAAAAAAAAAGGATCACCGACGATTACGATATTCCCTAATGCGAAATTTGAGCGCAAATCGTTTCATTTCGCGATATATTGAAAGGCGCGGACAATCTGTCTCGTGCGGCACGTTGCGAACCGAGCGAAGTGTGGCGCGACTGTCTCGCTAATCGGGAGATCGCTAGAGGCAGCGCGTGGCTCACGCTCGGGCGCGATTCACAGAAGCCGCCGCAGAAAGACCTCCGCTCCTGCAGCACCTTGTTTCCATAATTGCTATCGCTGGATGCGCTCGCCGCATGCAATCGATGAACAGACGACGCGAGCTACTCTGGCGCCATCTCGTAGCGGTCGTCGCCGCCGAGGCGGCACTACGGTTTTATTCTCACGCTTTCGTCATGTACTCTCCTCCTCCGCTTTGCTCCACGCGCCCCTTCGCTATCGCCGTCTTTCATCCTCCGCTGCACTCCATGTTCGCACTTTCATCCTTCGTTGGGCTCGTTTGCTCGGTTACGCCGAGGACGCCGACGCTCGCCGCCGAACTGGTGCCTAAGAGCTACGCTTTAAGACATTTTCAATGAGCATAAGGATGACTTAATTTGGAGGAGTGGTTGCCTCTCCAGGGGCATTCATGCGCCATCTTGGCTACGACGTCCCTCTCAATCAACACGATCTGGTCCCAGGGGCAGGAGCTGGAGAGCAGCGGCTCCCACTGCTCCTGCGTTTGCGGGGTCAACTAAAATATAGGGTCAACTGCTGCTGTGCGCCGTGGCAAATACCAGGTGTGTCAAAACGCTGGCGCGGTGAAGAGCGCCGGCTTATACACCGTGATGGTGAACCAGGTGGCACCGACGGAATACCGTCAGCGTCTGCCAGATTCCAACGTATGGATTAGATGTATTTAGTTTGGCATTTTCTGTCCTTTCTGCTCACACCCATGTATGCACCACGGTATCGTATGTACACAGCTGCTTAGCAAGAATGCCGAATGTGTGTGCAGACAACGCTCATGCCAGCAGCGGAAGGCAAAACGCTGCCCAGAAGCCGGCGGAGCGGGAAGACGTTTTATTGCGACAGCAATAATACAGACGCGCGAGTCATATTCACGCCGCCGCCATTGTCATGCGGTCCCGCTGACGACGCACGCGCAGTTCGAATGCACCGAGGGTTTTTAGAGGGTCTCCAAAGACGCGGAGCAAATTTGGCTGCAAAAACGATGAAGCGAAGTGAACGATTGGCTCCTCTATGATTGCCTCAAGATGCTAAAAGTTGTGGAATTCCTCAACAAGGTGGAATTATACGGTCCGAAATGATACCCCCGGTTAGCACCCAGACTATAGGGTAAGAAAACCATTGGATGCGCTATGGCCACCATCGCCATTGCCATTATCCTCAGGCTTGGCCTCTCGCGCGCACGTTCCTCGTGCACGAAGAAGAAGAAGCAGACAAGCAATGACGTCGGCCGCACGTCGCCCGAGCGCTCCGAAGGAGACGTCCAGCGGGCCCAAGAGGAGCACCAGCGAGGTTGGTGTCAGCGCGAGCCGAAGCAGCCCCGCGTCCCACGACGAGTCGGCGGACGAGGCGTTCGAGTTGCCGCCGGAAACGGTGACACCGGAAACGGTGACTCCGACCCCCGTCGGGGCATTGCCCGACGAGCCCAGGGAGTTCCGGCAGGAGCACTCAAGTGGCACCCCGCATTCAGCCAAGTCCTCGACTGTGAGTTGGTGGCGTCAGTTCGTCATTGAACTTTTTCAAAATCTCGCTTAGGGAGACTTATATGGACATTCTAGGCGCATTTCTGCCGTCGCCGTCGCTGGATGTTCCGCGTGAAGTCCAATGGTGATAAGATCGTCGCCGCACACCGTATGCTGTATGTGCGAGTGAAAGCGCGCGTAAGAGCGGGAATCCGACAGGAAACGCGCTGTCTTTCGTCGTGGAAAAGGCTGTGGGGGGATGGGAGGGAGGGAGGGAGGTGGGCGACGTTGTTCTCCGACAGCAACTGCGTATTTCGCGAACGCGCGCATGGGGAACCGACGATCGCGGCAGAATCTCGCGCGTGCAGGGAGGGAAGCGGGGAGGCAGCGCGGGAGGGAGGGGGGGGGGGCGTTCTCCGACAGCAACTGCGTATTTCGCGAACGCGCGCATGGGGAAACGACGATCGCGATAGCAGGGAGGGAAGCGGGGAGGCAGCGAGGGAGAGGGGGCTCAGTCATCCACTTAATTCGCTTAGTCATCCGCTTAGTTCGCTTTATCATCCATCTTAATTCGCTTAATCATCCATCTTGTTTGCTTACGGGGTGTCATTGATGATGATAGTGATTGTACCTTTCGTGTCGTCGGCGCGTTTTCGCTCAAGGAAATTGAAGGTCGACTGAACGACGAGACATGTAAGGCTTTCACTTTAATAAATCGAAAGCACCGAAGAAAGTGTTCAAGTCCCGAATCTCAAATGGACGGCGAGCACTAAGTTGACAAGTGCAGCTCGTCTCTGGTAAGCACAGCAAAAGAAGCTGGGGGCCTGTACATGTACGGCTCGTCTTTGGCAACATTGGTACCAACAGCTAGGACGCGTACAGGTTAAGCTTGTTATTTTAGGAGCTGAATAGACACTTGAGGAAAATCAAATGAATATGTGATTACAAGAAATGGCACGGTAAGCCAAAAATATGAGCGGCGCATCCATCCTTTGGAGATAATGGCGACGTTAATGGTTAGCTATCTATTTAATGATGTGTAATTGGTGATATCTTTCATATGTTGTGATGGTTATTCATACCTAGTGACTAACCCACAGTGGTTGCTTAGTGGCTATGGTGTTGGGCTGCTAAGCACGAGGTCGCGGGATAGAATCGCGGCCACGGCGGCCGCATTTCGATGGGGGCGAAATGCGAAAACACCCGTGTACTTAGATTTAGGTGTACGTTAAAGAACCCCAGTTGGTCAAAATTAATCTGGGGTCCCCCATTGCAGCGTGCCTTATAATCACGTCGTGGTTTTGGCACGTAAAACCAAAGAATTTAATTTCAAAGAATAATAATCGTATTAAAATGCCTATTGCTTGTGGTGCATGGTTCGCATCAATGTTAGATATTCAACAGGTGATCACTGGTGAGGTGCGTTGCGACGACTTTTGAATATTGAAAATGTGGGAAATCAGGCGTGGCTGGAGCGTTGGGTGTGTGTCTCATGGAGCTATGGCTCATTATTGGCATATTACTGGGTATAGACAAGGATCGTAAGTCCTTGGATCATGTCATCACACGGTGCATAGTTAGAGGGCAGGCTACTGTCGTAGCAGTCCCCCGCCCCTCCACTGGCTGCGGCCCTATTGAAGTGTCATAATCATAATCAGCATATTTTTATGTCCACTGTAAGACGAAGGCCTCTCCCTGTGATTTCAGATTACCCATGTCTTGCGCTAGCTGATTCCAATTTCCACCAGCTAATTTCCAAATTTCATCACCCCACTAGTTTTCTGCCGTGCTCGACTGTGCTTCCCTTCACTTGGCACCAATTTCGTAACTCTAATGGTCCACCGGTTATCCACCCTACGCACTACATGGCCTGTCCTGCTCCCTCTGTGGCATGAATTGTCATAGACAGCATCAAAGAGGAGATTCTCCAGGGCTTTTGATAGCGATAAGGAGGCGTGCTGACAGTGAGATTGAGTGATGACCGCTCCATACTGGCTCACATGAAATAAAATTTATTTTTCCGATTGAGAACAATTGCCAATAATCTCTCTTTCTAACAATAATAATAATACCAATAAAAACTGATGAGTGTAATAATATTCTTTAAGTACGAAAATCTGGGCTTGTGTTATGATCGACGGCATTGTACCGTTAATTTCTCCCCGTGAAAATCGAGTGCGCGTTACAATCGAGTAAATACGACTTTGGGAATGAATATGAACTTTTTGAGCGTCAATAGGTAAGCGGTCGTGATAAAAGTGGGTGACGCCCTCGGACTTTCAGAGGTTCTTGTACCGTTCACCAATATTTCTCCCAGTAGTAACCTCAAAGATGCCTTTCCTTAGGACATATCAACGAAGACAAATTTATGACCCTATAGTTTTCAGTATGCCTATAATTTCTTTCGAGCAGGGACGAGAGTAGGGGGGGGGGGGTCGCAGGAGAAACCGCAAACTTATATAGTCACAGAAAAATGTAAGTTAACACGGTGAGAGTCGTCATTTCTTCGTGTCCGTTCCACTGACGCAGGCACACTCGCGACGGGCATCGGGCTCGCAGCCGCGTCTGAGCCTCGCCAAACGCACGCCGTCGCGCGCTTCTTTCTACGGCGCCGTGTTGCTCTCGATAATCGTGCTGTCCACCATCGCCGTGTTCGCCTTCCGTCAGCTGCAGCGCATGCTGGACGTAGAAGGCGCGGAGCCCTGCGGCACCGACGACTGCCTCCTGCACGCCGAGTTCCTCAAGAGTCACCTGAACGCCACGTCGGATCCGTGCACCAACCTGTACGCCTACGTGTGCGGATCGCAGGGGTCCCCGCGCGCCGCCACCGAGGGGCCGAACAACGCTGCCGTGGAGGACGAGGTGATGCGACTGTACGCCCAGGACCTCGCACACGACGCCCGCCAACCGACGGGCGCGGTGACGGGAGGACCGCGTCTCCAGGCGTCCGCGGGCGACGCCGTCGCTTCGCTCCGGGAGGCAGGGGCGTTCAAGCTGTGCCTCGAGAGGTCGTCCAAGCAACCCCAAGCATTCGCCGAGTTCATGAGGCAGCGCGGAATACCGTGGCCCCGCGGAGTCGATGGCGTCGCGGTCGCGAAGACCCCCGTCCTGGAAGTCCTCTTTGACCTGACCGTGAACTGGAAGGTGTCCCTATGGTTTGACCTCAGAGTCTCCAAGATTGTCGGGAACGCCTCGAGGCTCGTGATCCGGGAACCCGGACCGCTGGTTCTCTTGAGGAGGAGACAGCTGAGAGGGGTCGAGTCCTTGGTGGATTACGCGAACCTGGTGAGGGGTGTCGCCGCGTTTCTTCTCAACGAGGGCAGCAACGCCGCCGGGACGCTGACCGACAACGACGTTCGCGAGCTGTACCAGGACGAAACGGCCATGCGGCCGACGCTGGACGCGTTCAGCGACGAGAAGGGAGAGGACGAGCTTCTCACGCTCAAAAAGGTCGTTGCACTTACATTCGTCAACGAGACGTCCCTGCTGACGCTTCTCAGGAAGTACTTGTCCGCGGACGACTCTGTCCCAGAGTCCTCCGCTGTTCTAGTTTTCAACGAAAGATTACTTCGCTCCGTGTTTGCGCTTCTTTTTCGTCTTCCGGCCAGGCGAGCACTCGACTTGATCGGCTGGACCTTCGCGTACACCTACGTCTGGATGGTCAACCCTGACTTCGATCACCTCACGCCTCCAGTGGATGAACGGCAACGGGACGCCGACAGCAGGACGCTCTGTTTCCACGCGGTACAAGAGTCCTTTGGTCTGCTGCGCATCGCGCGTAACCTGGCCGAGCGGGGCGTCGTTTCGAATTTCGTCGACAAAGTAAGCGACGTCGTCCGCGGCACGATATTAGTCCTCGTCGACTGGATCCTTCAGTCTGACGTCATCTCTAACGTCAGCAAGAGGACGGCGGTGGAAAAGGTCGTCCGTAGCGCCTCTGTACCTGACAGTCTACCGGTGGAGTTGCAGGACGCCGGCCCCCTGGATTGGATTTATGCCAGCTTTCCGGACAATTACACCTGCTTCTTCGACGTCTGGCTCTCCACGCGGGATGCGGACAGTTCGGTCGACTTGCGCAGCGTGTACGAACACCCCGTCGTTACGAGTAGGTATCGGTGGCGCAGCAAGAACCTCCTTTACCTGTCGTCGACCAACACGTTGCTGTCCAGGATCGCGGCGTTCTACCCGCCATCGTACTATCAGCACGGTTCCGTCAGCATGTCCTACGCCGGCGTCGGCTTTCAGGTGACCGCGCAGTTTCTGAAAACAGTTGGAGGTGGGTCAACGACGTTTTTTTTTTCACCAGGTCATGGAAGCTGATAAAGCAAGACATGCGAGCAGGCTGGTTCGTGCTCCATAAAATAGTTGGAAGGTGATTTAACCTCCAATTGAATGACAACGTCTTCCTGAGTGAGCTAGGGGTGAAATAGGGGCGGAGTCACAGCGCACCGCAGTTTCGCCCGAAAGGCGAAGCATCGATTGCGATAGCAAACTAGTAGACAATATACGAACTAAGGATAGTAGTGTTATCGGCCGTACAAACTTGTAAACATTCGCTCGCTAACTAAATTAACAAGCATTGTGTCACGCGCGCACAGGCAAACATGAACACATCTCCCTCGATGACCGCGGAAACTCGCTGTCAAAACGCTGGAGTGAGGAAGCGCGGGCGCAGCAGCGAGCGAATTAACCTTCGTGCCGTCTATCCCTTCAACGTGATGTAAGCGTCGAAACGTCGACGTTGTCGCTTAGCCTCGGCCTCCTCTTCCCGCAGCGTCACACCTGGGCGCCTCCGGCGTGGAGCTGCAGCGTGCGCCGCACGCGTAGAAGTACGTTGCTCCTGCGTCTGGACCACGGAGCGGTCTTGGCGCGCGAGCGGGCCCTCCTTGCGTCAGTGCGATTAGCGTTTCGCAGGAGATTCTCGGCTGTTGTTCTGGCAACACGCAGAGACATGTTGGCCTTATGTGAGGGAGCGATGTTTCGCTGCAGAAACCCCACAGCGACAGG